>NC_058048.1:24400847-24710165 GCF_020085105.1 Siniperca chuatsi
GGCCCTGTGTGAAAAAGTAATTGCCCCACCTGTTAAAACATAACTTAACTGTGGTTTATCACACCTGAGTACAATTTCTCTAGCCACACCCAGGCCTGATTACTGCCACACCTGTTCTCAATCAAGAAATCACTTAAATAGGACCTGCCTGACAAAGTGAAGTAGACCAAACAATCTTCAAAAGCTAGACATCAGGCTGAGATCCAAAGAAATTCAGGAACAAATGAGAAAGAAAGTAATTGAGATCTATCAGTCTGGAAAAGGTTATAAAGTCATTTATAAAGCTTTGGGACTCCAGCGACCCACAGTGAGAGCCATTATCCACAAATGGCGAAAACATGGAACAGTGGTGAACCTTCCCAGAAGTGGCCGGCCGACCAAAATGACCCGAAGAGCGCAGCGACGACTCATCCAAGAGGTCACAAAAGACCTCACAACACAACAACATCCAAAGAACTGAAGGCCTCACTTGCCTCAGTTAAGGTCAGTGTTCATGATTCCACCATAAGAAAGAGACTGGGCAAAAATGGCCTGCCTGGCAGAGTTCCAAGACGAAAACCACTGCTGAGCAAAAAGAACATTAAGGCTTGTCTCATTTTTGCCAGAAAACATCTTGATGATCCCCAAGACTTTTGGGAAAATACTCTGTGGACTGACGAGACAAAAGTTGAACTTTTTGGAAGGTGTGGGTCCCATTACATCTGGCGTAAAAGTAACACCGCATTTCAGAAAAAGAACATCATACCATCAGTAAAATATGGTGGTGGTAGTGTGATGGTCTGGGGCCAGGACCTGGAAGACTTGCTGTGATAAATAGAACCATGAATTCTGCTGTCCATCAAAAACTCCTGAAGGAGAATGTCCAGCCATCTGTGACCTCAAGCTGAAGCGAACTTGGGTTCTGCAGCAGGACAATGATCCAAAACACACCAGCAAGTCCACCTCTGAATGGCTAAAGAGTGGCCTAGTCCTGACCTGAATCCTATTGAGATGCTGTGGCATAACCTTAAAAAGGCAGTTCATGCTCAAACCCTCCAATGTGGCTGAATTACAACAATTCTGCATACGCTTTATTGCAGTTGTTGCTGCTAAGGGTGGCCCAACCAGTTATGAGGTTTAGGAGGAAATCACTATTTCACACGGGGCCATGTAGGTTTGGATTTGTTTTCCCTTAATAACAACCTTCATTTAAAAACTGCATTTTGTGTTTACTTGTTATCTTTGACTAATATTTAAATTTGTTTGATCTGAAACATTTAAGTGTGACAAACATGCAAAAAAAATAAATCAGGAAGGGGGCAAACACTACTTCATACCACTGTATGTTGTCGTATGGGTTGGAGGACTTGTTGCAGAGCTTGCTTGTAATTTTTGTATTAAGGTGTGTATGGTTTGCAATAACCATAATCTTTCTGTGACCTTAACCATATTGTAGTTGTCATTTGTAGTTGTTGCTGAACTTGACTTAAAAATATAGTTTTGAAACATTGGTATTGAATGAATTCTGGGGTTTTGCAGAATCATCCAATATTGACAGTCTTGTCTGGTGATAGGGTTGGAAAAGTTTCACTCTGTGACAAAAACTGTGACAAACTGATCTTGATGTGTAAAATCAGTTGAATGCCTCCTTTAAGTTTTATTTTAACTACTTCCTTAACAGTTTACTGTTATTTTCACAACCTTGTTATTGCAATTCTGTTGGTATTCCCAAAAGTTGTGGTAAGGAGTTACATCACTGAGTAGTGTGACAGATAACTTTACACCATTTGGATACTGTACACACTTGAACACTACAATCCATGTCCTCATTTGGCACAGTGGGGAAAAAGTCTGGATGTTTTCCACAAGGGTGAGTCATGAATATACACAAATGAAGCCACACCTAGTGAAGCATGATATTGTTTACAGCAGAGAGGCTGTGATAAATAGTGTGGTAGAGCAGAAACATGACTGTAATTGTTTTGGTTAAATCTGATTGTAGCGGACAGGAAACAAGTGTACTTTTTTTTTTTTTTTTTTTTTTAACTAAATCTTCCAAATTTCTCTCTGGATATGAATAATAGGTTAGCCTACTTAAGTCAGAATTAGGAGTATTCAGTTTAAACCATCATGTTTAACATCAGCTAAACGGCTTAAAACTATTGTTTACTCACATTTTTTAATTGTTGCTTCATTACAAGCATTTAAATGTAGTTTTGACTAACTGAATGCAATTTAATAATGTAAAAAAACGATGGAAACAAGGCTCATTGCTACAAAGTTTGTAAACTTCACTTTTGTTGTATGAATGACTTTCACCATCTCCAGAAACGTGAATTCAACCCAGAAAGGAACATACTGGCCATATATTTGTGCAGTATAAAGATACACAGATGGATGTGGATTATATGGATAATATAATCTCGTTGCTGGTATTTGGTCCAGGTGTAGGCTTTTCATTTGTATTATATGTATATCTGATGATTGTAGTGCAATGCACAGAAAGGAAAGACTTAAGAAAAAAAGTGAGTAGCGGGATATTGATATTCATTTTGGCATATTTGTTGGCCTATATGTAAAAAGAATTTGTAGTACAGAAAACGTGTTTAAAATAGTTTAAATTACATTGTCCAGTAGAAAGTGATCTGACCCCATTGTTTATAACACTGATGTAGTGATGTGAGGTGGGAAAGCACAACAAAACAAAGTACCTTTGTATATTCATATTGGTGCAAAAGCAATACATAATCCACAAAGTATACATCTTGAATAGTTGAATTGTTCTCCCCTAAAATCAATATTGTATTGGCCTAAAAAAAACAAAAACATTGATCTAATGTGACTGAATTGGTCTAAACAACTGAGCATGAATGAATTTCATGAAAACATGTCAAATTTGTGGTTTCTTCAATGAATAAAGTGTTTAAACATGGCACGTTATGAATAGTATGTCATTATGAATGGCGTTGTGGCAAAATTGGGTTGGGAATAGAGAATTTGTGAGTGGGGTGAGTGCCCCTTTATTTTGCTTGATCCCCTGTCCCCCAAAATGTCTGTGCATGGTCTGTTGGTTATACTGTCCAATTAAAACTGTATTGCACCTTCCCAATAATATTAAATATTCTCCTAGCTGTCGTAAAGTAAAAATAAAGTGTGTTAGACACCACTGTCCAATATTTGTGTGCAATACAGGAGGATGGTGCTCCAGAGGAAAGCAGAATGCCTATTTTAACGTCATACTAGACTTTCTAAACTCCTATTTGGATAAGTGACCACATTCTTCTTGGAAGCACTAAAGTTGCATTGAAAAACATTTCCCAGCTGTTGAACTTGTTTCTAGGTTGAAAAGGACAAATAATCAGTAAATACAATAGTTAATACTAACAAGACTGCCAGACTGCCATTTAATTTTGTAGAAAGCACCATTAGCTGACATACAATACTTACAGTATAAACTAATTAACATATCAGTTCTCTGTCTTTGTGTTGTTGCAGGGTTCTGAAAGAGTTAAAATCCTCATTTTGTCATGCAAGCTGTCCAGCAAGCCAGGGCTTGTTATAAGTAAGGCATTTCACATTATTTGGGTTGGCCCAGGTAATGAGAGGTGTTGGACCTCATGGCGATGAATTGCTTTAAACAAGATTGATTTGAATATCGTATCCTCATGTGTCCTTTCATCAGCATGCAGAAGCTGTCTGCTGTCAGGTTATAATTCAAAACAAGTCACCAGATCAAATGTATAACTGCACAGTATATAGGAAGTTCAGTAGAAATGCTTCAATGGTAACAAAAAAGTAAAAACAAGATTGATGTTTTGTCAGTGATGTGGTTGCACTGATGCTGGAATTCTGTAATTTGTCAAAACTAAGAGAACAATCCAAGCACTGGATCTTAGAGGTCTTACTGTCAGAGAGTTTTATGTATTTTCCATAAAAAGCGAACATTACAAAAACTATCTTTTCTATGCACGTGCCTTTGTTGGACAAACTGTTTGGGAAGTTGTTGCGTGCTGTTGATCCCTCTTGTGCTTTGAGCCAGCCATGGAATTTGGGAAAAACATGAGACTGCAGCTGCTGGTGGTCAAACTACCCATAATGATTTTGTAACACCACTGGTCTCAATGTTAAGTAACTAATGCTAGCTCAGCACTGAGATAATGTATTAATGCGAGATGCACAGTGATATACAGCAGGAAACCTCACAGTGACATCTTCAAAAGAAATTCAAGACAGAGGAGACTTGAGTTGGAAAGTACAGTTTGGGGAAAAAGTGAACTATGTGTGGATAAAGGGCTCAGTTTCAGGAAAAAAAATAATCTCTGCCACGATTTTCTCTGAAAGGTACAAAAGGACCTGTCCATAAGCACTCAGTTTATCTTACATTTCCATGGAAACATCAGGGGTACAGTACTGAAAACACAACGCTATGACATATTTTTTACTTGGTGACCTTTGTTGCATGTCATGCCCCTTTCTCTCCTGCCATTTCCTGTCTGCCTCTTAACCTCACTCTGTACAATAAAAGATGAAAAAATGCCCCAAAAATATCTTTAAAAAAAGCACATAAACATGAAATACTTAAAACAAAAACTACCACATGAAATCACAAAATAAAATGAAAGTACATAAAACAGAAAACCTACCACATATAATCACACAAAATACAATGTGCATAAAAACTGACTAAAATCCATCCAACAGATTTTTTGGAGGAATAACTATCAGCCACATATGCATTTAACAGTTTGATAGCCTCAAACTGATAGGCCTGAAATAATGTTGGATATATTTACAGGTAGCTACATCTCTGAATTGCTGCCCACATCTCACATTTTGTCAAGCAGGTTGGCCATTCATGCGTCGCTGCTGCAGTGCAATTTCTGAAGTTGGACATTTTCAAATTCGATTAATAAGATCTTTGCCTCACACCTGCCTGCTGCCATTCCTGAGCAAGTTCTGCACTGGTGGTGCCCTGATCCCGCAGCTGAGTCAACTTTAGGAGACGATCCTGACGCTTACTGGACTTTTGTGGGCGCCCTGAAGCCTTCTTCACAACAATTTAACCTCTCTCCTTGAAGTTCTTGATGATCCGATAAATGGTTGATTTAGGTGCAATCTTACTAGCAGCAATAGCCTTTGCTGTGAAGCCCTTTTTGTGCACCACAATGATGCCGGCACATGTTTCCTTGCAGGTAACCATGGTTAAAACATGATTTCAAGCACCACCCTCATTTTAAAGCTTCCAGTCTATTATTCTAACTCAATCAGCTTGACAGAGTGATCTCCAGCCTTGTCCTCGTCAACACTTTCACCTGTGTTAACAAGAAAATCATTGACATGATGCCAGCTGGTCCTTTTGCAGGGCTGAAATGCAGTGGAAATGTTTTTTTGGGATTAAGTTCATTTTCATGGCAAAGAGGGACTTAATTGCAATTCATCTGATCAACTGAAGCAGCAAACTTTGTGAAAACCAATACTTGTGAGATTCTGAAAACTTTTGACCACAACTGTATTGTGCACCTACAATACAGCAGGAGCAAGATATCACAATGAATTTGATGGAAGGGACAAGATAAACAATCTAAATCTAAATCTAATCTAAAGGGACTTATTCGTGAAACCATGAATTCATGAAATTAAAACTGAAATAAAACTTGTGTTTCTTTGCTTAATAATACTATTCTTTTTGTTATTATTTAACTGGGGAGAGTCGACCATGCCCACTTAGGATACAGGAAGGGTATACCATTTCATACCATGGGTACCTGGTTCAGGTGACTTGTTATGGTTTTGCAGTCATGCAAGCTCAAGAAACACTTCCCTGACCTGGCACTGTCACTCAGAACAGGTAGGGGGATATTGATTCATGTTGATTCATGTTTGCTTCAGTATGAGTAAATTTCAAATTGCTTTACTGCTAGGGTACATAATATTCAATCTTACTCCCCATCTCATGTGGATAAGTACAGATTTTATTTTATTGCAGCCAAGTCTATATATGATGGCACTGCAGTGAAAACTCATCCAAGACTGAGCATATAGCCACCATGCCAGGAACATGTCAGCTCTTTGGAGTCGTTGCATCCAGATGACGAGTCGCTTTCACACAGCTGCATTCAAGGCATTTACGATATGCACATTTACTGGCCCAGAGAGCTCTTCTGGTATGCTTACATGATTGATATGGGCCAATTTAAAACAGACTGAAACCTCCCCTGAACTCCTACATTTGTAGGTCAGATGAGGTATACTTGTTTACTACATCAAGAACATCATATCATTCATCAAACTTTCATAAATGCAAATGTAAACTTTCTGCATTATGGAGTTTGATTAGATAATTAAATCACAGCTTTTTGAAAATTTGTTTTTGCAAGTGTGCTTTTACTTTAACTGTTATAAGATTAACACTGAAGTAGAGGTGCAGTTAGTCTCAATTCTTTCTTATAAATGATACTCTAATATCCAAATAATGGAAACTTATTATTGCACAGTATTTTAATTATTGGGTATTTAATTGATTATTGAATTCTGGAACACTCTTCTATCTGGCCTTTGTGGTGCCTGTTTAGTGATACAGAAATTATTAGTTCTATTCTAAAATTTCACATACTAATTTCATTCTCTAGCAGTAAGAACATATTTTAAAAATAGTGTTTTGTACAAAAGCCACAGCATGATGTACCTTCAAAGGAGGATTTATTTCAAAAGTAGAAAACTCATGTCATTAATACATTATTTGGTCACAAAATTACAAACAACAAAAGCCTGAAAGATAAGTGAAAGATTATTCAGCATTAAGATACTATGTGGTTTCACTTAAGGATGAGCAGACAGCTGCCCGTTGGTGATAGTGATGAGCAGTGGAAACTGTCAAGTCAAGTGAATGTTGAATCCGTTGTTGGTGATACCAGCAGTCTCATAAATGACTTAATAATTGATTGGGAGATCACTGCTGAGTACAGTGTGGAAAATCCAAGACCAAATGGAAAAGCAATCGGATCCTCCAGCAGATGTTTTCTCAATTCTCAGACAATGTTGTAAATGTATAAAATATTGCCTGCTGGATGTCTGACTGCAGAATGTATTCACTCTCTCTGTAGCAAGATTTGTATGTTACTGTAGCAGTTTGCTAAAATAGTTACTTAATCTCTGTTGGTAAACCTAATGTAACAGTGACTGATACAGTCTAAACATATAATAATTCCTCAGGGATTTTAGTGAAGGGGAAAATATTATATAAAAAACAAACAAACAGGAGGATAAATTATTTATTTTTATGGACATAGAGACTTCATTCCCAGCACACATCAAGCTGAGGATGTTTCACTAATACTGAATAAGGGTCAGTCAGTTGCAACATGACCCTCATGAAACAGGACAAGACACTAAACCCCCCTGGAATGAACACAAACTTATCAAACCTCTACTTGAGATATGGTGACTCTCCTTCCTTCTTTACGCTGAAAACAATAGCTGCGCATCATCAATAACAACAACAGTTGAATTGCATTAATTTTAAGATATAAGAAAAATATGGCTTGCAGATTTAGATATATACTGACAAGATACCAAATTGAGCAGTTTACATACTATATTTCATGACATGCATTCAGTAATGAAGCCTGTCAGCTCTACATGTTTTAATCAGAGATGTGCAAAGTTACCTCATTGGTATGGTGTAAAGCAAGCCAACTTTTGACAGTACATTATTTGTTGAAACAACCACAAAGTACGGATGTGAATATGTTCATTTATGCAACAAGGTACAGTAATTAAGCGCTATCATCTATTTTTTTGTCACACATACATCTGTTGGTCTTTCTGTATAGTAAACAATAAAGCAACATATTTTTGTACTTCTTGTTTGATTGGCAAGCAAGTTATTATTTTGATTTTCCACAGGCCACTGACTGGAATAACAGACAGACTGCTTCACTTAAGATGTCATTTGAAATATTACTAAATAAAGCAGCATGTAAATGGCACCACAATGATAATAAGTATGATGACTTCATCAAGCAGTGGTGAACCAGCTGCCTGGCTCAATAAAGCCTGTTGTTCCATACTGTGAATTATTTTTAATGTAAAATTACAAATGAACAAAAAATAGCTTTTTCTTTTTCTCTATGTTTGTGTTTTTGTATGTTGCAAGAGTTTGTGTTTGTATCTTGGCAGTTGCTCAGATTTTCACCCTTTTTAGTCCATAAACTGCACCGAAGAGTTTTGCACATGAGCCAAATAACCTGGGCCTGACCCAAATGTCTGCGCACAACCGCTCACACAATGTCCCTTCAGGGCAAATATCTCAACTGGCTGTGTTATTAAAGATACCGGCTTAAATATGATTTACACATTCTTCTGATAAACATATAGCAATGCATTCTTGTTCATTTCATAATTCCCAATAAAATCATATTTACTGATGTTAAAGTTAAAATGACTGATTTATTTGTTTTCACATTATGTAACTTATATAAGTTTACTGTATTATATGGACTTACATACTTTCCATGAAAAATGGAAAAAGACGTTTGTTTTGCACATTAAACCCAGTTTATTTTATATTTTACATAATGTCCTCTTGGAAGTTTCCAAAAGTGGACTGCCCAGCTCCCCCTTAAACATACAGAAAAATTAATGGGCCATTAAAAAGGATGACTCATAAATCTTAGAGTCCAATTTAAAGACCTTGTTCTTGGAAATACAAAATGCAGACATAATATTTAGATTTGACATTTGATATTTTAGACTCTCTTTTCTGAGCCAATGTCGAACTTACAAGCCTTACAAGTACATTAGAAAGGACTCCAAACAATAATCTCTCCAGATGCCCTTTTCAAATTGGCATATTTATATCAAAGAATGCACTTTATTGGAAGATGTTAAAGATGAAAAATAAACAGGAGAACACCTGTTGTTGAATACATCATTCCAAATGATACAAGCAGAGAAACCATTTACATGAAACCCTTAAACAATTTACAGCCAGAGAAATTAAAAGTATGTAACAGTTTAAGTCTGAAAACACATCATTATTTCTTTTTAAAATTTTATCATGCTGAGATTTATAAATCTTCCCAAACAGCTAGTAAAATCTCCTTGCTTTAACCTTCACTTCTAGCAGAGGCATAGAGAAGTTTAGAATTGAAATGTTTTATTGGTCCCCTAATGGCTTGGATTTAAAAGATTTTATTGCTACCCTGACTTGATCCATGTCTTTAAAGTCATGCCAAAATGTTCATTTGAACACTGTTAACATGTGTTGAATTAAAAGACTCTTTTCAGACATTGCACACTCATAATAGATATACATTCAAAGCACCACTGAATTGTTTATGAAATTAGTTTTCTTTTTGTCAGTTGTACTTCACTGACAAACACTGACATTTTAAGTGTATCCGCTGTGTTAAAACTCCAGTTTCAACCTCTGGGTTTGGTGTCTCTCTCTGCCTTTACAACGTTGATATTCTCATCTGTCCATGCTCAGTCCCTTCCCCTCCTCCTGTTGCCAGCTGGTAAAAAAAGGAAAAAGATATAACCATACATGTCAGTCAGTCAACTCACATGGAATACATTATTACGTCATTATATGTACTGCATTGAAGTTTGGCATCTAGGCTCTGATCTCATCACTCCCCACAAGGAAACACCAAGCTTAGCACAGCAGGGAGTGTGGAGTGATGATAATAACTTTCCCCTTGGGGAGCGTATAGACTCTGAGCCTACAGGTGGATGCTGGGGTGGAGGTGGGGCTCATGAAATGCTATACAGTATGAATAGCAGCTGCAGTGGCACCAAATGTCAGCATAGCTTTTATGTGTGGCAAGCATGGCAGCAAAAGAGTGAGCAGCGCACAGTCAGCTTAAAGGAATAGTTTGACATTTTGGGAAATGTGCTTATTTGCTTTCTTACAAGAGTTAGATGAGAAGATTGATACCATTCCCACATCTGTTCGGTAAATAAGCAACATTCAACAGCTTAACTTAGCACAAACACTGGAAACTGGGAAACAGCTAGCCAGGCTCTGTCCAAAGGTAACAAAATCCACCTACCAGCACCAATTAACACGTCATACCTTGTTTGTTTAATCTGTATAAAAAACTGAAGTGAAAAATAACCCATTGGTTTTATGGGGGGTGGTGTGCAGGATTATTTCTTGGCCAGACACAGACACTTCCTAAAACGTTTTACACTTTGTTTTTTGTGCGGATTAAACAAACAAGATATAATGTGTTAATTAGTGAGCTTTAGAGGTGTTGGTAGGCAGATTTTGCTACATTTGAGCCAGGCTAACTGTTTTGCCCTCTTTCCAGTCTTTGTGCTAAGCTAAGTTAATTGGCTGCTGGTTGTCACTTCATATTTACCGTACAAACATTCATATTCCTTTAAGTACACCCACCATGATTGAAGGGGTGCATTGGATATATGATGCAGGGAGAAGAGTGTGAAGAGTTGACGGCCTGAACTTGGTCACAGACTAAGCTGCATTTATTACAAATGCAGGATTTGTTTTAGACTGGCTGATTTTTTTTTACCTAAAACTCTTGGTTTGGTTCTTCTTGAGCTGCCTTCTATAAAGGCAAACAAACATATTAGTCACACATTATTTATGAATTATTCTTTCCCAGTCACTGAGATGTACAAACTGATAAAACTCACCTTGGATAATTTTGGTAAGTCTTTCAGAGCCAAAATTAGGGTTCCCTTCAATGTTGGCAATTTCTGAAAGGTCAGCTCCTGAAGGAAAAAGAAAACATCATTAAAGGGTAATTCCGGTATTTTTTAAACATGGGCCCTATTTTGGGGTCTAAATGACTAATAGGTACAAAAAGTTTTGAAATCGGTCCAGGAGATAGTCTCAGCTGGCAGCCGCGAAACAGGTAGCAAGTCAAAAGTACATCCACTAAAAGTGCTTGTTTTTGCCACTGACAGACTCAGATTGTTATTCTGTGTCTGACAGTATTATGGAAAGGATCCCTGCAGAGATACCTACCTTTTTGTTATTGCATGCATTGTACTGTACCATCAGAAACTTTGCCTTAAAGAATAATAATTTCATATTCAATTTCTTTTTAGCCTTAATTTACCAATTATAACATTCACATTGTATCTAAACATGTTTAAACAGCTTCATGTGATTTACATAATATTTGTTTTGAGTCTATTTACTCACCCATAAGCATCCATTATAGTATGTTTGTATATTAATTTTCAGTTTTTACGAGTGTGTTTAACTTATATAATTTTATATTTAAGTGGGAAATATTTCCCTACAATTCCAACCACAATTTACCACTGGGAGGCTAAGAAGTGTGTAATAAAACTTTGGACACATGATCATTATAGTTACACAAACTAGCACATTATGGTAAAATGCTTAAAATAACTAGAATTTTCCTTAAATTTCTGTGTTCAAATCTGAATTAGTTTCACTACCTTCCAGGTTGATGTTGGTGGTGCCAGTGTTGACTGAGTACTGAGGGCCTGTAGATGACAGCATTCATGAATTCTTAAGATGATAAATGATATAAAGCTAATGACATATGGATTCAAGTAAAAAATATTTACTTGAGACAACCCTGGTGACTTTGGTGATGGAGGGTTGACCTTCAATGACCCTCGTAACCTTGGTGATGGAGGGTTGACCTTCAATGACCCTGGTAACCTTTGTGATAGAGGGTTCCCCTTGGACAACCCTTGTCACTTTGGTTACATCAGGAACTACAATAGCAAAGAAGGCATGTTTCACTACATTCAAATAACAGGCAGCACAGCATTGCCCCTCGATACAGAGATTTTTCCATTTGTATACAGGTATCATAACAAATGGACCTTTCACTGGATCAGAGAGGTTGCTTTGACAAAAATGTGATTCATAATCAAAGGATTTCTGCCATCTAGTTTTTAAATATTATTTTTGCACAGTGTTTTAATTTCATAAATTGTGTGACTTATATATTCGTGTTTACCAATGTTTTAAATATGTATTCAATTTTTATCCGTTTTTATTGCTGACTGATACAAGAATTAGCCAGTAGCAGAAAATCGATTCTCTTTTCTTCTCTCTAATTAATGTTACTTAACAAAATGTGTCAGTGAGTGATCAGTACATGTTTCAGTTCAACAGCCAGTAGCCTCACTCCCATGCAACTGTTTCATTAACCAAATACATATCAGACCTTACTGATTAGGAATCACATGATGATGATACTCTGTAATCATCATTACTGTACCTTCCTGGACGACACGAGTGATGATCCTCTCTAATAACAACAGGAGATATGAAGCCATTAATGGCAGTGACGAATGCCTTTAAGGAGATACTGCATTGCAAAAAAAGTTAATAAAAATACAAGTAAACATAATAATATTGCTACTTACTCATAAATGTAAGGGGAATTTCCTGATATCTGAATCCTGAAATATACTGTAAAGAAAGGGTAAAACTCTGTTATAGCAGATACACATTAACAAAATGGTGTACAGCATGACCATAGTTAAAAGATGTTTGTGTATGCTTCATAACAAATCATGTAATTAATTAACCAGTGGAAAATGTTCACGATTAAAAGCAAAATAAACCAACTTCTGTGCCCAGTCAGAACCAACACACATTCAAAACTTCTATCTTAATGCTCTGCACAGATGGTTTTCAAGCAGGTTCTTGTCTTGTGCTTTATGTTGAGTTACAGACATTTTTTATTTCATATTTTGGCAGCCATGGAAGGAATAAAAAAAAACACCTGCACAAAGAAAACTGCACCCTGCTCTTTGCAAAACCTTGCAGCTTTAATAACGAGAAGTACATTTTTGACATGACACCTTGATTTGCATGTAAGTGATGAGCCTCTTCAATAGTGTGAGGAGATCCTGGCTTCCAACAGGGATATCTGGAAGAAAGCACAGGGCGTTAACTGCAGTCGAGCCTTTACAGTTATAAATTGCAGAGTGTATCTCTTGACAGATTTACAAAAGGAAGGGGAATATCAACAAAGTTGACTGGGTGAAAATTGTACCTCCAGGATACAAGACTTGATTGACGAAGTGAATGACTCCATTTGTGGCCATGATATCAGATTCAGGGACTTGGACAGAATTCACTAGCATAGTCTTGTTTGCCTGAGGGAGACAGTTAAAACAATTACAGACAAGAAAACCACAAAATGAGGGGCTTGAATGAACCTGTATTTTAAAACATGAGGAATGAACTCTATTCTACAGAAATTAATGTTATCAACTTGCCAAGGTCACTGAGTTTCAACATTGAGGATGAGATTTTATCAGATAATAAAGACTGACACTACCATAATTTTACTGAATAATTAAAATCTATTTTTGTATACCTTTATTCTTAAAGATAACAAAATGTATGGAGCTTGAATTGATCCAGGTATAAAGTTTATTGACTTAAGATTGCTGCACTAAATGCTTACAAACATAATTTTGAGGTTGCTGCCCTGGAGAGACTTGAGAAGGTTTGTCACCCCAGCCTCCAAACCACCACCAATGAAGATACCATTATTGATGTGATACAGAAGGATGGTTCTGAGAGCATTTATGTCACCTGAAATAAAGAACCCAAAACACATAAACTATCATTCATTTTGTGGGATTTTCAACTAGCAACACAAGTGCTTGAAACACATTAAAAAATAAAGGGAGTCTGGGAGACCTACTCTTCAACAAGACGAAATCACTGTCGCTCAAACCAGAGAAAGCTTTATCGCTTGGGGCGAACAGAGTAAAGTCCCCCTCTTGTTTCAGCAGGTCAGTCAAGTCAGCAGCTTCCATCAGAGACAAAAAGATCCTGCAGCACAGAGAAGAAAACAGTGGCTGTTACAGAAATCACTGAGGGCTGACATATTGCAACAACAGCACTTTCTTATTCTCACATGTGCCATGTGGATTTAATGGAAATATACAGAAAGATGTGGTTTGAGTATTATGGAACATTTTAATACCACAGTTCATTTTCACTAACATTGCTCTGTACTCACTTGAACCCTTCATTTTCTGTTAGAATCTCAAACATAGTTTTTTCTGCCGGTTTTAACAGAGTCCTCATGAGATGAAGGGCCCCATTGCTTCCTTCTTTACTGCCTCTTATCAGACAGGAATTCTCAATGCACACAGCCTGCAGAAATAATCCACAAATTAAATGATAAGGGATGAAAAATCAAATGATAGGGGTAATGCATATAGTGTGTATTTTGTGGCACCCAGCCACAATTTTTGGGCACAGCTTCAGAGAATAGGACGCACTGTGCGATAGATGAAGACCCTCAGAAGTTTTCCTCCAATGGTCTCCAGCCGCTGGCCATTGTATAACTGTCCCAGGACAATCTTACTCTTCAAGATGTGGTTCTCCAGGATAATCTTGAGCAAGCTCTGATCCATTGACATCACTTCATCTGTGGAGGAAAGAAATGGTTTTATATTTCCCATAAAAAATTAAACTTACCAGCAACATTGCACAATTACATCTAATGTATTGGCTTTAGCAACAAAAATAGCATTTATATTCTTATTTTTATTATTTTGGCCACAATGTCCCAAGAGCAGCAGCCACAACACTAACTGTGAGCAGACACATCTGCTGTCAGTGACTTGATTTACTACACAGTTCTGTAGGTGGACCATGCACAGTAACCTACAAATCATGTCTTATGATTTGTAGGTTACTTCACAGAATTTACGGTTTAAATGTCAGGTTCCTGTTACATCCAGCTGTTGCCTTGTGCATTCCTTACATCCATTTAAAACCGTATGTTTATAAAGATAAAAGTATAAAATTAATTATATTAAAAGTTAATTACACATTCTTGTTACAGAAAAACAAGACATCTCTACTCCCTACTGATTAAGTCCAGGGATGTTCTCTGTGGGAGTGGTCTTACATGACATAAACGTTCTGCAGTGTCCCAATAAATCCATAATTTTCCTGAAGTTTTTCCTGAAGTTCCATATATGTACATCACTATTCACTATTCACTCGAGTCAGCACGTGAGGGGAAATAAAAAATATTCCCCTTTATTCCAGACTGTGACTGAGTGTGGAATGGCCAGTGTTTATGTTTAGCCAACTTCTGTGAGGAAACTAGAGGGACGTGCATGATGTAATGATCAGTATGTGACTCACCATTGAAAACAGTGTTGAGGGGAGCCAGCAAAGTATACTCAACCTCTGGTCTCATGGCAGCAGAAAGGCCCAACTCGGACACCATGTCACCAAAGGTTGACTGGGAACTTCCCACCAGTTCCATCACCTGCTTAGCTTAAAGGGCACAGGAAATCCCAACACCGTTGAAATATGAAAAATACCAATACCAAACACCGGGCACAATATATTTCTGTAGTCAACCAGGTACATTTAAACAAGACGAAAAGAGGAGATGGGAGTCTAACCTGAGTCTGGCATGAGCACTTGGTCAATAAGGTGGACAACACCATTGGTGGTGACAATGTCCTTCTTGAGCACCATCTTGATGCCATTGACTGTTAAACTTTCGCCATCACAGCCGATCTCAATGTTGTTGCCCTCCATTGTCTCATAAGAGCTGCCAGCCATGATGGCCTCAGAGCACTGAACTGAGTCCAGGAGGTGAAAATTAAGAAGAGCTGAAAAAGTGAGACAACGAATAAATGAATGTGTGATTTAGGTGTATAGTACATATAGTGCAGCGCAGGTCAGTTGGCTGCATGGGCTGTTTTATGTTCTTTCTCATGTTACACTGCAGCTGAGGATATAATGCCCTGGGAACCTGAAGACCCTTTGGATCCCTTGGGTCCTTGAATGAGAAGACTTGTGATTTCTTCACAGTTCTGTTTATCTATGTGTGAAATGGTCTGATCTCATGTCATAGGGCAAGCTGTGGTCTAATAAAAAGTTTTGGGTTGTTGCCAATTTAACCAGATTGTTCAATGAAGCAGCTGTTTCCTACTTCTCAGTGTTGACACAAAACAAGCTAATGTAACTTTTTTGTAGTTTTCTCTGTGATTTTCCAAGAGATCACGGTCACTGTGTATTTGAAGACTTTAAGTTGCTCTGATTGATGATTATAGTGATACAATTTTTGCACGTTTGAGAAAAATACAATATGCTACAGTACATTGACCCTGACCTACTCCCAACATATATAACTCTAAAGTGTCATATACAATGTGTTGCATTGTTTGACTTTCCACCCAAAATTTCATGCATGACTTGAAACTAGAGACTTATTTTTATTACTCTTCAACAAAACTTTGGTACATCGTGCCAAATGTGTATAAGTTCCAGATCCATTGTGGCTTCATCTGTTTTGAATTGGAAGAAGCTGAACATGTGAAAAAAATTTGTGGGTGACTTAGTCTAGCAGACATGCTGCCAAGGAACCACTGTTTTTCCTTTCCTGTACCTTCATCATTAAATATAAATATGTTCCTAGTTTGCTACAGTTAAAATAAATCCCCAGTCTCTGCTGCAATGTTTTAACTGGCCTTGAGTGATCTTTTGGGCATTAAGGAACAGCGACAAACCTCTGAGAATAAAAGTCTGGTTTACCTTCAAGGACCTTCTTGTCGCTCCTTAGTCTCTCCAACACTTCGCTGCCCAGGCTCTCAAAGGCTTTGTTGGTGGGGGCAAAGAGAGTGTAATGTCCTGGCTTACCCAGCTTCTCCAACAGTCCAGTGTTTTGAGCCATATCCTAGATGATAATTTCCCCAGCAGGATTATGTTTAGTGAACTTCAATAGACAATGGAATACAGTAGAAACATTTGTAGGAGGCAGACATAACAACCTAATCATCTGAAAAATTAATTTTAAAGTAATTACATCACAAATGTAAACTCTGCATGTGTTTTTCAATTCCATCTAAATCCCTGCATATGTAAGTTGTCAGCCTGTGGTCGTCCAATTTTGCTGTTTTTTGACTGATGCACCTGCAATATTTCATTAATTGCTCTGCATGCTTGTATTCTATCTTAATAACTTGTAACGTGTTCAGGAACTACAGGTGAAAACTTTGACTTTAGCTAACTCTGGTATATTTACTGTTATGGTTAGTAATGTTGCACTATCCCTGTTAAGTGAAAAAGTAAACGAAACAAATTATTTGTCTTCTTTGCCCTGTTAGTTGTATCACATTGCTGTGAAAACTCCCTTATCAAACTCCCACGCAACATGACCCACTTTTGCAGCAGTGTTTGCAATTACTTCAGAATCCTTGTCCTTGAGGTGTTTACATTATTTCATCTATCCCTATATGTGTGTACTCACACTCAGAGTTGTCAGGTCATCGTCAATCTCGATGACATCCAGGATTGTGTTTCCAACAGCGCTGATAACACGGTCAATGACATGCACAACTCCATTGGTGGCAATCTGGTTACCATGGATAATCCTGGCGCAGTTCACAGTCACCACCTGCACATAACATACACTTCAATGTTATACCACTGAAAAGTGTTTATAGTACAACTACAAGGGGACTGCTATGACAATACTGAATGATAATACTCACCCCATTGGAGTAATGGTTAATTTGGAGACCAAGGTCATTGTACATGGAGGTGACTTGCATCCCATTCCTTAAATCTTTGGTCAAGAGGCGTTTGAAGGTCATGTGATAATGCAGAGCGTTGAACAGTTCAATGTTCACATTGCTGACCAGTGCGCTCCTCACTGTCTGTTAGGTGAAAACTTAGATGTTAAAACATCACACATAGAGAGGTTCCACAGCTTTTTGTTTTGTTCTTGACTCACCTCATCCAAAAGCTCCCAGGCATCGTTACTGGGGGCAAAGAAGGTGAAGGATCCAGATCCCTCAATCTCAGGTCTTAGCTTAGAAATGTCAGCGTATCTTTGGGTTGAGGTGGCCTTCACCAGACCCAGGGTGCCATAGACATGGTCAATTGGGGCCACTAAGAAAGAAATTTTTAGATGTCAGCACTTCTTTCTAAGAATAGAAATAAGAAATCTTTGAAACATTTGGGGCTTGAAAAGAAAGACTCTACATGTGTCGACAATATGCTATGGCATTCTCTTCTAGTTTATTTGGTCTGATGGTCTACAGCTGGTCTACAGTTGGAGGATGTGGCTTCATATAACCTTTATACATTGACTACATTGTAACACTTAACACACTGTACCTGCAGGGCAACCACGCATGCCCTCCAGCTTCATGTACCCTGGACAGCACTCATAAAGCACAGTCCTGCAGGTAAAACACAGAGATCACAAATGTGGGTCTCACCTCAAATAAGTAGCACATCCTTTGAAATACTGATTGTAAGCATCTTTCAACATAGCTGTGTAGGAAATCTGTATTTTTTCTGGCTGCCATGTATTTAGCTGAATCATCATTCGGCTTTGGTCTTGTGTATTCAGTGTTTCCAGATGTTACTCATTATCTCCTTCATTACCCAAACAGGCCATGTGATCCAACAGCTTAGGCCATAACCTAATGGAAAGGGTGCCTCTGGGATTATACTACCATTACAGTAGTAGATTTATATTACCAAGACCTCCTCTTTGAAGCTAAACAATTAGTTTGGACTTGGCATTTGGTTAACCTCAGAAACATTAAGATTCTGGCCTTGAAAAACTGCATTGTAATTAGAGTTGAGTTTCAGGACATTCTGGCTGACACAAGGAACATTTAAAGGGTTTGATGGTCTGTATGGAAACTGTTGAGTTAATCTGAAAAACAACATTGTTTATTATGTCACCAGAATTTTTACTCCTTTTTTTTTTTACAGACTTTTATAATTTAGAGAAGGACCATTGAGATTGCTGTTTATATAAATTAGATACAAATGATAAATGTTTATTTGCTGTTGGACAAACATGTGAGAAGCAGTCCTTCCTGAAGCAGGCGTCAGCAGGTTTGAACATGTTGGAACTGTAGCATTGTTTCCAGCTCATGGAAGACCAGACATTTGGAGATGTACATTTCACCTCAAATAACTGGTACGCAACAATAAAATGACCCACATAAAGTACACCACAGATGTACCTATTAGGCGAAAACAATACCACATGTGTCCAGAGTTGGCTGGGGAGTTCATTACTGTAGACTGCCCAGTTTTTTTGCTAGAAAACTCTAACAGGGAAGCTGCTTTTTCACCATTTTACAGCTCAACATGATTAAAGTAATAATGACAGATAGTAAAAATATTATCAAGTCCTAGTCTTTTACAAATTTATCACTTACAAATGTCACTATGTAACAAGTAGCATTATGTTTAGTTGTGTATGGGAGTGAACAGTGTATGGGAGCACTGGTTCTACACAACACAAAAGAAGGAGGAAGATGGCTGCACTTTATTTGAGGAGTGTGCCAAAGTTAAGCAGTTCCTCTTCATCAGTTTCCATGTGAAATCTGCACACCAGGAAAGCTCCATGTGTGTGCCATTTGTAGTTCAAAACTGATAATAGTGACTATGTTGGCATGGTTAGGGACGAACAAATACGTACTTGTATTGAATTATCTGATGAATAAAAGATGCTACACATGCAGTAATTGTAAATACTGGTACTTGGGCAAAAAACTCCAGCAGTGAGACCACTTCATAAAAATTAATAAAAATATCCATTTGGAGTTATACAAGCATTTATGCACATGGATGGTTGTTTAGGACTGTAGGTGATGAACCAAACGCAAGATCAATCTTATGTGGATAGCTAGCGATCACAAGCAATTAATGACTAAACGTTGAGACTTTGGGTCAAAAGAGAAGACTTCAAGCAGACAGGGTACAGACTGAGGCTTCTGAGTCATGGCTAACTGCATCTCTTTAAAACCTGTATTTGAATCAAAGCTGAATGGAGTTGGAGGGAGTGGGATGAGATCACACAAGCCCCATAGGGGCAGACTCAGCAAAACCCTCGCTACATTGCACTCCCCACACAGAGGGATTATGTCTGGCCATGGAGTTGGAAACTTTTGACTTGTCAGCATCTCTATAAAATAACCTTTCCACTAAGATTCATGATAACTTTGTCAAACACAATATAAACTGTATGTGGATTTATTCCAATTCAACCCATCACTAATGGGCAGTTTGGTTGTACAAAGTTTTCTTGGAGACAGAGCTGCTGTGGAAGCAGAAATATTCTCATTTGTTGAATTATACCTCAGCGGGTGAAGACACATACTTTGACTGGCTAAATAAAGTTAGACTGAGCACCAATTAAGTACAACACTTGTTTACATTTGTTATCTGATGTGTACGTATATATATGCTTGCAAGATTATACTGTACACCTCTTTTTTGTATCATCCTTGTGCATGTGGCACATTAAATTGTACCTATTCTGTGTAAGTTAATTGCCCTTTAACATGTTTGTCCATCCCCTGAATCCAAACCAGTTATATAAACATTTGATAAAACAACAAAAACAGATCAATTTATCTTTAATTAACCAACTAATGTACGCAAACTCCATTGCAGCTCTGCTTTGAAGAGATATTTGTGTAACTCAAACTGGAATCAACAGTACTAGTTATAAGTTGTGCTTTCAGGAGACCTTGCATACTATAATAGGTGTAAATCAGCAAATCAGTTTACTGTGTGAATTCAACTTTGGCCCAGCTATCTTTTGATTGATTTCATAGTCCGACGCACATTGAAAATAGATAAAATTCTTTGGCTGCCCCCAACATTATCATTTGCCAGGTTCAGTGAGCAGTGTGTATTCATCATGAAGAACTAAGCCTATTTAGAGAGCTGAGCACGACTTAGGCATAATGTAAGCATAGAGGGTAAGCTGAATATGTGTCTGTGTTCATGTTTAAACACAAAAGTGCTGAGTGGGCTGGAACAATAAGAGAAAAAGATGCTGTCTAGAATGATTGAGCTGAACGTTTTTCCATTCATGAATACAGTCAACATTTTGCAGCCACATCATATTCTGGAATCAGTGGTTCACCACTGTGGCATCCAATGACAACTAGGCTTCCAAAGTTATGAAAACCCTACATTTCAAATTTACAGGATTGAGTAGGACAGTCTTCAATACAAAGGGTTTAGGGCTGCAACATTAAATGTGTTTTTCATTTTAAGCGGTAGTTTAATTCAAAGTAAGATGACAGATGTCTTTCTCTATGGAAACATTCGAGTTTCCACAAACCCCTTAAAGAAGACGCAGTAAAAGAAGAAGAAGCAGACACTGAAGAGAAATGCTACAGGTTAAACTTTTTAGTCGTTGAATTTGCTCATAATTTTCATATTTAATCAGGAGGAAAAACTTGTCCTGTCGGAAATATGAAACAACACTTACGCTTTCTTTCCACAGATGGCCCCTCTGTACCAATTACGACAAGTGCTAAAGTACTTCTTCTTGGTCCCCATGACTTGCTGGAGTGCGCAGACATTGGGTCTGATGAGAATTGAGGGTAAAAAGGGGATGAAGCATTAATCACCTGGTAAAATACCTGAGTGAGATTCTATGGAAACTCTAAAATAATTCATATTTAAATCATTATGTGACAAACAGCCTCTGCTGAGTAAGACAAGACTGTCAAAGTGTGAATAAATATTTGGCAACAACCCCTATTGCTATGGAAACCAGACAGTCAAATATGAATAATGACATCCACGCCTGCTGAATATGAAATAGGTTTGATGGATTTGAGTTATGATTCAACAACCATAACCTTGCTGGTTTACACCTTTTCTAAGTTAAATGTAATATTATTCAATAACATTTCAATACATATGCCATAAAATGAACAATTAATATTCGTGAAACAATTGTGACTGCATTACAATATAGCAGATTTCATAAAAAAATAGAAAGGACAGAAATGTGCAGAAATTATAAGAACTACTGATACTTGTTATGTTCAAGGCTCAACAGTATTGCATGCAAAATGAAATATCATGACATCACAGGGTGTGAAATATAATCACACAATCATCCAAAATCATCATCCAAAATAATCAGAATGAAAAATATTGACAAGCTTACCCTTCTTTTCTTGCCCTGATGCGACTGTGAGAGACTATTTTGTCATAAGCTGAAGAGTCAGCCTTGTCAATTGAAGAGAGCACAAAGAGTGCAAAGGCAGCTACAAAAAGGAGCTTCATCCTTGATTCCTTAGCTAGCCCTTCCAGACCCAGAGTAACGGGAGAAGACTCAGAGTGGGAGTTTATGTACCACAAGTCTCACCCTCCACTCAAGGAGGATGGCAACATTTCATGCATGCATGGACCACCCAGAACCTCTAAAAACCCACATTTCTATACACAAATATGCTGACAGGGCTTTATAATTTTTTGTGTGATGAATTATGATGAATTATATTTAGTGCATTCTTTTATATAATAAATCATTTATGGAGGGCCATTTTTAAAAAGTGGGACCACCACCACATTTAGAAAATGTTTTGTAATCTTTGCCATTCCTCTTTTATGCAGATTAAAGGTGCACATATTTTTGAAGCAAGTCTCACAAAATGATTTGATATGTAAAAACATTCTAGACTTGTTTATTTAACAAATTTTCTAGAAATTTAAAAAGTGACATTACAGATCAAGCACAAAGACAGTGTTACAGACAGTTGATTGAATTGCATTGAAAACAAGTAAAATTATGTGGACACATTAGCAAACTTTTTGTTTTAAAAATTCAAGATTTTACGGCTCAATATTAGGTTTTAAGAAAATATATTTCTCAGTACACTGCTACAAAATAGTTCAGCATATTTTTTAGAGCCCTGAAGCTGAGCGCCACATTAAGAGACACATATAATGAGCAGATGGGATAGCGAATCCAGCTGTATCTTTTTTGTAAAAGTGTAATTTATTTGGACTGCAAAGAAACATTGCATAATCTCTGCCAGAGCAATGGTTGTATCAATCTGTCAGAATGTGGTTTACTCCACCTAGTGGTGGGAAGGAGTGCAGGCAGTAAGTCTCACAGCATCACTATTTTACATGGATATTTTCACATCATTTTTACATTGGAGAGTGAATAGATACTGAGGTGAATCATTATTTGAACTATTAAAAACTTCCTATCAAGCTAAGAACCAGACAACCCAAACATTGCTGTAAAGTCGGAGTTTTGAAAGTTCAGGTGTTTTTTTCAGTTATAAATTCTAAAACGTTTCTTGTTTCCCTACAACATCAACCTGGATATCTATCAAATTACTTTTATCATATAGTCAAATGTAGTCTCTTTAAAGCCACAAATTGGATCTGTACTGTATCGCAAACTCTATCAAACTGATAGGCACGTCTTGTAATACAAGAATTAGCAGGACACCGACATTTTTACTTTTATGTTAACAGTAGTATCTTAGCTACAACTACAGACACAACAAAATAATCGCCTGTGGCTCAGACATGTGAAATCCCAGAATTGTTAAAAAGATGTGATAATAAGCTGCAACTTATAAACCTATAAACACCATGAGCACACATGTGCCAAAGAAATTAAAGCAGCTACTTTATAATGTGGTATTAAATCCTTTTTGGTTCCTGTAAAAAATCAATTTTTAAAAATGACTACTTCTTACTACTAATCAAAATGACCCATTGGTCGATAACATTAAAAGAATGATCATTTTGTTTATGCCATTCAAATGTATTATTTCTGAAAGTGTAGCTGTTGTTAAGCTTTACCAGTGGGTGTTTTTACTCACAGCATACCCAAGTGGCATCACTTACACCATTCATTCTGCCACATGTTGTTCAACCTCCTGGCTAGCCAGATGTTCCAAATGTGAGTTCAATACTGCAGCACAGATTTGACATTGAAAACCAGTCACCTTGCTTATGCTTGTGTATTATATGTGCATGTTTAATCAGTGAGCCTGAAAGTAGAAAAGTTTTAAATATCAGAAAATGAACCATTCAGCAAACTGTATGTCCATTAAAAAGATGACGCTTTCAAGGCAGCAAGGCTCTTATGAACTTTATTAGTTATGGCCTTTAGAAAAGCACTTAGGCATAAAATCCACACCCAGGCTTTTTATCTCTCCTAAAATCCGAAAAACTGGAGTACATTAACTTTACAATCCCAACATTCCAATGAGCAGCCAATTTTCAAACTAAAGACTTTGTACAATACTTGCTTGCATGGAGAAATAATGGCACAGATTAACTCACTACAGTGATAATGTAATGTAATGTAATGCAGTGTGGCTTTTACACATTGACTCAGAACACTCTGAATCAGTCACAATCACACACACTGACACACAAATACAAACACTGCATGTGTCACAAAGAATGGATAAAGTAACTTTTGATCTCAATTACAGATCCCCCTCTTTGAATGTTGCTAGTGAGCTCCTTTTAAGTGGTAATTAAAGGAAATTGTGACAGCAATCTAAATTGAGTAAGCTCTTCAGATATAGTACAAAGATCAAAACAGTTTGTTGACTGGCTTTCTAAAGATAGTGTGACTTGCTCTTGGCTGCTATGGTAACAGAAACCAAAATACTTCATCCAGCACCCCAGGTTGCTTGCAGCTTCAAGCTATGAAGGTGTGAACTTTAATATCTGTAGAAATACAGAATGTGAGTAAATACATTTCAGTCGAACACTAATAAAACTGAACTAACTACTATCAATTAATATTATGCTTATAGAAGTAATATAGTAATTACTGTACCTCAAATAAAAGCAGCTAAAAGGCAGGCCTATGTATTTAAATACAGCTTTCATCGTCTGTTCTACACAGGTTTGGAAGTTTTGCACTTAAAAGTATAAGTAACATACGTGGTCTCTATGCAGTGATGCCCACATTTAGCCCACAACACTGGTCTTTTACATGCTTACACATCACTAGAGGGTGCTTGACGCCTGCTAAGTCAGGATACCTTTAACACAAGCTGATTATTCTTTTATATACCCTGT
Organism: Siniperca chuatsi; assembly: GCF_020085105.1. Taxonomy (NCBI): domain Eukaryota; kingdom Metazoa; phylum Chordata; class Actinopteri; order Centrarchiformes; family Sinipercidae; genus Siniperca; species Siniperca chuatsi. The sequence goes on from NC_058048.1 coordinate 24,425,680, forward strand.
GTTGTATGTAAAAATGCATGTGAAATGTAATGCCGAAGTATAAAGAAGCATAAAATGGAAATACTCAAGTAAAGTTCAATATCGCAACATTGTACTTAAGAACAGGTCTTACGTAAATTAACTTTCGAATATAACGTAAGTTACATTCTATTAATGCTCCTTAGTTGTGAGAGCGAGTGTTATGAAATACAGCAAATATAGCAAAGTTGCTGTAGAAAGTGTAGAGAAAGGCCTGCTGTTTATGGGAAGAGCTGCAGATTTTACAATTAATTTACAGTTATAACTAAACGCAGATTCAGTTTACACCTGATTGGACAGCCAGGATATAAGTAATGTACCAAATTAGCATTTATTCTACAAATGAGATCAATAGAGCCCTGAGTAATGCTTCTCCTCTGACAGGTCACAAAGGGAGCAACATGTTGTGTTGTAAATTAGTCCAAAAAAAGTTAGACACTGCTTTTTGAATTAGCATTCTCTTTTATTTTATCAGAGTCATTTCATCACATTACAAGTTACAAAATTGCACAGTAACACACAAATCACAAGAGGGCCCTTACACCTACAAAGTATAGTAGATGGCGCACATAGTTAAGGAATAAATCCTACAACAAAGTAGATTGCATTGCATGTCTCTTCTTCTCCAACAAAATTAGGAGTAAAAGAGAAGTTGACACAAATCTCTGAATTAGCTATGCGCTACATTGCTTGTTAATCAACTGGATACTTTGTCCAAATTCAATGTAAAATTTGCTCATGTATTAAATACAAATAAACTTGTGTTTACTCAGTGTTCATTTTCTTGGTCTTGGAATTAAATGCTCAAGGTAAAACATGAATTACTAACTTGCTTCCCTGAGCATCAAGTCAGCACTCACTGAGGTCAATCCTCACTCAGTATTGTTGTATATCTGCTATCAATCAGAGGTGAATGCATATAATATAATATGAGATAACATAATATTATTATACCATTATATACAGTACATTACAGGATACAAGATTATTTAAATTGAATATATAATTGAACTACAGTACTATTTACAAATTTGTTTATTTCGATAAACTATTTTACAACTCGTAGATGAATGAATGAATTAAATTCAAAAATGTCTTAACACTCTAACATGATTAACATTTCTCACTTGCAGACACAGATTAATTGTTATATATTTTTTGGCCCATTTTTCACTTCCTTAGCGTGCTCTTTGCAAGAATTTTCAATCTCCTGAATGTCCTTCTCCCCTTTCCGTAAGACTTCCACAATTACTTTTTCAGTCTGAAGTTGTTCTTTTCTTTGTCCACCAGATCCCAACATATCTTCCTCTGATAATGAATATATTTCATCAAATTTCTGAGAGGGGAGTCTGCTCTGTCTCTGGAGGGACCCAGCATCTGAGACATCCTGCAGGGTGGTGGTGGTCACATCAAATACATTCAGCTTCTGTTGAGGCTCATCAGTAGGGCGTTTCAGAGAATATTTGAATGAGTTTCCAGGGTAAGCCAAGGTGGAGCTTGCAACTTGACCTGCAACCGCACCTTGAGGTTTACCCTTCATCATTCCCAGGACTTCATAGCGGAAGCTGGAGATATCCTGCTTAAGCTCCTATCAATTATTGAGAAGCAGAGATAAAACGACAGTAGAGATTACATAGCAATGAAAAAAAACTTGAGTAATTGAGGTTCCAATGTTGAAAAACTGCATACTACCTTGAAATTCTCTTCTGTCAACCCTTCCTCTGTCTTGGCATCTCTGATCATTGCGGCCACATACCGCTTCACAAGGTTCCTCAAAACCTCCTAAAAAAATACACATTATTTTTAAGGCAAAACTACAGATTAATTTTAAAATAAAGTTTCAAGACAAAACATTACAGTATATTATGGAAAACAAATTACTACCTGATACTCATGGTTTAATCTTACATTTTCGGCTGCACGTCTCTACAATTAAAGAAAAAAAAAGGTCCATTAACAAAGCGACACATGTTATTTCTGCTTGCAATGATAGGGTGAATTGCTCTTTCTTTACTTGGCCTTTCTCAATAAGAGGTCTTCCTATATACATTAACTTAGTGCGTAATCAATTTCTGAAGAGACAGGTAATCTAATTTACGCTTAATTATTTTGGAGCCGTCTGCTTTGATGCTATACAGGCATTGAAAATGTATGCAATACAGTGGTGACAACACAGATCAGAGCAAATCTTTGGAAGCTCCTTACCCCCAATGTTTCGAAGGTTTCAAGTCTTTTTATGCTTTGTCTCTTAAACAAATGCATCTTTATCCATTCAACTAGATAATAAAAAGACTTTGGACTTGGTACTATATTGAATGGAGATGGCAAAGTTCCCCCTTCTTCAAAATAGCTCATCCATAATTTTGTTCTTGCAAATTTCCACTCTATATCTGCATGATCCTGAAAATAAAAACAGAAATTTATCAAAACCTTTTTCAAAGGACTGCAAGACAAATTAGTGTGGTAAAACTAACTTAAAATAGGTAAGTTACACCACTCACAGCAATGTGCTGGTAGGAGTTGTTCATCATTGCAATTAGCATGTTCAGAAGCACTACCAGGGAGATGACATTGTACGTGCCAAACATGGTAGTGCCCACAAACTCAGTGAATTCATGGTCTGGTTCCACATTGGTCACATAGAGGGAAATCAGCCCAAATACAGACCAAAATAATGACTGCAGCGTCTCGAACAGCCTGAAAAGCAAACAACCAAACATCACATTATGTGCTGCTGAAAAACAAATGTATTATAAACAATGCAGATTTGTCAGGGACAATTTATTTAAGAATTTCAACTTGCGTTGAGAAGGCGTTGTTTTGCTGATTACAGCGAATACCCGTGCAATTATTGCCCTCGTTTGTTTCATAATAAAAGTAGAGCTGGTTGAGGCCATTGGCAAAGGCTAACAACACTAGACAGTAGATGAAGAGGAACTTGAGGATGTCCAGGAGCATGCGGCCCAGTGAGATCTGTAAGGGGCCCAGATGGGAGTTGGCAGTGAAAAGGCAGATGAGGCGTAAGGAGCTGAAGATGTTGGCGATGGCAAATAATGCCTCTGCCACCAAAGTCGGGTGCCACATTTCCCAGCTGCATCTGGCTTTTTCCCCACTGTACTGTAAAAACCCCCAAAAAACAGGACAGTATTCATTGTTCTACCATCAGAAACTGATGCTGCAAAGTTTCAAGTTTTCCAGCACACAAGTTGACTTGTCTACTGAGAAATAAAATAATATACAGTGATATTATTTGTTTTCATTTTCCTCTTAAAAGTAAACTATGATGTTGACTGCAGCAAAGTTAAAAGGTGGGGTTAATATACCTACTGTTTTAATTGAGTAAAACTACTGCAATCTTTGATATACTGTGTAGATAAGAATAATTTTGAGGCTGTCAAATACCTTGCACTGTAAGATTTACAGTACCTTTGCATAGGCAACAATCTTCAGAGAAATGGTTGCAAGATACAAGGAGTTCATTATGAAGTCCATTAAGTTCCACCAGTCATCTATGTAGTCTTGGAAACCGCTATCCCACATCTGTTTGATCTCAGTCCATATAAAGCCTTGGAGAGATGAACAAACAGAGGTCATTGTAACACTGTCACTCAAGTATCCTTCCACAGGAAATAAATTATGTGACAAACAATAATTGTACAGATAGTACAGCAGCATACATATGGTCATGGTCACAGTTAGCACCTTAGTTTGACTTTCTTCAAATGTGTGTGTGTACAGATGTACAACGGTACATGATAAAATGAGGATTAACAGCTGTCTGTTAGTGTGTGTGTGTGTTTTCGTTGTTACCAAGCACCCAGGGCAAGATAATCCATTCCACAGTGGTGGGTGGTGGGCCCTGAAAGTCTGGTTTTGCAGAGGCTATATGCTGCGAGGCCAAGAAGAGCAGGAAGAGGAAGGTCAGGTAGGAAGCAGTGTGACAGATGAACTTGATGAAGGGCTTACGAATGAATAAGCCATATCTGCTCTTTGGAGAAATCAGGTAGAAAATGGATAACAGTGGGAAGAGGAGGCCAATGAAGATACACGTGAGGAGCTTTCCTGCCCAGTGACGCCTCCTCCAGCCTGGGAACTCATCATACCACCGAGATGCCAGCAGCTGCTGACAGTTGGGCTGAGCAACAAACTGAACGAAAGAGAGAGACAAAGAAACATTTTCATCTCATTTATTTACCTCTTTCTCTAGAAATCCATTGAGAAAACGGTGGACAAATCAGTACACAAAAACAAAAGGATACACAAAACAAAACAAAAACAAACTTTCAAGACAGTAAAGACTGTATTCCAAATTTCAGTGTCATGGTGCGCACTACATATAGTATCACTCCAATGCCACATGTTGGCATGTGAGTTTTTAATTGTACGATTATCTTGACTAGAATTATCTTACACCATTTCCTCTATAAAACTGAAATGAATCATGTAAAACCTCAATAGCATTTACATGCCTTTAATTTAAATAGGCATGTTTCATAAAATACATGTGAAAACTTTGCAATTTTTACTATGCAACTTCTTTTTTGGTCTCTGTAAACAAAACTGCTGACGAAATTTCTTACTGCGCCACTGCCAGGATAAATGTTTGTTTATTATTATGCTGTGGTGTCTAGTCTACAAGCATTTTAAGTAGGAGAGGATTTTGCTTTTTATATTTTTGGCAAGATACAATAATGTTAATTACTGTCACATCCGTTGCCCCGTGTTAGTTTTATGAAGTCTAAACTGCCATTACACCAGTGGTATAAATACTCAGATCTGATTCTTAGTAGTCCTAAAAATAACAAGCTTGTCTGTCCCTTACAGGAGGCTCGACAGACATGCGCCAACTCCCTCAATTTTTGTAAAACAACCCAACATGTAGAACCTTCCTGAAGTCTCTAAAACCATCCTTCAGGAAGCATCAATAACCCCTCAAATGTAGGACATTGAACAAACACATGTAAATTTTCAGCTGCTAATCAGAAACAACAGCCCTCCCCAGGTACGCCACACGTCTGCACATAGCATTTGCTTAATATACACAGGTAATTTATACAGGGAGTACAAGCAGACATGCCTGGACCAAAGAAACTCTCCCTTACACCGAAGTAACATAGATTGCAGTTTCAAACTCTCCCAGGTATGATGTTAAAATGGCAAAAACTCACAAGCCACCTCCTGCTGGTAACCCACAGCAAGGGCAATATTTAGGGATGGAGAAAACATGCTTCAACATTCTTCACCCCATTGGACAGAAAGAGAGAAGCAAGACAGTAAAGACAGAATGTGCAGCAAACCAATTGCTTATGCTGTCTATATTATTTTTAGCACCACTGACATCAAATCACAAGTGTTGTAAAAATACTACATGTGACTGGTGAGATAAAAAACATATAAGCATGCAGACCAAAGGTTTCAAGTGGGCAAACATTTCTGAAGTGTTCTCTAATCCTCTGTTAAGAAGTGATTGTCAAATTTGTTTCCCATACACATTTTCTCTGCCCTGTGAGATTTGATATAAACATCTGATGGACATCTGCGAATGGTGATGGAAGTTAATTTCAACGTAACCAAGTTATGGCCAAATTATGTTACTATATAGCATTAAATTATGGGTGATGAGGTCATCTACAAATGATAAATCTGACATCTTTAATGTTTCCTATCTGTCCTTTTGATATGTTGACTTGCCATAACATGACTAGAGGCAAAAGGCGGCATCTGGCAGGACCAGATTTTGACTGAGGACATTTTTGGAAGGTGAAAATCACCCCCATCCACATGTCAGACCACTCTCCCCTTCAAAAACAAGTATTAATTCTGTCCTAAGGCACATTCACAATGATGACATACTGTATAGTGCTAATTAATTAAGCGAATTAATAACACTGTATCACTTTATTTGAATATGATCTAATCAGTTCCACAGAAAATACTGCCATTTTTGGTAGGTAACTTTAGCAACAGTTTATATTTCTTTACATATATGTATATGTTGCATACTGTACATAGAAAAACTTCTTATACAGCAATGTGATTTTATATAAAACACTACACTATGTATTGCACTTTAAATTAGAAAATAACAAGCTATCATCATGAGTCATGCTACACTGCAGCAATTTGTATGAACATCAAAGATGGAGAGAGTGTGTGGCATCAAGTGATTCTTAATTATGAATGAGAATTATCAGGGTTTACGAAGTGAGCTTAACTGAGCTAGGATTTGTAATTCCACTTTATGTTTCACAATAATAGCACTTAATAATTAACAACTTAATAACTAAGTTCTGCTCAGCAAATTGTCTTTTAATAAGACTTTTTTTGTCACAATGTTACTACAATGTACTGTACGTATAGTGTCATAATTGTTTTACCATTACAGGTCCATGAAAACATTTGCATACAAAGAAACCTTTATGCAATATTTTCAGATGGTAGAATCCAGGTCAGAGCAGACTGAGTGCCAAAGGGAGAATGAGTACAGAAGGCCACAGGAGAACAGAGGAAAACATCTGTACTGAATACATTAATTTTGCCACAAATAATGTGGACATCCAGTAAGTGCTGGTGGTCTATGTAGTCCAAAATGGCAAACCCAACAGCCCAGCTTAAGATTGTGTAGTATTTGTTGGGTTGTTAGCATAAATGGACAAATGGACAGTGACATTCTATGTACCGTACACACCCAAATACTACACTGGCAGTACACAACAACTCACTGGCCACCTCTGTGCAGGTAGGGAGGGGCAGGACAAACAAACACTCCTATATTCATTTTACTTACTTCTGTTTGCAGCCTTGCTTAACAAGTTTTGGCTGAAAAAAACTGTCCGGAGTTTGTGGTTTCAGTTTGGGTGCAACAATGATGACATTCATCTTGCAATCTGATCCAAGTGGTGGTCAACTCCCTCAATATCTGATCTTGAAATGAAAACTATGCAACTCTCTCAGACATCTGTCAGTGTACTTAATGATAACTTTAAGGTTTCATGTCAACCTAAGTTGTAAACTGACCTCTTTGAAGGCAAGTCCTAATCTAAAGTCATTCCAGATAAGTCCAAGTCAAGTCTAAAGCCTGTCACAAGTTTTCATAAGCATTAGAGTTCAAACTGTAACATCTCGCTGCTTAGAGTCACCAGTGTTCAATATTATTCAGTATTCAGTTACACTTTATAGTACAGCCTGTGATTGATGACAGTATAACGTCATTGTATGATCAGGTACCTATCAGTTGTCGGTTCCTACTGGAAGTTAAATGTAGGTTTTGTGGAAGAAAACAAGACTATGGGAAACAAGGAAGTAACAATTGGGCCTTTTAGAGGAATGAGGAAATAAATTATACTCTTAGTATTTTTGTAAATCCTGGGTACAACTCAATTTTTCTAAATGTGGTGAATTGAGACCAAAGGTATACATTTTTACCACCTTGTGCTTTCATTGTTGTTACCTGTTGCTGTGTTAAACAAAAATCCATGCAAAGTTAATACATTTACAGATATAATCCATTATAAACTTCATTACAAACTTCTGTGTAATCACAATGTGTACATTTTTAGTAGCCGTATTTCACAACAAATGAAGTTGGTATTGCATCTAGGAGATAAATATTCCAAAGAAGATGTTAAAAGTAACAGTAAAAGGTTCCCACCCTAATTAAAATATTATGAGAATGTATTTCAGGGAAATGGCCATCACTTATTCCATCATTATCCTCAATTATACAATTGTCATGGGACTCTCTGAGAGGGCTACAGTAATGCATTGCTAAGAGCCAGCCTGGCAATTACATGTTGTTCTAAACTCCCTAAGGACATCTCCACCCATCTCAGGCCATTTACATCTCATCTTGGACATGTTCTTGTTACCAAGTCCATGATGTTCAAAGAATGTAATGATTATTCCTTGTTGTACTTGTTCCACGAGTGTCAATATATACTGTACATTCCTGTCAGTTCTCAGTATGTCTATACTGTATGTTAACCAGTGTAACCAAGACAAATTCCTGTACTTTTTTGTAGGCCACAGCAGTCATATGTCAAAGAGGATATCATAAGAAGCTTACCTCTTTCTGGCAATATTTGATAGCCAGCTTCAGTCGGGCCAGATCATTACCGTTCTCGTCCAGCAGAGGGTTGATGTCATCACGGTAGTTGAGGATTATTTGCAACTCTTTAGAGCTTCGGGTCTGGTCCAAGAGGTCCTTTGCAAATTGTTTACACGTATGGGACAGTTCCTCATACTCTGACTTGAACTCGTTCTCCACTGTGCTGAGCTCCTTCAGCTCCCAGCTAAGTTGAAAAGCTGTGAGAAAAGGATCCTCGCTGGAGAGGGCAATAAGTGATGGGCTGGCAAGGGCCTTGTAGATGTTAAGACGAGAGCGCGAATGACGAAGGCTGTCCACATCTGAACTGGCCACACACTCCATGCAATTGCAGCGCACAGCATGTGGCTGAGGTATGGAAACACCTCGCTGCACAAGTAGTTTGATGATCTCATAGTTGTTTGTGTGGGCTGCAAGGATGATTGGAGTGATGTCTGGGGTGAAGTCTGAAAACTGTTTGTCCAGCAGAATTGGTGGGACCTTTTCAGGAAGTCAAGAGAGGAACACACAAATCAACAGACATAAAAAATTTACAGTACACCATTATTTTATCAGTTAGTTCACAAAAGAACACTGCTTTTTAAACCCCTCACTGGAACTGCAACAACTGGTTTAAATGGGTCTAATTTCATCTGTCTTGGGTCTCTGACCATCTTGTCTAACAGCACACAGCTAATGGCTTGTGGTTCAGCTGGCATCAAAATATCTTCCTGGTTGGAAGCAACTACACCATTTTTCTTTTTCCTTCTCTTCACAGAATGCACCAAGTCCATTACAGGGAGACCCAGCAGTGTTGAAAAACAAATTTACAAAGATGTCAAGTATTTGAATGCAACCGGGGGCTTTATCAGGAAGGCTTTATATCTGCCTGATACACAAACCGTGGAGAGCAACTCTGGCTAAAAGACCCACAGCAGCACATCAAAGAGTATCAGTGCTGCAACTTTTAAGCAGAAAATAAAAGTTGGATTCCTAAAATAAACACAGCCATGCTAAGAGACACAGGAAAGCATGTAATTATTTATTTTCTTTATCTCTATCAGATTTAGACTAAAGAATAAAATGACTGAAAACTGCTCACTGCTGAAGCCATTTGATTCAATCTGACATAACATTGACCTAAGTGGTTATGTTGTGTTGTCCTAGTAGCTAGAGCAAAGCAGGCATGTTACCAGAATCCCAAAATCTATTTTCTAAACTGCTTATGCTCTTTAGGGTTGTGGAGTGCCGGAGTCTAATCCAGGATAATAGGGTGGAGCCGAGATCGCCAGTGCATCCCAGGGGCACACATCAACAATCACATGAACAAATATGACCAGCTGGTAGGGGACATTTAAAAACACTGCTGGAGGTAAATAATGAAAACAAACTTAAATGTAGTGTGATTACTATACTGTATACTTGTATTTGATACTAACTTGAGTACAGAGTTTCCAGAAGCCTTTAGGTAATGGCACCGCTGAACATTGTTAAGTGTCATGTGCCTCAATGTCAGCTACTGATTCCAGTTAGGCTTAAAGTGGTTTCCCTTATGTGATATATTCTTTTCAATTACATCCTAGTCATGCAGTCTGTGTGAATTGCAAATGCACTTATGTCCATGCCTGTACAGAAAAAAAGGAGTCAGTGGGCACAAATAGGCTACAGTACTGTATGTGGTGCCTGTTAATCTGCTTCAATAAGAAACATTGTTAACTGTCCTATTTAGCAACAAGTGAAACACTGTGGCAGATTTACAAGATCGTCAATATCAGTTAATATTAGGTTATTTCTTTCATCTTCTATAAATCAATTCACCCCTTGCAGCAAAATTTCACAACCGATCAAAACAGAGTATAGTATATTACATGAGGCATAATTGTGTGGGCAGGTTGGTTTATAATCTCTTGCAGAAGCAAAGAGGCTCAGAAAACATTTTGTGAATGCCAAGTTGAACACAAAAAATTAATAAAATGAAATTGACTGAGGCTAGAAAGGTTACCAGTAAACCATAACATTAAAAGTCTAGGAGAAAGAAATGTGGGAAAGTAAAATGTATATGGGGTGTTATCATGGATCTACAGTACCTGTTTTTCCCCGCGTGGCTTCTTGTGGTTGAGCAGCAGCTCCACAGCTCCCACCACTTCTTTGCGGATGGCATGTAGCAGGGCATCACCCACATATACATTATAGCTGAGCAGCAGCTCAATGATCTCCAGGTTCTCATTTTCAATGGCAATGAGCAAGGCTGTGCGTCCCAGGGGGTCGATGCAGTTGATATTGATCCTGAAGTAGATCTCAGCCTCTGCCAGGGCTTGTTTCACACTGCCATAGTCTCCCCTCTCAACAGCCCCCAGGTAGGCCCTCTCCAGGGCAGAGAGCTCAGATTCGGCCCGTACGATCCGCAGAGGGATGCGGTCCCTGTATGAGGAGTTGTCAGTTTTCCTGTAATACAGCTGTGACATTGCTGCTACAGTATCACGGTCTCAACTGAGAATACATGAGAAATAACAAGACAGGGGGAAATATGAGATCAAGTTTCAGTGTCAGATGACTTTTCAGACACAGTGGGGCAATGCAATATAATCTAAATTTCAGTTCAGAGTTTATAATGCTATTTAAGGACATATTTGGCCAAAAAAGATGTAGTATTAGAGGATGCAGTGATAGATTTGTCTAAAAACTATGACACTGTCTACAGATGAGTCTAAACTTAGATGTAGAACGTAGACTGACTAGACTTAGTCAGGAGAGGATGCAGTAATGCAGGCTAACGTTACTGCTGCAGTAGGCTCCAGATAAAAAGATGTAGCATTTATGTTTTTCATTCAAAATATTGTTAAAACACGTAAACTGAAAACACTCTTCCTGTGCAAATCCACGGCAGTTCACAGAAACATAATCTGAAACATGACTAAAATGTATTTTTCCTAAGAAAGCTCAATACAACAATTCATGGCAGATGACTAAAACAGACAATTTTCGGTTAGAAACGTAGGCTACTTAATCACACATAATAAAATCGACGCCAAAAATAATCGCGCAAAATAAATACTAACTTAAGAAACTTTACCTTCTTCCTGTTGCTTTCCAGTTGTGATATGCTAATGAACCACTCGACTGAGAACCAGCGGCTGTCAGAAAGGAAACTTGCGTGGTCGGATCCTCATCTCATCTCCACTGGAGACACTGTAATTTAATGGCATATCGTGCAATCTCCTGCCCAGCCCTTTGGCTTTGTCTGCAAAATACACGCGTCACATCAGATGGGAACAAGAGGTGACATATCCTCTCACAGAAACTGTGCACAAACTGCGCGCTCAAAACTCATCAGCAGAAAATTCATCTTCAGCCAACCCCTTTGGGTTTTCTGTATCTCAGTGTAACAAGTGTTGGGGTAGGGGTAGTTTCCCATGAAGGACTGTTTATTATCATGCAAAAAGTAGCCTAATTTCATTACTTTTTATTAATATTGTCAGGGCAGTGAAGTTAAAGTATGGTTCTTTCCAAGAACAATGTGGCGTAAAGAAATGATTATATCGTTGTTCATTAGTTTTCTTGTCAGATTTTGTAGGCTAATTAAAGCAAAGTGTGTCAAATGGTAAGTATTTATTTATATATTTATTCAGTAATTTTTGACTGATTAATATCCTGGTACTGATCGACATTGCTATAAAAACCCATGCAGCAAGCTCTTGTTAAAGTCTTTTTGATACCTCTTAAGCAGGGTAAAATATAATATGAGATATAATATATATTTTTTTAAATAACGAAAAAATAATTTGGCAAACATTGACTGATTTTCACAACTTTAGAAAATGCATGCACTAAAGCAACATTTTCTCAAGATGGTGTAAGATTTTTGCATCATGTGATTATTTATTGTGACATTTCCACAAATGTATTTTCCCAATTTAAATGGGTCGGAGCAAATGATTTACATTTATATTGATGTAAACTAATATATATGTCTGGGTTAAATTTATGTCATAGTTTTGCTTATAACCTTACAACTTTTGCTCTCCAGAGGTCAAAAAGAATCTCCAAAACAAACTCACAAAACCCTGACACACCCCTGATTTTTAGACTCTGCTGTGATTTTATCGTAGAGTTGAGCGACTGAAGCAATGTAAAGGAATTCAACAACATCAGGTAATTCATTTATTTCTTGTGAATCAGATATTTTTTCCACCACTTGCTGATCACCTGTCTCTCCTTAGATATAAAGGGATAGATAGATGCAATGACTCCTATACTGCCCTTTCATACTTGTATACAGTACTTGCCAAAAATAACATCCTGTAGCCTTGACCTTAGCTTGGCTTTAGCTGCATCTACCTGGTGAACAATTCTTCCCTCTACATTGCTGAAGAAAAAATGAAACAAAACTTAAATCTGAAAAAGTGGCTATTTGAGTATAGGTTCATTGCAGTCAGGAATGTTGATTTGCAACAACATGCATCTAATGGGCTTCATTTGCCCATGACATGGTATATGTGAGGATGACAGTGGCCAAGCATAACTATAATTGATCATACTTACAGCACTTACAAACTTTACTAATGAGTAGCCTACTGTATGTTTCCTGACTCGTACTATACCTTCGCTAACAAATTAAGTATCAAGTTTAGCTGATGCAGTGGTCCCTTCGTCTGTCTCTACTGCAAAGATCCTTCTTATTACTGATATAAATATCTGTGATATTTATCTGCAGGAAGATTATGAGTTTAGAACTGCAATTTGTGAAGTTTATCAACATCTTGGTTAAGATTATTTTACAAGAAACCTGAGCAGTTAGCATTTTTAAATACATATACTGTATGCCAGCAGTGGCACAGAGAACTTATATTTTCTGTCTACTATCAACAAGTTGCTTTGGCTAACCTGTCAGCAAACAGATTACTTATGCATCTTCCAGATCACAAAACAGCATGGGCATTTCATTGCAGTTATGCTTCTGGCAACCTGATAAATGTAAGTACAATCTTCAGTCTTCATTTGGTCTCTTGCAACTCCTAAACATATCTGGGTGTTTAGTTGCTGTACTTCCTACTTCTCGGTGGAGTTGATGGTATAAGCGACAAATTGGATTCAGTGTTAATACAAAATTACTTTAAATTTACTTTTTGGAGCCTTATTGTATAAAGCTGTCCTGCTTGAATTGTATGTCAGACAAGAAGCATGAGGTAATTTTACCCCAATTAATACTTGCCTTCTAGCTAGATTACCTTGAGGATACGAGGGCCATCTTATATTACAAGCACATCGCTAAGAAAATCAATCAAATCCAAAGTCTAATAAAGTGATAAATTTGTCTAAAATCTATGACACTGTCTACAGATGAGTCTAAACTTAGTGTAGACTGAAGTCAGGAGAGGCAATGCAATAATGCAGGTTAGCATAGTAGGCTCCAGATAAGTATGCCATAAGGGAACTTATACAGTGTTGAAAATACATCATGTGATGCTTATTGGAAACCACAATGAAGACGTAAACATCTTTGTAGAGTAGATACTAAGGGTATAAAACACACAGAGGCCCTGTTGACTGTAATTAGAACAAATCACATGATTTGCTGAGAATGAAACATGCATGTGCAAAATTTGCTCTATAATAATTTAACACAATTTCACATGAAAAGCACAACCTTGTCCAACCTTTCTGCATCTTGTATTTTTGCACCGCAAGGACTGTTTTTGGTTATTTAATAATATTTCACAAAAGTCTGTTCAACTAGCCTTGAAAAACATTGCCTGCTACAGAGCTTGGAAGATGTGAAATAACTATCCCCAATACATTTTTCCATTGAACTCCCAAAGGGTAATTACTGCAGTAGGGAAAAAAGTAATGTAAGATGTTTAACATCAGTCTTTAGATGGCTAGTGTGAGCCTGCACAGTTGCTAAGAAACCTCTTGCCAACCCGTGTCTTTTTTCCACATCCATAGGCAAGAAGAACAAAACACACCATGTCTTAATGTTCCTTCCCCCCTTGAGATACAACTGATGTTTAAGTCTGTATAGGGAAATGTTTGTCAGTGATACTTAGTGATACATTGAACAAATCATGGTTTCAAGTTTTTAGTTTGCTATTTTGTAGTGATCTCATTGAAAGAGCAGATTTTTTTAAGGCTAAAAGAAGCATCAGTAAAAGCATTTTTACTCCATTGGGTGCAGTCTTGCAGGTTTGACAAATAAAAACTCATTAGACTAATATCTAGTGACAAATTAAATTTTGATTTAGATAGTCAACTAACATATATAAATGTGATAAGATAAGGCAAAGTCAAAATTGATGATTTTTTTCATATGTTTTGATTAGATATTAATCCTTCTGAGTCATTTTATTTATGGTGTAGACATTTTTTTGTTTCCAGCATTTGCACATTTTGAGTGCTGTTCTGAGGGTAACAGCTCACTTTCCAACCCAGTTACCCCCAAGGACTAATGGGCTTCACTAAGTGAGTCATGCTGTATGAAGTTCACATTCAGTATTTCCTCCTTTTCCTTATAGTCATTGTAATTAGCATGTGTTAGGCTCTGGAGAAATGTGTGTACTTTTGTGTGATTTTGGCAGATACTTTATGTGTGAGAGGACACAGTGTATGAATTTCCCTCCCTCCAAATCAACAGAATCTCTCACTTACAGGACTTGTGGTCATTATTACCATCACTGTAGCTATTATCTCATCACACTCATTGCAAGACATCTGCAAGGCAATCTGATTTGTGCACTTACCAATACAATTATAGCAGCACCATCTTATCCATCAGTACAGTGAGAGATTATGTTATGAACAGACACAGTATTTAATTGGATTTTTCATATACATTATTTATGCATTGTGAAACCTCTTTAAACATTAAAAGCTGGCCATGGGTTATCATAGGTTTACACAGCTGGACCAAATGGCTCTAATTAGCCCAACAAGCTTTGCACAACATCACTTTAAAACACAACTCACTCATTCCATTTTTGGTTAAAAGTGCCCTTTTGTCACAACCTGGTCTAAGGAAGGACAAAAAGAGGAGATAAGATGTCAGTTCTGACTTGAAATTGATCTAAAATAAACTACAAGCTGAAGTGAAAACATGTAGGGAGGTTGTATGCAACATTGTTGGAGTGGAAAATGTGATGATGTTATATGGTATTGCAAACAAACCTAACCAAACCCAGAAGAGAAACGGGGCAAGTGGTTGACTCGCCACCAGCTTTAGTGTCGCAGGCAGTCAGATTAGGTGAGCTGAATCTCCTTAATGACCTGACTCCACCCTACAGGCTCCTGCAAGGACAGACTATGGAGGCAAACCTGCAAACCATATTTCCAAAATGTAGTATGGTGTAATGAGACTCCATGCAACTGCACACTCCAGTGTAATAAACCTCCTTTCCTACTGATCAGTTTGACTTAAGATATGAGGGAGTCTCTCTAAATCATTGAGTTTTTCTACTTAAAGTTAACACATTTTTACAGCCAGTTTTGGACAGCTAAATAGGCTGCTTCTGAGGTATTCTTCCTTTAGATTGTTTATTCCATTTGTCTACTTTTATTTAATACAAGTAAGTTTTATTTAAGTGAGAAAGCATCATGGCCAACAAAGTATATATAGCCACATTGACCCTGTCATTTTGTTTGGAACAGTAACAGAAGTTGCTTAATTAAATATGCAGTATTGGCAATCTGGTGGTAAACTGCGAATTAAAAAAATTCTTTGTGTTTTGTGTGTTTTTTTTTCATAGCAAAATTTGACGTTCTTTTGAAGAGTATAAAGTATTACTTAAGAACAAAACATTCTCCTTAAAACCATTTTGAAGCAAAAAATTATTAAAATAGTGTAAGAATTATTCAAATGAGTAAGCTAATGAATTCAGCAGTTACCTCCCAATAACGACCAAAATGATTAATAGGTTCATGAGTGGCATTTGAGAAGGTCTATTAGCAGCTGCTGTAGCTTTCCTTTTTGGCCCTTGTTGCTTTTCAGTATTACAGAGCACAGTTGTGGCAGCTGCAGCACAGTTCTTTGCCCTGAGGAGCATTCAGCAGTGCACCTCTTCTATTTATTCCAACTGAAAGTCAGGGCCCTGATGTGGCCACCTTTCGAATATTACCTGTTTATTTTCCTGGTTGAATTGCCTGCCATAACACTGTCCTGTCAATTTAAGTTAAGGTCACACTGTATGATCAGCTCATGTACTGTATTTTTGTTATTATGTCTTTTGCAGGGGAGAGCCTTTGATAGACAGAGCTGACACCAGACTGCAGAATGTGATCTCTGCTGTAAGATATTCCCTCTTCCTGGTCCAGACAATATGCAATACAACAAATATAGGTATATCTGGTATTTTTGCACCTTGTGTATAGGGGGTCTGTGGCAAAGCACAATTTGTCTTTAGCCTTTGATAATGTCACAAACGTAAAGCTGGCTCTGTTGGTAAATCCACAATCAAAACAATTTTAAAGGCACAATCCCTTTACCAAAGCCAAACATAATGATATCCACCCACCAAAATTCAAAACTCAGGATTGGAACCCATTATCACCCCAAAATTGATTGACAGTTGTTTTATTACATGTATCAGCTCTAGACAACAACTAAACCTAAGCTATTAATGTTTCTGATGCATACACCAGTAAAAACAGCAGTTCACAGGCCTAGATTTTTAATTATTATCAGTTGTGAGAAGCACACAAATGCTAGGTTTTTATTAGTCTTCATAGTCATACTCATTCAAGTCATACTCATCTATATGTGAATGTACAGAGTCAAAAATCTGATTGAGATTTTAACAATAACACATTGACTCACTTGCCACTAGAGGGCAGAGAGAGATTTCCTTCTCTGCCAAAATCCTGATGAGCCTCATCTGGTGCACAGATTTTTAAAGCCACCCAATAATGGCATTTGTCTACATTTGTCTGTCTACTAATGGCTTTTTTTATTACCTGTTAGAGAAAAATCATCCCCTAAGAAGGTTCCCATTGACTGAATAACAGGGAAGCTGTTTGAAAAGCATTTAAACTTCCTAAGTTAAAGGTTTATGTTTGGTGAGGGTTAGCAAATCTGGGCCAAATGTTTCTTAATGATGTTTGCTATTGCCAAAAAGTTCTCTGACCCATTTCCTGGCATGTTGATTACTGCTTTCATTTTTCTTAAGTATGCAATGACTCTCACTTTCTTGTTCCAGCACTTGGGGTTTATGTCTTTAATCTGCATATAATAAATAATGAAAACTGAAGCACACTTAAAATAAGTTGTATGTGAATTCTCGGTGGTAAACTTTATGGTCAGGTTTCAGATGTACAAGTTGCCAGCAGTAACTGAAGACATTCGCAGCACCATGATTTAATATTAATTGGAGGATGTTTATGTTATATAAGATATCACTAAGCAGTGCTGACAGTATGATTACTGATAATTCCGTCAACTGAGATAAAATTTGTTCCATTAATAAGCCAGAGAATAGCCAGAAAGAGTCCCTCATTTTTTCATTTAAACATTTACATTCCAACATGAGGTTACAAGCACTCTGATAGTGTTTGTGTGGCAATTGAGATAAAAACAGGCTATCCCATAAGTTTTAACTAGTTTTGTTGAGTCTCTTCTGAGCTGAATTCAAGTCAT
Source organism: Siniperca chuatsi (assembly GCF_020085105.1). Taxonomy (NCBI): domain Eukaryota; kingdom Metazoa; phylum Chordata; class Actinopteri; order Centrarchiformes; family Sinipercidae; genus Siniperca; species Siniperca chuatsi. Next base: position 24,443,403 of record NC_058048.1, read on the forward strand.
TTATGTGAGGTCATAACAAATAGCTTGCATACTTTCAGAGAAAGATATGAAATATTTAATAAGCCATTGTGCGTGATGCATGGCTGGTTTGACTTCTCAGGAGGTCATCAGTATTTGCTGTGCAGGTGGGTGTAGAACACATTTGGCATTGCAGTCCAGCTCTCTGTCAATTAGATGTAGTATGTATCGGCCAGGTTTCGACCCCGCTTCTAAAAATGAACACTGATGCAATAGGCAAGCTGGCAGCAGAAATTCAAAGTCATTAGATAAGGTCTTGAGCTAATTAGGCCTGCCAGTCTTTCAGTAGTGAGACAACACAGTTACAATATGTAGCTCGACTAACAAGTAAAACCAAACTGAACACATCTGAAAATTTGATTTACAGGTATGGCATTATTGTTTAATAAGTGTTATTATTCCAACTTAGCACCAGACCTCACTGCAAGCAGGACATTTATACGTTTTCACTATGTGTATATAACAAAACATGTGATACACTATAATTCAAAGTGGACTGACAGTTTCTTTACCTGAAGATTTCAGTTATCATCTCTGTTTTAGCTTAAGATATTTCATGTTAATAATAAAACTAAAGCTTTAATTGCATAATCAGTATTTTACGCTAACTTCATATTAATCAATCAAGCTTAACAGACACAAAATTACAAATTCACAACTAATTCAACAGAGTAAAGTCAGATTTTAATTGTTTTTTGCAAGTTTAATTATGTATTATTCTTTATTATTAGTCTCCTAACTTTATGTAGCTGTTGTCACAATATGATATATTTATGATGCAAAACTCTATAGTGTATACTTTGCAACACACCAGATTTATAATGTGATGTTGCCATCTCCTGGCAGTGGCAGTGAAGTATATAGTACATGATATTCACTGCTGTTGGAATTTATAGGGTATTGTATGCAAAATGTACATGTTTGAATACTGAAGCTTGCTTTCTGGAAATTAAAAAAATAATTGTTGACTTTTCTCATTGTACAAATAAATGCAATAAAACGTGATTAGGATTGTCTCCAAATACTCGGCAGGAATCTTTTATCTTTGTCTGCTACCTGTGGAGGGGTGAAGATGCGTGGAGGTTATAGGTTCTGTTTATGTCTGTCTGCAGGAGTATTTACCAAACTCAATAAGATCAGCAACACCCCGTCACCTGACAAAAATTAGCAAAAGTTTGTCAGTTTGTGTGCTGGTGCTTATTAGAGCTGTCAGCAGGGGAGATGTGTGTGTGTGGTACTCATGTATGTGTGTTTGTGTGCAGTGCTGGGGGGTAGGGGGTTAAAAATCACCCTTAAGTCTCATAGCTAAAACTCACATCTATCAGGAAGCATAAAAAGCACCTTGTTACAACAGTTAACTCTAACAGATGACAGCTGACTTTGGCGACTTGGGGCTAATGGAAAGATTAAGTCAATTACAGCTTGGCAGGGGGACTTATTTGAGACATTCCCCAGAATATTTGAACAATAGGCACCCACATAGAGGCTGTCACTCGGTGGCAGTAAATTTCATAATGTCAGAGTAAATCCAACAAAATGTGATTGGTTCTTTTTCTAAAAAATAAATCTTTATAATAACATAACAATGATAATAGTGAAATGCAGTCTAAGGGAAAGCATTACTGTCCCCACATGTGCAGTGTCTGCAGCTTTTTCATGAGCATCTAGTGAATGCACTCTGTTTCATCTATGATATTGTTGCTGACTTAGTCCCCAACTTTAGATCAAACAGAGTAGAAAGAGAACGCATTCAGCTCTGCAGAAAATGGAAACTCAAAAGGGTTGAGGAGGATAAAATGCAGCAAAGAGGAATGGTCGAAATATGCAGCTGTGAAGTCCACTACACAAAAGAAGCTTTGGGAAGTATCATCATTCTTATTCTCTAGAATCACATTGTTTTTATTGCACGATATTTGTTTTTTGCTTGAGTAATTTCCTCTCAGTACAGAAGGTCATACAGAAGGCTACACAATTTGCACTTTTGTTTTCTAATAATCACATCAAAAATCTGACAACGTGCAAATGTCACACGATGACTCCCACCAGGTGAATTCTCATTTCTCTTTGTGCAGTATAAATGAGTTCAGCCCGCGGGGTGGGCATACATGTTAAGTGCCTCTCAGTTTTAAAACTCATCAGAAAAAGGAAGGCCTGCAGGGTATCTGGCAGCAGTCCGATTAAAGGATGTGACCTTTGGCCTGTAGGCGACCACACCTCCACAGGAAGCCCAAGCTTTTGAGTTTTTAATAACATATAAAAGTCTGAAGTCGAAGACACAGTTTTCAGTTATGGATGAATGGTCAAATGTCTGCTGGTTGGCCTTTATTTGTGTCCTTAACTGCCACCATATCAGTCAGGTTAGTTAAAAAATAATGAAGGCAGTTTTGACTGTGCCCTGGTGCCCCTACAATTGCTTTTGCAATGTTAGAGGCTTTTGGGCACAGCATTACACATCATGCTTCATTAAAATCTCTCTGTAACATGGTGTCCTTACCAGAGTGCAACAACATCAAGCAATTAATTGGTCACACAGTCAGAAACGTTGATTTGGTACCAGCCAGAGTGATTGTGTGTTACACCACTTTTTCATAGGTTGTGACAGACACTGGATGCATGTAAAACAATAAATGTATCTGAATGAATTTAAATTGTTTCATAGCATTTTATAATTTTGAAAACACTTGGGAAACCACCATCTGTTCTAGACAACACATATACATCATTAGTATCATCAAAACTAACTGTAATTCTATGAACTCAGCATTTTACATTACTTTAAAATAACATCAATGATAGATTTCAGATTTTACACCACAGCCTAATGAGTATGTTGGATTGTTATTTTACCAAAGATTATCAAATGTGCCTTAAAATGTAGTTATATGATTTAACCACATTTTACACCCAGATTTTTGTTTTTTAACACATAAGTCTTTATGCAACATTATACAGAATTATTATTATTATTATTATTATTATACAGAAACCACAATGGAGAATCCCAGTACTGTCCTTTGATTTGCCTTGATGTCATCCCATCTGCAAGTTTTTTTTTTCAAATTTTGCAGTTTTGTGGCAAATGTTTAATCCAGTTATACTTAACTGCTATTAAAATAAAATGACTGATATGCATTTTGTTCTAAAGCTGAAATAATACTCATGTCATGTTGTATTTCCACTGTGTTGGGAAAGACTATTATTCCTATTATGATTAAAATCTACATTTATCAATAGATTCAAATTACGATGACCTATACGTGTAGGTATATTCTACTATTGACTAACAGACATTATTAAAGTATTTTCTGTTTTTTTGTGCTGCAGAATTTACATGAAAAGGACATCTATGAACCTTTGAATTTTTGAATTTGAAATGCCATATTCTGCAAAAAACAGTTTTTGAGGTTTGAAATTGGAAGACAGGTGAATATTATTCTGCTTAAATGCCAATACATTAGTCACATTAGCACCACTCTCCATTTCATTCTGTAGTTTTACTCCTGCGTTCTGAAGATAAACCGCTGAAGTCTGAGGTTATGCCCGGCCTTAAGTGGAGGTCAATATAATGCGGCCAGAGAGCCTTAACATAGTGCTACGTTTTGTCCATAAACACACACAAACACACACACAGATTTGTGTCCCCATTCTTAGAACTTGTTCTTCCTAGTCTTTTGATTGTCCTTGGATTTCATCTATTTTTGTCTTCTTTGTTTTCTGCAAAGCACATTGATGAACCTGTTTGTTAATAGCATGCTGTAAATAAACCTAATTTGACTTGTTTTGTAAGCAGTATCATTGCTCTGACCATACGTTATAGTCTTAATACATGGGTCCACACACACCTGGGGAATTCGGGAGCACAAATAATAAATATGATTAAACTTGACTGGTTCTGCTGCCTTTTTAGTTCTGTAGTATCCCAAGTGTAACATAAGCTGGGGAAGATGGATTTGGCTGCTGGTTGGCTGTGCATTGTGTTTCTATGGGTTACTTTTGTAGGGGAGGATTTCAGAGTAGCTGCTGCCACCATTCCAGCTTCAACCATCAAAAGAATTATCCCTGACAGAGACGTAATGAACTAAAATAGCCTTAATGAGATCAGTGAGGCCGGGGTTGTATTGTCTCTAGGGAGTAACCACCAACAGAAACAGTCCTGATAAGTCCAAACAATTGTTAGAATGGAGTTACTTTAGCAACACTGAGACAAACAGTGGGATGACACCAAAGGAGACAATTATCAAAAGCATTTCTAGTGAGAGAGGAACGCTGCTGTCACAATGTCCAGATAGAATAAACAGTGATAATATTTTGTGTAGCTTTGCATGATGGAGGGAATTGATTAGAATTGATTCAAGATACTGTCTAAATTCACATTTCATCCAGAAATTATGTCTGATAACAATTGTATTTACTTTATTATTTACTGGTTTATTTAACACAGACAGTCAACATTAGGGATATTTTCCAGCCACAGTTGCATAGTACAAAATACTGAAAATGATACAAGTATGCATGTAATAAAAATTGTTAGACAGTATTGAGATATACAAACTACTGGCTGCAGAAATTAGCTCAGACTGAACACACAGATGGTCCATCCTGCAGCACCTCATTATCCATGTATCAGGTTGACCCAGTGATGTCACTTCTCAGAGCTCGGGGCACCTTACATGGAGTGTATCTCTGTTAACCTGGTTACAATAACAGTGGTGTCACTGACAGCAGAGAATGCAAGCCTTCCAGTGTTTGGCCTGTCAGTGTGTGATGACAAGGCAGGGCATTCAGCTGAGAGGAAATTGAAGTTAGCTCTGCTGTAAACAAAAAGCAAAACAGGATATTTTTAGATTATGCATGCATCTAACGTAAATATGTTTTTATTGTTTTCTTCTAGGTAGTCGGTATCTTTGGACTGTTGGTAGAAGCATATTTAGCTGTCACCAGAGTCATCACAAAGTAAAACAAACTGAGTTTCTGGGTACTAACAGCCACAAAGAAAAACTAGATGAGCTCCTGAACAAACAGATTTGAATATTTTGTTGGCAGTGTTCAGCAGTGAGAAAACTTTAAATGAATGAGCAACCTAAAATCATCTATTGTTATTCTGATAAACATTGGTAACAAATGGTATTCAAAAGTGAATTGAACTGCAGAATTTCAGCCTAATCCCCACCTGCACCATGTACAAGACATCACCTGCACATCAGGAGTGCGATTGGCATCCTCACTTCCTATACACCAACAGTTCTATCTTCTTAGAAGCATCGGCCATTTACAATAAATTTGATATAAATGTAATATGACAGAATATCATCAAACTTCCCCTCGCCTCAAAAATAAGCCTGAAGGTTTGGGTATGATCCAATTCCCTCTCTGCCATCACTGCTGTCAGAAAGTTCTATTCATCTTCTTTTTCATTTTCTCTTGTAACTAGGAGCTGTCAAGGCCTGAGGGCTTTGCCTTGCAGTTTGCTTGGCTATATTTATAATTGGACTCTGTCAACAGTGTCCAGTGCAACTCAACTGCACAGTTTGTTATGGCAGCTACTGTGTACTGATTTCAACACATGCCAGCTGTGAGACGGTTTGTATGTCATTAATGCGCAACTATAGGTAGTTGCAGACACAATGGCTGCACCCATGACTTTGTGGATAGAATGAAAATAATCTAAAAGGGATCAGAGGGGACTGAGCACAGCTGAAGTCAAATTCTTCCAGGCAATATAAAGCTCTAGGGATGCTAAATATTGACAGGGGAACATAGGTATGTGTGTACATCTAATATATACAAAGGCTGTGTGGTAACTCAAACATACAGAACAGCTGTGTCTGTAGCTATGCACAATGAATACTACAGTTGTGTTGAATGAATGAAATCAGATTTTTTTCATTTTACTGACATTTTAAGTTAATGTAAAAACAGTACAAACACCATATGTGAACCTGGTAATGAGAGAATATAAGATTTTGCATGGCTCCTTATCTGGTCAACATTCTCAGACTCCCCCATAGACACATATCTTAACCTATTCTAAAATATCTGTGATTCTTATCTGGATGTGCAGTGGTGCTCACTGTGTAAATAATCAAACCTACTTTTAATATAATTGAGTCATTTTGACCTGCCATCCTGTGCTGCAGAATGTCTGCGTGGATGTCCTCTTAATCAACACTGGATCCCCAGATGAGTAGTGCAGAGAGAGGCCAGATCGTGACTGGGCTTGTCAGAAGTCAGAGGAGAATGCTCTGCTGGGGGATGCCTCTGACACCTGGAGGACCTGTGTGATGAGAGAGCAGCATAGCAGGAAATAGGACAATGTCACTGGTTGGCTCTAATAAATAGAACTTTTGACTCATGCTTTAACAGTAGATTATGGGCTATTTTGCAGGGTGAAATCTGTCAAGAGGAGTAGCTGTATTGTGGCCACATGGATTGACAGTGGACACAGTCAAATTCCTGCAGTGCTTCCTCTCCATCAGCTCTGGTGTGTATGACTGCATACACGCCATACCACCTCACACATTCAAAAGCAGATATAAGAACTTTATTCCACTATGTGTTCCTTGTCAAACAATACACAGTACTATATACTGTAGTGGCACTGCACATGCAATGACCAACCTGTTTGACCAAAGAATTTCATGACAGATGTGATTTTCAGGAGAAAGAAGGTGGAAAATGTACATAACATCGAAGGTAGTGTGTGATTTCTGCTGGTAATAAAGGGTGTGTGGATCATCCTCCCTACTCAGCAGAGCAAACCACAAGAGGGAGACAAAGCTTTTCACCAGTCAGACTCTTATACAGTTTTCCTTTATTGTTTGGAATAGCCGGCAGTGTGTGAATACATTTAATTAGAGATCATTTAAAAACAGCATCTTACAGATAGATTTGATCTATATAAATAAAATTTGAAATTGAATATTGATCTGCTTTAGGCGTGTAGGCGTTATATATATAAATCTTGCCTTATGCCCAAACATCACCTTATTCGTTTATTTTTCTAACCGTATCCAACCTGATGAGGTCCAGCCCACGCGGCATCGTTTTGTCTGTCCAGAATGACACAAGCCACGTCCATTTAAAACCTGACATACACATTCCAGCGGAGATATTAACCAATCGGCTGAGAGGAGGGCGTCACTCTCCTTACTCCAGCAAAGCAGGAGTATGAAGTTTAGGTTATCAGTGTGCAGCTGCTGTGAGAGAATGGTGCACCTTAGTGCCCATAGGTGCGTGATATTATCCAATTCTGATTTTAAATTGTTGCTACTTTAACCGCTATACTTACTTTACAAGGGTGTATGCGCAAAGTTCTGTCTCCTCAGCGGTTCCACTCTACAAATGGCTTGGATTAAACCCCCGCATCAGCACGGGACTGGCGCTGCTTTTATTCTGCTTGCTGTGATTCTGACAGGTGATGCAGTTGCGCAGGTTTTTGACAGCTATGGATTATCATACGCCTTGAGGTCCGAGCTGTCAGAGGACACGATATTGGTTGCCAATAATGGGATCCGCGTGCCTTTCGGGAGATCTGTCTTCATTGATCCCATCAACGATTTGGTTATCCAAGTTCAGCCCGGTGATAGATGCAGCATAACAGTCCTGGACAATGATCCCTTGTCTCAAAGGCCTGGACACCTGTCTCCGAAAAAGTTTCCGTGTGAATTTGGCCCCAACGACGTGAAGTATTCTCACTTTGGCTCTAGGAGTCCTCCGAGGGATAGAGTGAGATTACAACTCAGGTATGACACCCACACGGATACGATTATAATACCTTTTATGATGGAAGTGGAAGTCATTTTCACACAGCTGGAAGTGCTAACCAAAAATATGCCACTCACTGTTGAGAAACTGCTCGGCACAAGTAACCCTATCGATAGAAGAATTTTAGAATTCACCTATGATAGAAGTGCACAGCAATGCAAAATAGCCTCTCTTTCCAGTGGCAGCGTGCTGCCCAGGTATGGAAAACTTGTGGATGAGGACAGCCTCGGAACAATGGTGGACTGTGATGAATATATTAAAATGAACATCCGTTATCAGCATACTTTTGCTTTGAAGTCACCAAACAGAGATTACATTCCAATGTTTGTGGAGTTACATGATAAGGAAGGCAATTTGCTCAAGCAGGAATTTTTCCAAATTTTGGTGAGGATTAAAGATGGAGAGGAGAACACAGCTCCTAAACCCAGCTTTGTTGCAATGATGATGATGGAAGTAGACCAGTTTGTAATGACAGCGATAACCATGGATATGCTGGCTGCAGAGGATGTTGAGTCTAATCCTGACGAATTAATTTTCAACATCACATCCACCCTGTCCTTTGAGGAGGGCTACATAGTGAGCACAGATGATAAGAATTTACCAATAACTTCATTTTACCAAGGAGACCTCAAAGACTTGAAAATCGCCTACAAACCCCCTGCTGTGGATTCAGACACAGAGCGGATTTTCCAGATTGAGTTTGAGGTTGTGGACACAGAGGGGGCTGTGTCAGACCCTTTTGCTTTCATGATTGTTGTTAAGCCTATGAACACATTGGCCCCTGTGGTGACTAGAAATACTGGCCAGTTACTTTATGAGGGTCAGTCCAGGCCTCTGTCCAGTTCACAGAATCTGGAAATCAGCGATGAGGACAATTTAGACAAAGTCAAAATCATGGTTATTGATGGACTGAGGCATGGAGAATTAACTGTTTTGGGCTCGAGAAGGAAATTTTTCACCCCAGATGACCTCAATGCTGGAGTAGTCATTTATCAACATGATGGCAGTGACACATACAGTGATAATATTATTTTCAGAATGACAGATGGCACAAATGAGGTGGAGTTTCTGTTTCCCATCACTGTTGTGCCAACTGATGACGAGCCTCCCATAATCAACGCCAACACTGGTTTGGTTTTATTCAAAAACCAAATGATACCTATCTCCTCACTTATGCTCAGTGCAGCAGACATCGACTCAGAGGATTCTTCAATAAAATTCACAATAGAGCCTCCCTTTTCCACGATTGGGCAGGTCTTGCTGCGTCAGTCTGAGGCCCCAGAGGACCCATCAACCTGGAAGTTTAATACAGAGGATGAATTGTATGAGAAAGCAGTAACTGAATGGCTGCAGCAGGATATTACTGATGGCAAACTGTTTTACAAGCACAATGGGCCTCACAGCGTCAGCACAGTCATGGATCAGTTTGTGTTTAGAGTTCAAGATGACAACGACCCACCAAACCAATCAGGTGAGAACTCGTTCATTATCAAAATTCTCCCTGTTGATGACCTCCCACCTGAACTGTACCCTGGCACAACTCTGCAAATGACTGTGCACGAGTATCAGCTTACTTACTTCCGAAAGAAATTCCTCTGTTACACTGACCTGGACTCAGAGGATCGGGATCTCAAATACACAATCATCCAGCCACCGACAGATACAGATGAGAATAGCCCTGTTGTATTGGGAGCTCTGGTATTAACTGAAAAGCCAAATACCAAAGTCACAACTTTCACTCAGGCACAAATTAACCACCATAAAATAGCTTACAAACCGCCTGATCTTGAGCTTGGAATTACCTCTCATTTTTTGCAGTTTAGGTACACTGTGGAGGATGTTTCTGGAAATATTGTAGAAGGAGTTTTCACTATATTTTTAAAGCCTGTGGACAATAAGCCGCCTCAAATAACCAACTCTGGATTTACTGTCCTTGAACGTGGCACACATATCATTACAAGTGCTGAGCTCGACACCTCAGACACAGACACAGATAGCAAACAGATATCCTTCACTATTACTCAGCCTCCACTGCATGGCCAGATCCAGTTTACATTTACTGACATGACAAAAGGAGACAATTTCAGCCTAGAGGATATTGGAAATGGCAGAATTTCGTACATCCATAATGGAGATGAATCGACAATTGATTTGATACAAATAGATGTCAGCGACGGTGTCCATGTTGTCCCAATTACTATAAAGATTAGTGTGAAGCCAGTTGATGATGAGACTCCAACTATCAGTCTCCCAGCTGGCACAATTGGTTCCTACATAGATGTACTGGAAAATGGAGCAACAGAAATCACAAGTAATGTCATTCAGGGAAGAGATGAGGACACAGATGACCTCCGTTTGACTTTCATTGTGGAGGACCCACCATCATTAGGTGAAATTCTGGTGAAAGGTGTCCCGTCTGGCACATTCACCCAAGCTGATATCATTAACGGCCTTGTGGTCTACGCTCATACCAGTGGGGAGATAGGTTTGATCACAAAGGAGGACTTTTTCAATCTCACTTTGACGGACATGTCTGATGAGTGGACTGTTGGAGGAAATAAGATCACAGGTGTCAGAGTGCATGTAACTATTCTTCCCCTGGACAGCCAGGCTCCAGAGGTCTTTGTGGGGCCACAGTTCACTGTTGTTGAGGGAGAGAAGAATGTCATTCAGATTCTTCATATAAGCACTGATGATGTTGACACCCCCAACGATGATCTCCTTTGTACAATCATTGTACAGCCGACTTCTGGGTATGTGGAAAATATCTCCCCAGCCCCGGGCTCAGAGAAATCCAGGTCCGGTACAGCTATTAGTGCTTTCACCATCAAGGACATCAGACAGAATCACATTTACTATGTTCAAAGCATTCACAAAGGAGTCGAGCCAGTGGAGGACAGGTTTACATTCAGATGCTCTGATGGCATCAATTTCTCTGAAAGGCACTTTTTCCCTATCTCCATAATCCCCTCTAATGATGAAAAGCCTGAGATTTACATGAGAGAGTTTGTAGTTATGGAGGGCATGAACATAGTCATCGACACTCCCATTCTGAATGGCGCTGATGCAGATCTCCCCTCTGATCAGCTCACATTCATTATCACCAAACCCCCCAAGCATGGATTTATTCTCAATCAGCTCAGTACCGGCACTGTCCCTGTCTCTAACTTCACCTTGGATCAGATCAGGGAGGCCTCCAGCATTGTGTATGAGCATGATGACTCAGAGATCACAGAGGACAGCTTTGATATTGTTCTCACAGATGGAAAGTTCAGTGTAGAGAAAACAGTAATAGTTATGATTATCCCTGTGGACGATGAGACCCCGAGGATGGCAATCAATGACGGCCTTGAAATTGAGATAGGTGACGTGAAAGTCATAAACAGCAATGTATTAAAAGCTACTGATCTGGACTCTGAGGATAGCACACTAACTTATATTATTCGCTATGGGCCTGGACAGGGGTATTTACAGAGGACAACACCTTCGGGGACATTGCAAAATATCACAGTTGGAATGAACTTTACACAGAACGAAGTGGATCAGGGTTTGATTGTGTACATCCATAACGGGCAAGAGGGGATTCGAGACCTCATCAAATTTGATGTAACAGATGGCATCAACCATTTGATTGACAGATACTTCTATGTCACAGTGGGGGGCATTGACATGGTTTTCCCAGACGTGATCAGTAAAGGTGTATCCCTTAAAGAGGGTGGCAGGGTTACTCTGACAACAGACCTGCTTAGCACCAGTGACCTTAACAGCCCAGATGAACACTTGGTTTTCACAATCACCAGAGCTCCAATGAGAGGACACCTGGAGTGCACAGACACACCTGGGATGCCCGTCTCATCCTTCACACAGCTCCAGCTGGCTGGCAACAAAATCTACTACATCCACACTGCTGATGATGAAGTGAAAATGGATAGCTTTGAATTTGAAGTGACTGATGGCTACAACCCTGTGTTCCGTACTTTTCGCATCTCCATCAGTGACGTGGACAATAAAAAGCCTGTGGTGACAATACATGGCCTGGTGGTAACCGAGGGAGAGAACAAACTCATCACACCTTTTGAGCTAACAGTGGAGGACAGAGACACTGTTGACCGCCTCTTGAAATTCACAGTAACTCAAATACCAGTTCATGGTCGCCTGCTCTTTAACAACACCCAGCCTATCACCTCCTTCACAAAGCAGGACCTGAATGAGAACATGATCAGCTACAAGCATGATGGCACAGAGAGTGCAGAGGACAGCTTCTCTTTCACCGTCACTGATGGCACTCACACAGACTTCTACATCTTCCCCGACACAGTATTTGACACTCGAAAGCCCCAAGTGATGAAGATTACTGTCCTCCCGCTGGATAATGGGGTACCACAGATTGTGGTGAACAAGGGTGCCCCAACATTGCGGGTTCTGGAGACTGGTCACTTAGGGTTTGTGATCACCAGTAAGACCCTTAAAGCAGAGGACAGAGACAGCATTCAAGATTATGTGACCTTTAGGATTACTGTTGCCCCAGAACATGGCTACCTGATCAACCTTGGCAAAGGGAATGCCACTATCACCACCTTCACACAAGGTAAGAGAGCTGCATTTCAAACAGCTTTGCAATCCTGTGACATTCTGTTAGATGTATAATGTACTGCAGAGACTCACATTGAAGACAGTTTCTAATTCTCTTGAGCCTGCTCTAAAACTCATTTTACATTTAGGCCTACTCACTCTGCTAAAGTGCTCTGATCCCTGAAAAATGCTGAGTTCAGACATAAAGGTTTTTGTTTTGACTCAAGAGACTGCCTATTTACAGAGATGAAGTATGCCAGTGCCTCAGGCTGACCAGATCTCACTAGAGGAGCGCATTTTTCAAACAGTGCCTAATATATTTCACTTTGGGACAGAACTGATTGTGATTTGTACATAACCAGAGTCATATTTTCTAACAGAAGACAAGGGGTTTACAGACATGATGATAGATAATGTGCTCATGCAAACAAAAGGGGGTGGGGTGGGGACCCTGGTAGTATGGCTTACAGCAGACTGGCTTTCCAAACGTGAGTACATACATTTTTATGTCACACAGACCAGAGGGGTAACTTGGTAAATGCTAAATATCAGGGTAGCAGCATCAGTGTACAGTCAATATCCATGTGTTCCCTGCTTTTATTTACTGAGTCACTGTGAGATGCTTTCCCCAAGAGGCCTTTTCAGTACTTCAAGAGTTCTCACAAGAGTAAACAGACAGTAAATAAAGACACTATCTCCTGGGCATTTGAAAATCATGGCTATGCATTTTTATTGATCGGTCCCTTTGAAGGGAAATGTTTTGACATCAAATATTGAAGACAGCAAGGGCTGTAAACTTCACAATCTTTTAGATCCAGTGCTATAAAGAACCCTGTCTAGCACCACACTATCAGGATGGCAAACAGATCGTTGTGATGGAGCCCCAACAACCAAGCTATTCTTTATGTTCTGTATCATTCAGGAGTCTAATAGATATACAGCACTTGTTACCAGGCAGTTTTTTCTTTCAGATTCCCCCGACACTATGCATTGTGCACATTTCATCACACAACCTCAGGCTGTTTCTTTTGCAGTTATTGACAATCAGGAATAAATGTGTCATTTAATGTGTCAAATAACTGATGTAAACTTGACTCATTACATTTTATGAGTAGAACATTGTGGATATTTATGCAAATCCATCTCTTTTTCAGCTGAAATTGATGACATGAACATATGCTACGTTCTGAGGGATGGCGACAATGCTACAAATGACATGTTCTATTTCTCCATCGAGGACAGTGGTAAGTTACTTTATTTAAACAGGCCCTCTTGAAATTATACTCTGTGGTAAGCACACCATTAAAGTTGAAATGAGTCCTTGTCATGCTGACTTTTGAGGCTGAAATATTGAATTTTCAGAATCAGAAATACTTTATTGATCCCTGAGGGGAAACTCTTTGCAAAGGCAACAGGCAGCATGCACGTTGGCGCATACACACTAGAATAATGTTTTGTTACACTACACTGTCTCAAGTTTAACTCCAATTTTTTTAAGAAGGTAAAGGAAAAGCTTGGCTGTGCTTCATAATATGCCTAATTTAACAGAATTACTAAGCAAAAGCTGTGTGCACAGTTGGGGAAATTTCCAGAACAATAACTTCACACGGTTTCTTATCTCATGCATTGAATGAGAAGTAAAGAAAAATTTACCATTTATAGATTTTGTTTATGGCATGCTCTGTTCAACCAGGAGTTCTGCCAAAAAATTTTTATGTCAGAACTTCCATGCTTATTAACCTTTTATACCTGAACATTCATGTTAGTCTTACTGTGCAGTATACCCTCAGTATAGTCTTAGTGAGTAGCACTAGCACCCCACCATGATCACCCATAATTTTTTCAATGCAAGGGCTTCCTGATTTTGAAAGTAATGATTGATTTAGCAAGTAAGTAATTAGTAGAACAATTAGTGAAGACCTTCCTTCCACTGTAGATACGTAATCAGTGAGTGATTGGTTTGAGGCAATTATGCCGGTGTTGCCGATTAGCAGAAGCAGTGTGCCTGACAGTGTGTCCTTTTTTGCCACTCTTCAGGCGTGATGAGTGAGCACAAAGGACCTCTCTAATAGGGGCCCTCTTTTCCCACATGCACCTCGGTGGGCCCGTGTACACATTTTCCCATCTCTCGACTCAGGACTAATCTGTGGCTTCAGTTGAATAATAGACAGGTTAACATCAATGCCAACAGGTGGATGGGGCGCTAATGTTTGATGACTAAAATGCAGGGGACAACTCCTTATCAGGAGGTGATACTGAATGAAAGTGCTTTACCTGAGCTGCTGGCAAGTGTTGAGCGCATGCAGAGCTCTTGTTGTTGAGTGAGGTTCAGTTAGTACATTTATTATTGTCTCAGTTGGGTTATTTGTCATGGATCTCTCTGGGCTTCTCTCTCTGTGTCACTTTCTTTCTCTTTCTAGCTTGCTTGATGCTTGATGATATACTTGTATCCCACACTGGTAGTTTATCTTCCAGAACTGGCAATTAGATTTACTTTTTTCAGCACTCCCTACAATCTTTTACATCACTTTCAGATTTGAAAAGAGGATTTAAAACAGCATGTCTTATTCTATCCTCGATCATAGTTATCTGCTCAAAAAAAAACAAAAAAAAACATGACACATCGCATATCTCTAAAATGGCATTCTATGACATGGGAATTGTGCTTTATAGTGTTACCTAAATGGCTTGACAAATTGATGAAGAGTCTTGTTGGATGACCCATCCATAAGCACTCGACACATACTGCACTGCAGCTTGTGAGGCAGTCAGTGAACATTTTTTAAATAAGATTTAAGCTGTGCTGGTGGCTGCCCTAAATCCCCAGACAGAGCCTCCAGCTCTTTGAACAGTCGTGTTGGGGAGGAGTTGAATGGTATACACTGGCACACAGCTGCACTCTATCATGTTCAGCAGTGGAAAACATTCTCCTCCTCACTTCAAGTTCATTGGGAAATTTACCAACTGCACTTGGCAATTTTTTAGGGTGAAAAGTTACTTTTCATGTCGCAGCTGCTCAGTGGGATTCCAGGACTTTTTGCTAACAGCTGTGATGAACAGTGAACGTGTGCACAGTTTTAAGTATATGTATGACTACTAATTAGTATGTGCAACTGAATTTGTGTGCATATGTATTTTAGGGTGGTTTTCATTTTGTTTACATTACATATATAAAATACTGATAGACAGGATAGAACAGGGCTGAAGTTTATTATGGATTATTCAGGTATTTTCTTTCAAAATAATTGATTAATCATTTAATCTATAAAATCTGAAAATAGTGAAAATTCCCTAATAAAATTGAAAAATCCCTTTTCCCATGGAGCACAAAATTGAGGCCTTTAAAATTGCTTGTTTCATCCAACTCAACACGAAGACATTCCACTAATTTTCAATGATATTAAACAGAGAAAAGCAGCAAATCTTCACATTTGAGAAGCTGGAAACAGCAAACTTGAGATTTTCCGTGATAAATTATTTTAACAATTTGTTAATTATCACTCTTACTATAGATTTTCTGTTGGTTGACTAATCAATTCAATCGACAGTTCAGCATTAGTTGTAGCCACTGACATTACCTGCTGTCACTTTGCCTCTGCTCAAAGATAAGTTTACTGTACTGGGATCAGTGCCCCACACAACTGTTATACTTGTTATAGAATTTGTCCTGGTACTTGGCACAGTCGTGGCTCTCTTAAATTGAGCAGCCAAGGGCTGAGTTCTTCTTGGCAGTGATGCATCTTCTGCTTGATGTGTCATTTAAACTTTAAATGAAGTTTTCAGAGCCCAAATTTAAAGCTATGTTGGACCTGACCCTTATCCATTGTTTGGCACCATTCAATGTGAATATTGGCCGCAATAATGTCCTTTGCTTTAAGTGGGTGTTACGGACAGAGCAGACCAGAGACACCGTGAAGAGACTGAGATAGTTTATTGTAACAATGGAAATGTGAGGATGATAATGCAACCGTCCTTTAGCTGGTAGTAGAGGAGCTCTGGGGTTGAGGAGACACACACTGGAGAGATGAGACACGCGGGACCGGGATCTGGAGCAACACACACGGGAGGCTGGAGATAGTTGGAACCGGGATCGGGGCACTGGAGTTGAGTAGGCGTCTTGCTGAGACGTAGGTGAGTCCATGGCATTTGTGGAAGCAGGATAAAGAGTTCTGTCCTTAATCCAAATGATACCGGACACTGACTGAGGCAAGGGATGGTGTTTTATAGGGGAGTGGAGTGATGATTAGGTGCAGGTGTGTAGTGAGTGGCAGGTGACTGGGATTAGTGCTCAGATGAGGGAGTGCGATGTGTGAGGTTAATGACATGTGAGTGTGACTACTGGCTGGTGAGAACATGACAGGCTGTGACAGTGGGCAGATATTCATGATTTTATAAGAACTGCTTAAAAGGATGATGAACGCTTAGTCAATTTTTTTGTTTAACTCTGTAAATTATGCTTATGTAATTTAGACTTGAAGAGAAGTTGCTATTTCACTCAATTAACTTGGCTGCATAAAGACACCAGATGGGCTTTAATCCACAAATAAAAACATGGCAATGAGGTCACATCCCAAGATGCTTATAATTTTTAATCAGTATGTGTCACAATAGAAGGATTCTCACTGTGTGACTAAAACGCACTGCTACTTTTAACCCCATTGTGGTAGGACAAACATCAGAATGATACTGAAATCACTTCAAAATTATACTGCACATTTTTTGTAATAGTCTATAACTTTATACTCACGGGTAATATGTGGACTTTATGTATCATTTTCCCCACTGTCTCCAGTTTCTTTTCATTTCAGAAAGCTGCCTACCGTGTGCCTTTACGGCTGTGCTGTTGCCAAAAAGGAGATAACAGGGTTTATTTTCTCAGAGCCGCTTGTGTATCTCTGCTATTTGTCAAGCTTGTCAAAGCTTTGAATGAATAATCACAGAGGGCTGAAATTACACATATTAATTTGTGGGTGTCTGTTTACTGTTTTGGAGAAACATCACACCTGGACAGCAAAGTCACGAACAGAGGCGTGGGCCAGAAACCTCTTTAATTACTTAGAAAGTGTCTTGTTTAGAACAAGACTGGTATTTGGATGTTTTTGTATCCGTGTGTGTGTGTGTGTGGTGGGGAGGGGGCTGCTCCTGTCGTTCTGTGAGTTAATTGCTGTGTGTCAGTGAACTCCAGCCCTCTCCTTGTCTCCTGAGGATTCAGGTGCATTCAGGTGAGCTTACCTGAACACACACAAACCCTGGCATTCCCAGGCAGTTGTTTGTGGAGCTGAATCCCTGTCTGCCTCCAGCCAGTCAGTCAGCATCAGGGATGTTCCTACTGACAGACACAATGCTGTGGCCTTTGTTTTTCTTTCCAGGCACTCACTACCATCTCATTTCTTTCTTTCACTGAGGTACAAAGAGACAGCAAAAGATCATTGATCGTTCAGTTTATAAAAACATGCTATTTCTGAAGGTCAAACACCACACCTTTGTCTAAAGTTTCCTCGTGTTTCCCATGTGACTAGTGAGACTTGTTTAGTATTTAAAGTGCATAGACTATGAAAATCAATAATTCAGATTTGTAGTGGAATGGGTCTGCACAACACAGAACATATTACTGACTGGAGCATTTTTTCTTACATGGCAGCCCCTGAAACAGAGAGGAATGTTTCTTGTTTCCAGTTTCCAATGCAAGTCTGCAGTGCGCACCTCAACAAGCGTGTTGTGTTTGTTATTTCTGCTTGGTGTAACAAGATAAGTTCAAGTCACCATGAGTACCTCGACCTAATAAATCCTCCGAACCATTCCGGCCTGCAGTAACATCTGCCGTGTAGATCGTCTACATCTTCTATGTTATCGCTGTGTAATCGCTTGTGACACCGAGTGCATACTTGAATCCATCTCCCTTGTCTCCCCTTCTGTCTAATCCCAGGTTAGGAGGGATTATCTTTCTCCCCATAGCGTGCTAGAGCACAACAAAAGTAAGGGGGAACATGCACTCACATGCAGTTCTGTGGTTAATATAGACTTTGTGTATGCTATGATATCCCCATCACAGGGCAGGTGATGACTCTGCAGTTTCTCTGTGTGTCTCTATCCTGTTATTAATTAAATTGTCTCCCCTACACTTTTCTTGGGGCGTATAACATTCCTCTGTCCTTGGGACCTATAGTATGAAACAAATGCATAAAGTATGCTGTAAGCTTCAGCAAATTACATAGCGGGTCCAGTTGTTGTGTTTTAAAGATATTTTAGGGTGTTAGGTTTTCCTCACAATCCACCTGTGGACCGTCATTTTATTGTTATGGAAAAATGTTTTGTGATAAAACATCTGGGAGTTAATTAGAGGAGCTATTCCTGGGTAACAGCTGCTTCAATTTGGGGGATGAAAAACTGAATTACAGAAAAGGATTTAGGCTAATCGTTTTATATGGAGAGTGATTTACGTGGCTCACTGATCCCTTATGTCCTTAGTCACTGACTTTGAGTCATATTTTTTTCATCAGTCTGCACTGCAGTTATATTTGTAATGTTTATTACCCAGCACCAGTCTTCTCTATTCAACACAACATAACAAGGTGTTTGGTGTTAACAAGGGATTTTCCTTTCATGTGCGTGTGAAGAGCAGAGATGACTGAAGTAAAAGCATATCTGGATTGTGCTGCAGTGACTAACCAAACAAGTGAAGAACCTGTGCTTATCGATGAGGGGATGAGACATTCATTGTGATCTAACAGACTTGAGCCAATGTAATTCTTCTTAAAAAAAGGTTAAAAAGCCATTATTAATGATTGGCTCATTCTATAAGGCAAGTAAGCCAAAAGATGCTGGTGAGAGGTTTCATTGTTCTATTATGAATTAGGCATTGAATTAGCCAATGAAGGCTTTTCTGTCTTTTTCCTTGGGTTTTCTTGGCTCAAGTTTGTTGGATTACTATCAACAGATGTCTGTTTTATGCTTCTTTTCCTCCATTATAGTTTATTTTTCTTTTGAGTGCAGATTACTGCTAAACACTCCATGTTTAATCAGAAAAGCGTCTTCTGCTATGTTACATGTGAATGCTGGGACAGAAAAAGAGAGCCCTAAATGTATTGGTAATGATTTAGATATATACAATATTTATTTTGTGATAGTGATAGTGATTGTATATCACATATAATTTGGGTGAAACATGGCTAAAGCTTCTCAGACCCTTTCACACTGATGTGTCCTCATTTTTCCTTTGGAAAACAGAAGTGAAACCCTGCTTGATGATTACCTTCCTCTGTCTTAATATGCTGCCAAAGTAAGTGTGTGGAGCCAAGATTAACAAAGCAAAGGCAAATTCCCAAAAGTATAGAAACCCCAGGCCCAGGCTTGTTCCCTGGATGATGATATGTGTCGTCATACCTGCCTTAGGATATCACTCTAGCAGAACTGGGGTTGTTCAAGCACTGAGTTTGTAGAATATCCTTCTTTTGTGAAAAAAGCTTACAGGGTGAAGTTTATGTTATCAGTTTTGAGTTTTGACAGTCATGAGTCCCATCAACTCCAGAAAACCTGATGAATACATGTATTTTATACATAGCTTTCTAGCACTGGAAAAAGGAGAGATAATAGAAAATGGAAAACTGAAATGTTCAGCAAAATGAAAGCTTTTCACATCCATAATGACAGCAAAATTTAAATCTCAGTCTCTTATGGGCGTTCCATTTCTGTCTTGTATGATTTTTGGCCTTAACATATCAAACGATATAATGAGACTGTGTTTTGACAAATCTGATACTCCCAGAAAACAGCAGGAACTAAGAGTCAGTGATGCCACAGTCACTGCTGTGACTCTCTCTTCATAGTAGCAGAGCTTTTGTTCAATTTTGCAAAATCACTCTGGATAATGTGTTTTTGGC
This sequence comes from Siniperca chuatsi, assembly GCF_020085105.1. Lineage (NCBI taxonomy): Eukaryota > Metazoa > Chordata > Actinopteri > Centrarchiformes > Sinipercidae > Siniperca > Siniperca chuatsi. Next base: position 24,463,637 of record NC_058048.1, read on the forward strand.
CCCTGAATCCCAGCAGTGGGCAGGAACTGCTCCTCTCAGCCCTGCTGCATGATAAGCTTCTGTCAGCTGGGCTAAGGCTGTAGTGTCACAACTCTCTCCAATTGAGCCTGGGTTTCAGGATTGGAGCCTGGATTGGATCCTTTGTACACACCTTTGCATGCGCAAGCATTCACACACACACACACACATACACAGTTGCACACACAAACCATCCACCACCTATCCATCTTGGGGCCAGCTGCCTGATCCCATAATCAGAGATGAAGCTGGCACTGCTAAAATGTTGCATCAAGATGCTGGGCATCGACTACAGTTTAACTGATGCTTTGTCTTTGATTTCAAGCTGTTGTCTCTTTTGATTAGAGTGCTATGATGTAGGCCAGGAAAAACACCAACTTATTTCATTTTGATATCATCAGCATTTCAGTATGCCAAGAAAATATACACAGCAGTGGGGAATTGAAAATGTTACACAGTTTGAAACAAACTCTTTTGAGTAGGTTTTCATTTTATACACTTGCTCTGAACACGGTACGAGTGTTTCTTAAGAGTAACAGGGCTCTCATGTCATAAATGGTGCTGATGAAACCTTTTTGGGATTCTGTGTATGGATCAAGCTCCCTCTCACCACCATCTCCACCACCTGCTTTCCTCTATAAGTGGAGCCTGATAGGCAGGATATGAGAAGTAATCTAGTTGAGAAATGGGAGGGAAGAGCAGTCAGAGGAGATGAAAGATAGAAATGCTCTGTTGGTCCCAGTATTGACGGGGGCAAGGCGTCAAGCTGCTTCCTGACGCCTGTAGCGATGGCATGGATGAATGTGCTGATGTGCAGTTCACTCTCTAAACACCGCCTGTGTTGACAAGTTGTGAGGGCTCAAATGTAGTTAGTTAGCTCTGCTGGTATGCAGCCTCATCTACATATCAATAGAAATTATTTTGATATTTGTCGTAGACTTGATTACTCTATGGCAAATATAGACTAATCTTTTTTGGTTTTTGCCCTATGTAGCTTTGAGGAACATAAAAAAACTTAAAAACATGTCTAGAACAACCAGTGAAATGTCTTGCTGCCTGAAATGAACTAGATCATGCCTGGGCTTATCATAGTTTTCCAGGACATGGGCTTGGAGTGAAGAGTTACGTATTAGCAAGCAAATGGGAAGAGGGAAACAAAGATGGGCCACTGGGTGCTGGTCTAGACAACTGGACAATCTGATACAGTAGTTACATTTAGCTCCTTAAATCTCCAAATCACCGGCTGAAGCTATTACAATTACCACACAATTGTTCTGTAGTACTTTATAGGTTATCACTGGTCAATAAGTCATATGCAAGAACAGTTTTGTTTCAGCACTTTGTGTTTCATTACAGGGAGGAAACATTTAGTGCTATTGGGGCATTGTGAAACCTTTGTGATAGTCAGCTAACAGATTTAATTTGCACTTAATTGACGTTCTAAAGAGAGTTGATCATTTTTCAAAGGGCATTCAGTGTTTGTGAGTTAAAATGTCACAGATAGAGCTGTAGGCTACAGTGCAACTTCTGCACACCTCTCATTTTTTATCCCCTTTGCCATTTAGCTTTTGTCCTTTAGATCTAATAGTTTTCTGTGTCTGTGAAATAGAACTCATCACATCTTATTACTTTATTCCATTCCTCGGGGGTCTAGGTGTTGTGCTCCTGACACCAGGCCAAGCATCTTTTTGTTAACTTTGAACATCCATGGTCTCTGAATGACAGCCTGACATAGAGAGCAGCTTTTTGAAGTTCATGAAGTTGAGTTTTTGACACATTTGATCCAGTTCTGTGGTAATTTTCAAAGTGTTCGGTTTGTTTGGTCGCTATCTTAGTTGTTATCTCTACCTGTCTCTATCAATGAGCTTCAACTTGTGAGCACTGCTGCACTTTAATGCTTTCATCATTTTCAACAGTGTTCCCTGTGCCATATTAAATCAATTTGTAGTAAAAAAAAAAAAAAAAAGAGTATAATAGGTTATACTAATAACTGTAGCCTACACTGTATTGAATTGTTAGAGCTTATACTTTATGAAAATTTTTAAATCACATGACCTGAACTGACCGCAATCTTTACATTGTCTTTATTGTTTCAAGGTAACTAAAGTAGTTCCACATCATTTAAAAACACATCAGTTAAAAAACAACATTAACAGTAGCGGTCGACCTATGTCACAGCTACTGTAATATCAACACTAAACCTAGTCTAGCTGACAAATATAGTAACTATACTTTCAAATGGTGTACCATGGTCTTGTACATGTTACATCTACAATGAGGTAATAGAGTAAAGGTTAATTTAACAAATTAACAGTCTGTAATAAGATAGGATAATGCTTAATTGATCCCCAGGTGATTAATTAGGTGTTACACATCCAACTTTGACAAATTACATTATATTATATACAGTTATTACATCATCAAATGGCTATCACATTGGAAGTTGTGATAAGCAACTAATAATATAATAATTGTACTAGTTACAGTATGTCGTAATACGTAGTAATACGTTTTTCTTTTCAAAATATTAAAAATCTCAACATACTGGCAATAGTTTGCCCAAATGATAATGCTATTCATGGATGGACTTTGTTTTGCCTTGCAAAGATAATTGCTTACTCAACTAGAATGCTGCACTTCCTGATGGCACACTGCACACAGCATAATCTAATAAATTGCACTCAAATAATTTTTTAAAAATTAAATGTAATTGGGCGATAGGATTGAAAGTAATATACTACATGTAAATAATACAAGAGTAACTGGGTACTGTATAAGGCCATACATTTAAATCTCCATATTACGCATTTTGGTATACTGTACATACAATTGCTGCATACAAATACGTTTCTTGTTATTTCCATGTTATTTGCATGGCCACTACTATACCCACAAAGTCACAGAATTGATTCCTGCAACTACCAGAGTGTCTACTGTATTACTTTGCACCAAAAGGTCTTTTTCTTGATTTTTCTATTGTACAATTCACACTGTCCAAGACATCCAGAAGTTGTTTTTACAATGATTCAGATGCAGAGGGAAATACTTGCAGTTTGAATGTCTAAATTAAATTTTGCAAGCATCCTTAGACGTAATCTTCTTTTACCATACCTGTACATATTTTTGAACCCTGGGTTTGTTCCACTGTACAGACTAATCTTCTGTCCAATATTACAAGAAGGAGACAATGACAACATTAGAAATTTCTCCCCTCTTTTCATGAACACAGAGTAACATGCTTATCTTTAACATGCAGGTTTGCACAGTTCTACTTGAAGGCTCCTTTTCACAAGTCATAAACAAAGAACCAAGAGTCATTCAACACTTCTTTAGGAATTACCATTTCAGCTTTTCAGGGAGCATTTTCTTCTCAGGCAAAAGCCTTTCTACATGTGAGGATTTGCAAGTAACAACTGTGAAATGCAGCTGAAACATGTTGTTATAAATAAAAAAACCAATGGCTGCCAGCCCTGAGAACAGCCTCGACAAACACCCGGCTCTATTAGTATGGAGCTCATGAGTCTGTAGGACTGGGATGGGGTTTTATATTCTATGGCCTCACACTGCTGCTTTCAGCAAACAGTCCACCATTATTCGGTCTGACAAGAGAGCAAACACTGTGCATTCAAGGGTCAAGAAAAAGCATGTCCCCCTCTCTTTGTCAAGTCCCTTCATCCTGCATCCTTATGTTGCTTTGTTTTCTCTCACATTTTCACACTTCCCCATGTATCTCCTTGTTATTTCACTACATTTGTTCTTATCTATTCAGTCACCAGCAGCATTGGTGAGGTACATTTAACACATGCACTTGTAACAATGCAAGCCTTTCAGCTCCTGGTATGGAGACAGATTTTTGTCTCCATGAGCTCATTGCTTCAGTCAGGAAGTGTGTGACATGACTTGATAAATGTTGTTTTCAAAGATAAGCTCTAAATGAGTGTTGCATGTTGTTCTTTTACAAATAACTATTCAGAAAGGTGTTGTAATGAGTTCATATATAATGCATGAATGGTTGTAGATATATTTTGCAGGTGTCCCCTTATTCATCTTACTTTATCTTTTTCAGTGGGTCACAGATTTGCCAAAGCTACTTCATTAACTACTTCAGTTGGCCTCATGGCTGTCAGGGCATTCATACTTTATATAATTGACTGGTAATGAGCGAGAAACTTTTGATTTTAAATCCACAATGACCTTTACATGTGAATGCCGAAGAAAGCCCTGCAGCTGCTAATTCAGCCTTTTGTTGTTATTTCCGCTGCTGTTGAGAGTTCAGGCTTTTGCTCTCTAAACCGTGTGGCTGTTAATTAAGACACTTGAGGCTGCATCCTCTTTGACAGACAGGAATGCCATTCAAGGGCAATCAAGGAATACTTCGTCTGACCTCACCTACACAATCGAAATAAAGCCCTCAGCAATTATTTTATACCTCTTTTGGATGGGTTCCGAAACTCAAGGTCTGCTAATTGATTTATTTACTCGCTTGTACAGAGATACAGGGGCATTAGACTTTTCATCTTTTCAGTTTTCAGGTGCAATAGTCATTATCCTGCTGAACAAGGCCAGACAACAAAAGGTCTCTTACAGTCTGAATGTCAGTGGATATGTATTTAATGATGAGTTGAAGATCTAGAGTCTATATAAATCATGATCATGTTAATGATTGTAGCTTAACCAGAAGGATGGAAATACCTTAGAATAACTTGTGTCCACCCAAGTCTGAACAGTCTGTTTTCCAGCCCTAATGATGTAGCCATGATCAAGGATAAGTTCTGACCTTGGGTGCTTGGCAGGACACCCTGTGCCCCTGGTTGGAAATCAGCAACCCGCAACAGAGCAGATATTCTGCAGGGTTGTGCATCCAGAGTTGGTCACTTGCTAATTCCTAAGGTGTTTGGTAAGAATCAGTTTCAACTAATATTTCCAGGTGTGGCTAATATGATTATACTTAAAAACCCAGGATATTTGCATGTACTGTATGTGATGCCAGTGATTTCTAAACACTGAGAAATAGTGACCCTAGCAAATATCCAAAGGGCACTGTATTGAGTTGTTTTTCTGTCTGCTGTTTGGATTTTTTCTTCACATGTACTTCATATTTTTAATATTTTAATTCATTTTGAATGTTCCTCAATAACTTTCAAAAAATGAATTTCTCCAGCCAGTGTGTGGGTTTTGTGTGAAGTGTTTTCTCTAATGACAAATTATGTCATTTGTGGCAGTGTGTGAGGACACTAGAGTGTGAAGCAGACTCTCAGGACAGGACTGACCTTTCCCTACAATCACACTGTACAGTATTTACACATTTGCCTCTTGGGCCACAAATAAAGGAGCTCCATCTGAAATAAGACCTCTGGGAATTCCTCACTGCCTTTCCACACAGGCGAGGGTGCTCCTACTTTGTGACCCAGGAAGAAAGCCACCGTCAGCAGTTTCCACAACAACCTTATGCTGCAATTTGGAATCAAAAACAGAAAGTGTGGGAACAGGATGAAGGTTGCTGCTTTGCTTAAAAGGTTACTTACTGTCAATCACACTGTGGAGGACAACATTTATAAGAACCCTGAAGCACATTTTCTGATTCACAGAAGGCACATTTAAATCATAAACTAATAAGTGCTTTACCTTGAACGACTTTCTGTGGATGTTGGTTAATGGTGTAGCATTTTCAAAATATGCTCTTGTTCTAATGAGCTATTCAGTTTCTGTGCTCATCCAACGATCACTGTTATGTATGACTGAGCAGTTGAACTAATATTTTGTCAATCTGTCAGGTTTTGCATGCATAAGGCTGAACAAGGTGAAAAATAAAAAAAGTGTATGTGATTTATTTTTACAACAGTAAAGTGTTGAAAATATGATCCAAAAAGCCTCCAAAATTGTATTCTAATTTCATCACAGCCAACATAACAAGATAACTATGTTCCTATAGAAATCAACATAAATTTATATTTCTAAGCAGAGGTGTAATATGTAAACACCTCTTGGTTATTCCATATCTAAACACCTTCTAAACAGTTTTAGCAAATGTTTATTCACAATATGGTCAAATTTAAGACTAGAAAGTAATTCCAGCCGTTGTATTTTGTATTTGGAAAAGCACTGAGAGTTAAATCACCACTATAGTTGTTCGTGGTTCAGATGTTAATCTCAAAGAACTTTCCCTGCTGAGAGCAAAGCCTTGCTTGCTTTAAGCCTTGCATGGTTCTCTGACCCAGCACTTTTGTTCAGAAGTGCCTTTGGCCTTCTTCTTTCAGGCCCCTCAAATGTTGCCTCAGAGTGACCACTGTGTCAGAGTGGACACAGAGGTAACAGCAGACAGAATGGACCCTGTAGAGTGGCCAAATTTATAGCAGACCAGTTCCCTGAAAGGCTGTCCTGATAGAAAAGGGTTTAGGGCCTGTGAAATCATAACAGTTCTAAATCTTTCAAGCAATGGCCAACTCGTTACTGCTGATACAAAGCTTAGGGTGATTAGACCATAACGCTCTCTCTCTCTCTCTGATCTGCCATGTGCTTTATTTCCTTCAACAGGATTATCATACCCCTTTTCCCTTATTTGGAGAGGTGAAAAGTATGCTGGTATGGTCTGGTACATCATGTAACCCAAAGACATCTCATTTTATAGTTATTATAAGTTGTCACGATGGAATATGTTTACTTTCCATCACACAAATGAAGCTTTATTATAGATTTTCACAGTATATGTTATTGGTTATTCTCTAACTTAAATGTAAAGTCTGCTGACCATTTTGTCATTTCTTGTCCTGGAAGCAGCATGGAGCTAAAAATGTCAGAATTTACAGCAGAATTTAAAATGAGCAAGATTAAAAGACACGCTAATGACCCCTAGAGACTGCAATGTTCATCATACACTGCAACATTAAAGTCTTAGGAATGATATAGTGACAATTTTGTAGTCTGCCTTACTGAATGTGGGGCTTTAAGTGTTACATTTTTGGTTTTAGAGGAAACCTCATGGAGTGTTCTAAACGGAAATGATTCTTCCTCTGGGGTCAATAGCCGCAGCAAATTTCAACATACAGTACCTTGTCATGGGCCAAAGCTCTAGTCAAGGGTAATTTTTGACCTAGATGACAGCTGGGGGATCACCCAAATCATTAGGAGTCATCTTCTGGGGACCTTATATATTAATAAAATCATCCCAATCAATCCAAAGCTTTATGGCAGCCTGGTCAGTAATTGGTGCGATATCTAGATAAGGATCAAAATGTTGGAAAGACAGACCAATAGATTGACTTACCCTTATTGCCATATTCTGCCACTCAAGTCTAAGAAGATTTTTATTTTTAGAAACAATTATTTTCTGCTGTTTAAAAATAATAACTGTTTAATAAAGATTCAGGGGCTTTGATAAATTGTGTAATTATTATGAATTGGCTTAAACAAGGCACTTAAATCTGCTTCATAAGACTTTGTGGCTCCCAGTGCAGGTGCAAAAACTCCCTATCCAGCATTTTGTTATCCACATTACTAAGTATTTGTATAAATGTAAACAAATGAAGTATTGAAAAATGAACTGCTCATTTACACTTGATGCAAAGTCCATTTGCAATATATGATCATTAAGTATTTTTAGATGTATTGTGTCTATTTAACAGGATTCACAGGCTAGTCCCAATTTATCCTGCCTAATCAGTGTGGTGTTGGCTCTGTGGGCAAAGAGCCGCCTGTCTGTCTGCCTGGCTGAATGAACAGACGAGGGTCCATGGGGCATCGTGGCCCCACAATGCTTGACGGTGACCAAATAAGGGCAACTGTCTGCAACATGTATGCAGGGAGGAGACAGGGGCACTAAGTTGGCACAGTCCAGTCTCTCACATTCTTTGGCCTCTCTCAAAAGGCTTCTGTCCCCCATCACACATCCACTATGTGAGTAGACAGAACTTGTATTTAGAAGTGTTAAAGTTTTTGTGAAAAGGTTCATGCACAAGGCTTGTTATGGTTAAGTGGTTAAAATAATAGAGGCTGACAGTTTGTTGACACTATTATTTAGAGAGACTTACACTGCAAGCGCTAAAAAGCTTACAAGAAACCAACAAGACAGAGTACAGGCAAACAGGTAATTCAGTGAATGAATTTAAGTTGACTAGCACTGAAATTTGCAGCATTCCTGCTATAACCATATGGTTTTAATGAGAATATGGATATTATGTAGAAATACAGTCTAATATTAAGTTCATGTGATGCATTCACTGCATATGATGTATGTTTCTGAACTGAACTGCACAGCAGTGCAAAGACCCAGACATAAGAGATACTGATATTGTTCACTAAATTCTGTCTCAGTGCTGTGAGTGCTGGGTAAAGATTAACTCTGGTGTTTTCCTTGGGGCCTCTTTGAAGTGGACTTACTCCAACCCCTGCTTATCTTAATTAGAAAGAAATCTGGAGGAGTGAAGTGGTCCTCTGGAAACAAGCACCTCCACTCCCCAGCTCCCTGAAGGCCACACTGCAGCTTTACCAGGACTTTGAGGCCTCTTAAATATTTTCTCATGTCATGGTGGGATTGTATGTAGTATAAACTATAACATAAATTGTTTTTTCTGCGCTTTTAAAGCAAAGCTTTGGGAGGTATCCTCCTCAGACCTTGCTGGATATGAAAAAAAGTAATAATTGATAGAGCCACTTTGAGACACCATTGTTTGGTGAATACTGTTGAAGGCATACAGGTGTTTAACGTGATTCATCTTGAAAGGGAGAGCTGCCTCTTTGAAGCTTAGCTTGATGCGTTGGCTGTTTCTTCAGTGTCATGTAAATAATTATGCAGAGCATGTAACTATTTAATGTTGTTATTGAAATGTATGAGACACTTGAGATAAATCCTACTGATAAACGGTTTTTAAAATGTCCCTGCCGGAGTGTTTGATTATAGAGAGCTGATGCATATCATTTAAATTCTCCATTTTGTAGAATTATGCTTGAGATCAAGAGTATCAGCCGTGTTATAGCTATTACAAAGTCAGTGTGAAGTCAGATAAATGGCCAAGACCTTCTCTGTTTCCATTACCTCAGTGGTGGACGGGCTCCTTCACGACTCCCAGATCACACATGCAGTGTTTACCGGTGGCATGCGTGCCAGGCTGCTGGCTTTAATCCAAATGGAGAAGGGAGGTCCTGTCATACACAAATCGCCTGTCTCCAGAAGAAGGATGTGGAACACACAGGAAGCAAAAATCCTACACTGTGGTAGACCTCAAGAATGTATGAGTTATAAAATGTATCACTTGGGACATTTCCAAAAAAAAAAAACACGTTTTGCGAGTCTCTATTACCAGTTGATACAACACAATAGTGAGTCAACCTTTACATATGTAATATTGTTGGCTCAAAAAAATGTGTTTTCTTTGCACACAATTTTTTCAGAATTGTTTTTCTTATCACTAGCTTTCCAAAAAGCATAAGAGATCAGCGCTTGTTTGTGATTTATTATATCAAACTTAATGCTACATTGACTTACCAAGCAACTTTTCCTGCTTTACTTTTTTTCATCAGTAAGTGATGCAAATTTTAGCATAACACAAAATACTCCGCAAAATACTCTGCACATGAAGCACATTACATTACCATCAGTAGTAATAGCAGCTTATTTAGGATTAACAGAGGAATGGGTTGTCTGCATGAACAGTGACCTGATGGCTGAGCAGACCTGAGCAGAAATTTGAGAAAAAAGTCATCACACTACCATATTGTTAGAAGATAGAAGTTTCACCAATTAAAAACATAATTTTCTGGATTGTAACTTTAAGAGAAATGCTGAGACAAATTCTTCTCATAGTATGAACTGTGAAGGAAACAATGGTTTGAGTCATAATAAGGTCAGGGACTCATTAACATCGTTGTACACAAATGTGTTGAAGTGGTGCCTCTAAGTTAAAAAAACAATTCCTATTTTCAAAGAGATAAAGAAATTCTGTGTTCATGAGAATTTCATGAAATGTATACAACTAAATGATTCAAACATTTTGTTAATTTTGTAGAAGAGCTTCACAGTTTCTGCAGCCTTTTGTCCCAATTACAGCTCGGTGTTGACATTACAGAGTCTGTCTGAAGTTCGCTCTGAACTGGATCTATAAGTTCAAGGAACATCATTCTTCTGTATTCTTCTTCTTTACAGCATTTCTGATAACTGCAAAGATAAATTATGGAAAGTCATGTTTCACTACTTCACGTTATCTATCTAGTAGAAAATATCAAAGTAACTCCATGTGTTCATTATGGATTATATATATACTTAATTCAACTAAATAATTTAAATGAGTTGTTGGTTTTGAAAGAGATGGGGAAAAAAAGAACACTATGTGCTCCCTGTTGTCCTCGTGTGTCACACTGACTCTGTCCTCTTGTCCCGGTTATGGCTTCATATTGTCAAAAAACATCAATGTAAGGGGCATTAAGACCCAATTTTACTCTGTGTGAGGAAATATGTACATTATTAGACCAAAGGAAAAGCTCTGAACAGGTGCAGAGAACATTTCACATGTGCACACACACTCAAACACACAAACTCGTAAATGCATGCACCCTCACACATAATAAAACACCCAGGGTGAATGTGTATAGGTCTCACCGTGGTCATTGAGGAAGGAAATGGACACAGTGGAGCGGTCAGCTAGACGTAACAGATTTACTGACCATAACAACCGGGGTGGGGCGGGGTAGAGACTCTCAGTCGTGCCTAACAAAAACAACAGCAACACTCTGAAACCTCTGAACAATGTCCCTGCACCCTTCCGGCAGTTTCACTTTTATTCCACCACTTTCAGAACTGCCAGATGTTCTGTGGCTCAGTCATCTGTAGCTCACCATCCTCATCCAGTACAACAGCAGGCAGCAGCTCTCACTGTGTAGTCTGGTGGATGCATGCTGATTTCTAGGAACCAGTGGATTATTATATAGATAGTCAGTGCTCTAGAAATTACAACATTAAAGTGTGGTGTGGTTTCTGTATGAGTCAGTGTGTGTACGTCTTTGCACATTTTTATTGTCACTGTTTGTGTATCTGTGTGTGTTTGATGCCTGTGTATGTGGCTCTGCTTTGAGTGTTTATGGTCAAATGGTAGCAGCGATGCCCTCCAGGACTTTTGCCTTGGCCTCTGAATCCAACTTCAAAAGGCAAGGATAAAATAACCCAGTTCAGACAGGAAACAGACACCTTTTATCTTAATTAGAAATGAAGCAATTAGACGGCACAAACTCTATTCCTTTTGCATAAGGGCTACTGTATGCACCCCTCATACCTCCCACTGAATTCTGGCTAGGAGTCTCAAAGTCAAGTCCTAAAGGTAACCAAGAAATCATTCTAATAAGGGGTAAAATTTCTGTGCCACCCTAGAAAGAAATAGCTAATAGCAGTTAATTTTCAAAATATATTTTGGATTATTAAGTCCCAGTTAGGCTATTTGAATTTTCTTCTATGTTTTCCCTTGCTGTGTGATGAGTTCTAGGGAGCCATTTTAAGTTTCTTTAACTTAACTATCAACTGTATTTGTTTGCAGGAGGCAACAAACTGAAGAACCAGCAGTTCCGTCTGAACTGGGCTTGGATCTCTTTAGAGAAGGAACACTATGTGGTGGATGAAGAGGTCAAGTTCCTGGAGGTGGTGCTGAAACGTCGGGGCTACCTGGGGGAGACCTCCTTCGTTAGTAAGCAGACGCTGCTTCTGAGTCACTTGTCACTTGTAATAATAATTCCATCTAATGAGACAGAAAGGAACCATAATCATTACGGAAAGTTACTAGAAAGCACTGAGATCATGCAGAATTTTAATTTATTCAAATATTTCTGTTTTATTTTAATAAAAATGTTGTTCTGGATCCACATCTAAACCAAAAATAATAAATAATTAAATGTAATATATAATTAATAAAAAAAACAATTTTTAAATAGATGCTACAAAATAAAAGAAAGAAGTAAGACAAAATAAAAACCATGATATACATGTGCCAGATTTCTTGATATATTGAAATCTGGCACATATATATTGACTTGATATATTCCTGGATCCATAACACAAACTACTCACTTGTTGCTTTAGACTAATTTACCACCAAATTTCATTTAACTAACTAACTAGCTAACATTCAAAGTGACAGAGACACAAACAAACATGACGAAAAACATACACTCCTTGTCAGAAGAGATTGTTTGGGATTCCCTTCAAGACATCTTTTTTCTTTTTTAACATTTCGAACACCTACTTAAAGCACAATGCCAGAGGCCAACATAGACAAGCCCCAACAGCACACAGACACAACTACATAGACACACACACACACACACACACACACACACACACACACACACACACACACACACACACACACACACACACTCTGATATATTTTATTATTCCAACTCTGAGGCTGGCCTAGACACCCTGGACCTTTCACCTGTCTCCTCTGGCTAGTATTTATGTTCCAATCACACAATAGCAGAAGACAATCCCTCAGGGACTGCATGCGCACATGAGAAAGGTCACCCAAAGTTGGCGGCCATGGAAAGGCGCCATTCCAAATGTTAGTTGAAGCAATTTACTGGCCGGAACTAAACGAATGGAACAATAACTGTTAAAAAACAAGCTGCTGTAATCATTTATGAGTGGCAGGAATTCTTACTACTTTTTTAGTGCCGCCATTTATTTTGTCTATAAAAATAAGGTGTGATTAAAATGACCTGATGTTAAAGGTCAAATCACATAGGATAATTTACTATACTGTCATCTGTATCTTTGTATGCCCCAGGGCGTCAGACTAATGAAACATCTGAGGTGATATGCAAATGTTCCTGACCTTTATAGTACTACACACAGCACAGGATATCTACTCTACCTCAGTGACTCAGTGAAATAAAAAATTATACATCTTAAGGCAAATCATCATATAGGCAGAAATAGTCGACAATATTTCACAGTAAGAAGTAAATAACTGAAAACAAGAATACACTTATATTTTGTTGTTCATGTTGATAAAGTACAAGCACAAAATAAACTAAAAATAAAAAATCATCTGAAATTCCTGTGTGATGACCCCACAGTGATCTCTTTGCAAATTAATATTAAACAACAAAATCATAGATCTTATATAAGGAGCTTGGGCATACAATAAAATAATTGCCCCTTGTTTTGATTTTCTGCAGCATTGCTAATGTTTTATTAATGATTGCATTATAAATTCAAGAAGCGCTACTTTGAACTTTGGATGCACTGGTGTTCATTGCCCAGAGAAAACATGCCTTGCATTTTCATAATGTCCGAAATTACTGTTGTGTGCTTTCAGGTCCAAACCATAGTTTTTCACAGTGCAGTTTTCTTATGATTGAGGCAGCATGAATGGGAATGATAATGGTTGAGGGAGGATGATGTACCTCTCCATGCTGGTTATGGAAAGCACACAAAAGAAGCTGTAATTTAAAAATGTTTTCAAGTCAGAACCATTTTGTTTCACAATGGCCTCAAAGTACCAATAAAAATGTATCTTTCTAAATGCATAAGTGGTGAAACCTTTTATGTTCTCCATTTCTCATTACAGTAAGTGAGTACATGTTTACATCCTCAGGCAGTGATTCTTTGATCACACACCTCTCTGTTCTTTATTTTTCAATTTCTAGCCAAGAAAAATGTTGACATACCTATACAGACCTAAATCTGTACAGAAACTGTTTTTGATTTCCTCTAACATTAATATGTATTTGTAATTCGCCTGCCAAACCTTTTGCCCCTTTTCTACCATGTCTAGGCTGTAACATGAGTATATTTAAATCTTCAAAAAGCAACACAACTGCAAGGCAGGCTTTGATAATTTACTTTGTTGTAATCCAAGAAAGAATTATTTTGGACAGATTATTTTATTATACATGCTCAAAAACATCTCTGCAGCATTCGATCTGCTGGTACACAACTAACAACCAATATCCTGTCTCAGTAAGGTCATATCCTTCATGGTAAAACCCCCCCAAGAGCATTCATTACTTTCTCACAGTGATCATTGGAGTTTCTATCATCCTCTGCTGCTTTGAGGATATGAGAGCAAAAGCAGCAAACCGTTTTGATTAACCGGCATAAACAGGACACCAGAGCAGCCGGACAATTCAAGCCACCCATCTGCCTCAGCGTTGCAATGAGATAGTGAATGATCCCAGGCCAGTGCGTTCTCATGAAGACCGGGGATATCTCTTCTTGCCCAGCCCCGCCTGAGTGAACACTGATCAGAGGAGCCCACTTGTGGGCTACTGCTTCACTGGTCAATGTGCACAGTGCAGGTGGCACCAGTTTGGAGGCTGCAGCGAGCCCACCTGCCGCGAAGCCTCAGAGTGACTGCTGTGATCAGGGCCATCCAATCCAGGCATTGTGTAGGAGATAGAATTAGGAGCATATCATACTCTCTCCTATCCTAGCTACTCTTTGAAGACTGCTGATTTTTCTAGCTCCATTGAGCTTGACCATTTTATCTCAGCACATATGTGCAGGGGCGTTTTCCTTCTGTCTGTACTTGCATATCAAAGCCCACTTTTTATTTTCATCAAAGAACAGAATGGTAATTTTCTTAAAAACTCAAACTCATGCATTTCTCAATTTGTGGTCTTTTGAAGATCTTGTGTGTAGTCCTGATGTGATATTTCAAATTTTCTCTTCTCTTTCTTCCTCCCTCAGTTGTGAACAATCAGCTTTTTTTTTTAAAAGTTCCTATTACTCCAGTACTTCATTTATCCAGTCTATAGGATTGCCTTGGGGTGTGTAGCCATGTTCTTTCTATTTACTGCCAGACCCCTGCTGCATGTTGTGTGGCTAGTTAGCAAAGACAATGGAGAGGCTATGTGACATTTCACTGGCTTCAGTGCTCCTGCTCAACAGGAATCCTGCCAGTGTCACAGCTATGGTGACTGAGGCCCCATCAAACAGCTCACATGCTGAAGGTCAGACAACACAAGTTAGCTTCCAACCACTGCTGCTGAGACTAGGCTGAAATGGCTATATTCCCACCATGGCCATTTGAAACACACAGGAAATTGCACCCAGAAGATGGGCAGATATTGTCGGATTAGACCAACTGGGGCGTGACATTTTCCTGGTTTTCCAGGAGATGAAAAACAGTAGTTTAATTATCTTTTTTTTATTGACAAAATCTCTAGGATCATGTCCATTCATAGTTACAGATATATCAGGATTCACAGAATGCACTTAAGAAATGTGTTATTAAAAGGTTGATATGAATAAATATTTATATTAAAGGTTGCCGGTACTGACCAAGGTGATTCTTTGATATGCCTGATGCGTGATATTTTCACAGGTTTAGCAGATGTTATCTGATTATGATAATAACCCATTTTTCCATGTCCTTCCTAAGGTATTGGTACAAAAGATGGCACTGCAGAAAAGGACAAAGATTTCCGGGGGAAATCTCAAAAACAGGTGCAGTTCAACCCGGGCCAGACCACAGCCATCTGGAAGGTCCGGATCCTTTCAGATAGAGAGTATGAAGTGTCAGAGACCTTCCAGATTGTATTGTCTGAGCCAGTGATGGCAGCACTTGAATTCCCAGAGTTCGCTACTGTGGAGATCCTGGACCCTGATGACGGTCAGTAATTATTTCACTTTCAGGGATTAATATTAATTCAAATGTTTACATTTAATTATTGTCAAGGAATGCACTATATTTTACAAATCAGTGTAAGAGTACCTAAAGGTGGATCTTTTTCTAGCAGCAGTGATCTCAGTTTAGGTCCAGGAATCCTTTAGCCCTCATCTCAGCAGTATTCATGTTTTGATGAAATGTTTCTGTCCATCTGCATGAGCGCATCAGAGCACATAATATTTGAAATTAATTCACATGAAGACTGAAAGCTTTAACATCTTGAACCCAGCTTTATTATGAGAATAGCTACATAATGAGTAAAAAGCAAACTGCATTTATGGGCAGTATTTTCTTTCCACAAGTGTAGATAAACAAGGTCAAAAGGATATGGAGATAACCACACTGACCTCCCTTGCATGTGAAATGAGCGCTACAAGAACAGATGAACAGTGTCTTTGAAAACAGCTTGACTGTGATAGAGCTTAGATAGAGAACTGCATAATATAAATATGGATAATGCTTCTCCTCATCCCATAGGCCTTCATTGGGTGAAAAGGAAGAATTTTCTGTCAACAGTTTATGCTAATTAACATGTTTAGTTGGAACATCAGTCTGTAAAAGGCAGTCAACAAAACTGGCAGCTATATCTCTGCAAAATGTGAAATTCTATTGTTGTTTCCTTATGCCTTATGCCAGACATTGTCTTCCTACAGTCTATTATCATATCATTATGCTGTTTATGGTTTCTGAAGTGAATGTATTTTGGCCTCTCAAGGTCAAATAAACTTTGAAGGCTTATAAAAATGTATTTGAAGTTTATTTTCATTGAGAGAAGAAAAATGGAATAGCCCAGGGGCGGCCACAATGAAACTGTGAAACATAAATTATTTTACACCAGGCGGACTAAAGTGGCTGGAAACAGCTGAGTGTGAAGAGTGGCCACATTATCCTAGGCAATTGTTTGCATGGTACTCAGCATGGGAAAGGAAAGGTTGAGTTCTGATGACTTACCAACACCTTGTTAATGTAGGTGACCATACTCACTGAGAAGAATAAAAAGCTTCTGTCTGGGCTCTGTGGATTTCATGGCTAAAATGTTGCAAGCTCATTACCTTCCTGATTGTCATACGCAGCTCAGAGAAGGAGAGAGACAAAGAGATGGAGAGCTGCCAGTAAAACTGTTGAGTAAAAAAAAGCAAGTTGTTTAACGTGTCTCTGCTTGCAAACAGAATTAACACACCTTTGTATTCTAGTCAATTTATGTGGGCAACTAACAATAGATTAAACCAAGTGTGTGAGACGTTGATTTGTACACATTGTTTTTAATTTTCTTGCTCTTTTCCTAAACACCATTTTCCAAATACATCTGTTTCACTTACCAAGTCAATAACCAGAGCTGTCTCTCTGTCTTATTCTGTGTATCAGTGTAAGCCGACTCTCGGCTGGAATATTTGCTGGAGACAAATAAACAGTAGATGGTGGGTTTGGATTAAACATGATGGAAGCACCATCAGGGGAGCTGTAATGAGAGCTGTCATTGGTCCCAGTGTGTAAGCTGCAAGCCTGTGTATTAAAGGTTTTGGATGCAAATAATGTCACATATGATTTGATGTTCAGAAGCTTTTCTCTTTTCTGCATCTTCAGTTTGATTCACTTGACATTCAATGTATCACATTCAGGTTGTCAGAGTGATTTCCTTGTACCAAAAGTCAGATAAGATTTATCATAAAGGTATTCAACTCAAATAGTTTTAATGCACTATGTCAAAGTAATGAACTAATGTGTTGATGTTTGATTTTTCTCACATACAGAGTCTACAGTGTTCATACCCTCAGCTGCATACAACATAGAGGAGGATATTGGTGAGCTGCTTATCCCAGTGCACAGGAGTGGAGATGTCAATCAGGAGCTCATGGTCATCTGCTACACCCAGCAAGGTAACACAAGAACACAATTCTTGCACATCAAATGTAGCCTATAATTTGCCTGTAATTTGAGAAAGAGCTTAGGTTGCTCTGAACAAGTTATGATGTGTGTATATACATTAAACAAAAACGTGAATAACTGGGTTAAGAAAATAATTTCTAGGCATATCCTAAGGTAGTATTTCAGTGATGCATGTAAACATTGTTCATGAAAAAACAATTTCAGTGAAAAAAGAAATCATCATCATTTATGTATGGATTTTAATGTGAAAAAGAGTTTGGATCGTTAACCTTGGTTTCTCTAATTCTGTTTTCTGCCCACTCAGTTTCGGCCACAGGCACCGTCCCCACCACAGTGCTGTCCTACTCAGATTACATCTCCAGGCCTGAGGACCATCACAGCATCCTGCGCTTTGACAAGGGAGAGGTGGAGAAATCTTGCCGGGTTGTGATCATTGATGACTCCCTGTATGAAGACGAGGAAAGCTTCAATGTCACCCTCAGCATGCCCATGGGGGGCCGCCTGGGCTCAGAGTTCCCCACAGTCAGAATCACAATCATTCCTGATATGGAAGACGGTAAGATGACAGATGACATTTTCACTGATCATAAGTGTGAAATGGAATGCAATACAGTGTCAAGTAGTCTGTGCAGGTACAATACATTAAAGGGCTTTGATTATTGATTCATGAATCACTTTGTTGCATTTAGAGACAAGTTTTTTTAGGCTTCTTCCTTTCACTTTTAAAGGTTTTTCAATTCTGATTAAAGCCTCAAGAAAAGGCAGCTGTTTTGTGACTAGAAGGGCTTTTATCTGATTTAATTTGAGGTGTTACAGTATTTGTGCAATATATGTAATGGATAAGCACTTTGACAGTAGCTGAAAATTTGTTTGGAAAAAGTTTTGTAAATGCAATATTTTTTGCTGCATAAATTGATCCAAAAAGATTCTGTGTGGTAAGCAGGTGGGCATGTGAAATGTGTGTTTGAATTTTTTTCTGTGTGTGTTTGTGCATGTCTGAGAACGTCTCGGAGAGAAAGCGTTTGTGTGTGTGAGCCTCCTTCCTGGAGGCGAAGCCTTTATCTCGTATCTGCAGGCTCAGACTGGAGGGCTGATAGTCTCCCATATATTCCTGACGCCTCTTTGTTCCCCAACACCTGACGGCCATTCCTCAGTTCCCTATCACTCTGACGATCTCCGGAAGCACTGTTGTGAAGTCAAGGCTCTGTAATCGCGGGCAGGCAACACTAGAGCTGAAAAACCCAGCATGATTGCGGAACCATCTTTTTTTCCTTGAATCAAAACCCATTTGAAGCTAGATAATTGGGGTGATGATGTAATATTCAATTCAGCATTCCATCTAATTGCTTGATTTAAGTAGTCTGAAAATCATGACCATTGGGAAATAAGTAATTTTTTGCATGTAACTGAAGTATGTTAACTTCATTGAGACTTATTTTAATCTTCTCCAACTGCTCCAATTACTCAAAATTGTCTTTCTGTTGTAGGAGACCCCTCCATTTCATAGTACTGTACATGCTGCTGAAAACATCATAGACTTGAACTGAAGACTTGAATTGAGCACAGCGTAGCACTGATCCAGCTAATGACTTGAAACAAAACATGGTGTTGTTTTTGGTCAGTGATGATGGTGCTGCTGTTCGCACCTTTCCTTCCGCATGGCAGCTGCTGACATAATCACGTTAATTAATTAGAACCTCCTGGTGCTTTAGAATAGTTTTTTTTAGATTATGGCCAAAATCAGTACTAAGGATGCGAATCATCGGTCCATGTGGCTAAGAGGTCTTGTCTTCAAGGCTCCTGCAGCAGCAGTTTTCAGACTGTGTAACAGGTTATTCTCCCCTTCTATTCCCCATGGCACTCAAGGCAGACGCACTTCAAGTGGATTTGTTTGACCTGCTTAAGGAAGGAGGAGGTTACGTGGTTGGAATGTTTTCTTACTGTAGCAGCATCCGGTGTAACCTGAGAGCGAGTATAGGGCCTTTTGACCTCTGCTGCTCCTGGGTATTGACTCCAGACTGCTGAGACACACAAGTTTTTAACAGGATGTACAACAGTAGGTCCTTACAGCATTCAGCCTGCTTCACAAAGAACTGTTTTACCACTGCAGCTATTACATTTCCAAACAGTGTCACGGTCTTTATGGATGGCTCTGACGCTAACAGTGCCAGACATGGAAGTCTTTACAACTGCCAGAGAGCTCATTGATTGGAGATATTAATGGTTAATCTTTTACTATAACTGTCTGACTCTGTCGCATACGGTTGCTTGTCATTTACATTTAGGATAAGGGTCAAGGGTGTTTGAGAAACAGGGAGGCTGAGAAATAAAGCACATAGATATCAGGAAGTGCTACAAAGGATAAGTCAACTTGAAGATTGCTTTGGAAGTTGTCTCAGAATAACAAAGGCAAAGGGTTAATGGTTTAAGAAACTACTTCTTTAGTGGGGCAGAGTTTCCTGTTACTGATAAATAGCATGTTCATGTTCATGCATTACTGCTTTTTCATAGAGTTGTGGAAGGCAATTTTATGATTACCCCTTGTTTATAGAGACTCAGCCAGTGTGCTGTCTTAACTCAACTGTTATAAACAATGACTTGCCTGAGCAATCCAATTTTTGTAGCTTGAAAAGTCAATTCATTATAAAATATACAAAAAAATGTTTTCGCTTTACAGATTTGAGACTTCCTGGCATGCCTTTGCCTCAGTGTATTATCACACAGAAACAGGAGAAAAGAAGGCTCAGTGCATTATAGGATTAACTTGATTTAGACTGACTAACAGTCTATACTCAGATTTATTCTTGCTTTATCTGTAATCATGTTTTCTTTGCCTCTGGTTTTGTCAAAGTGGCTGCGTGACAATAAAAATCTTCTTATGCATATCAGTTGTCAGAAAGAGCCAAACTCACAAGGGTGCTCCATACAGCATGGTTGTAAGGGCCAGACTACAGCCTTCTTTTGTGGACACATCTTTTGTGTGCGTTTTACTGTTATTCTAAAATTGTTATTCTTACTGTTCACTGACGTAGTGTGACGTGAAGAGAAACAATGCCTGGAACTACTGTCCGACAACTTGTGCTCCCCATTATAATGACACAAGTACCTGACATCAGATGGAGTGCCCGAACACACATCTACACACGAAGACACACACACACACACACACACACACACGCACGCACGTCCACATGCACACACAATATGTGTAAAGTTGGCTCAGCAACACATCCAAAGTATAATTTGGATTGGGTGTTGGAGGTGTTTAGGTTGCCGGCAAGCACTGAATAAATGGAACGTGAATAGCGAGGAGAAATAAGGTTGTGTCAAAACATTCATATCTCCCTGAAGGAGGTGATAATGAAATGGCTTGGGCACTGATGGTGAAGTAAGTGGTAAATAGCTCTGAGGCAAGCAGACCAAGACCAATCTCCTGTGAAGAGTAGAAAGGCAGCAGGAGATTCATTCCCATTTGAAGTTCAGCTATCATTGCTTGGTATTAAATTTAAGTACATAATCCAGGTTCCTTTCCTAACTCCACTCCAGTATATGTGGAAGGAACGTAAATGGGGGCATCACATCCTTCTTTGTCATCCCTCTTATAGCAGTAGCTATCCAGTGGGTTTTGTACATGGGAGGAAGGAGTCGGCGCCTGGCCGAGCACCTGTCCCTGCCTGTGAGAGGTCTGTGCTGGGGCTCCCCAGGAGGGCTTTCAGCAGCTACACCGAGTTGTGGGCTCAAATAGTTCTTAGAAACACACACTACTGATATCAGCAAAAAAATGCATGCCAGCAATATGTCTTCTTTTCAAGCCAGCAAACCAGAGTAGCACAATATTATGAAATTATAAGCCACAGGGCACCAATGTATACACTCCCTGCTCACTGCAAACACACAGTCTTGGCCACCTACGTAGGTACAAGCATGTGCAAGAAACCACACAAGTGCAGTAGGAGGTTGAGCTCGTATTGTCTGCCCAGGGTCTGATAATCTGACAATTACAGGAATCTAAACTGAGAATGTTTATAGCTTTTACACCTAAATGAGTTGAAGTTTAGTGCACTAATAACCAGTTTTATAGACCTGTGCCATGGAAGAGAAGGCATGTTTTCTTTCCAACCAAAACATTAATTAGCACAACTTCACGCAGAGAGGGAGTAATTAAAATCAGGTTTGTTTAGAGTGAAAACCACCAGACTCTTACATGGCACTGGAACTAATATTTCTGCCTCAGAAAGAACTTTGTTGGCAACTGATCTCAGACAGAAAGTGTAACCAAAACTCAACAAAATCCCACTGGGTGGTCTCTAGTCTTTTCCCATTTTATGTATTTGGGTCTACAGGAAATTCATTTGGAAAAAAATTATGTGGTAGATGAGTTAAATTTAGTTCATTAACTAAAATCTTCCCTATCTATAAAACAATAATTGAGTACTGAAATTCTTAGCCATTTATTTTGACTTTAAATGCATGTTTTAGTCTATATCCCCTATGTTATGTTATGAAGTGCAGTCATAAAATTAGAGGTGGGTGATGTGTACAAAATGTATTGCCAGTATATTGTGGAAATTTCAATCGAGACCATTTACAATTAAAATAATCAGTTGGAAATGTCAATTTTTGGCTAATCCAAATATCGAAAAATAAGTACTTCATCACAATGATACAAAAATCCTGTACATCCAATATTGTCAAAGCAGTTTTGCTCATTTATTTATAACATTTCCAGAAATAATCTAATATATGCCTAGATATTAAAGGGATTGTTACCTTGGTATAAATAGTAAGATGCAATTGCTGTACTGTAAATGCAAATGAAGAAACAAGTTGTTAACAGAATGTTACCTGTGGGCATTAAGGTAGTGTAAAGTTATAATATTTGCCCACAGTCACAGAGATCCATGCAGGTTCAATACCCAGCAGCTGTGCTTCCAGCCTGTCCAGACCCTCTAACAAACACAATTGTCAGTCTACACAGGTGCAGAGGTGGTGAGGGATCATTGTCTGCTTGCTGCACTTTCGATCTCTGCCGGTTGTTCAGGTTGTCTGTTCAGCAAAGGGAGGATCTTGGAGGGATAGTGTGAAAGCTTGCATGTTAACAGTCTCCAAACACAACTCTACAAACCCAGGTGCACAGTATGTTACCTGGTTTGTGGTAATTTAATTAATTGAAATTTGTTTGAATATATGCACTACACCAAATTATCAATTTACATGATGAGGGGGGTTTTCAGCATAGGAATACCATACACAATACAGAGTGGGAGAAAAGGGTTTTAAAAGGAGCTAAGCAGGTAATTTAGCTCTGGGTCCCCAACCAGGTTAAACATGGAAGTGTAGACACTTCAATGTAGATGTGGATACAGTTGATAAAAATATAAAAGGGACTGTGGTAATTAGCAGGAAACTGTGTGTGCATGTGTGCAAAAGGATATAGCTGGTTGTTATTTTATATTGCTAATAAAGAGATAAAAACACACAGCCTAATAGCCTTTCACACTCTTTTTTCTGTCTTCTTCTTATCACCATACACACACACGCACACACTGAAGACTCCAACTAATGCACAAGTAGACACGATACTATGGAGCTGCTGCTGAAAATTGCTTCCCAAGCGTATTGCTAATGTTGACAGTTGACTACTTTTTATACCAGGTACATGAATTATGTTAACCTTCTTTTTGCATAAAGGTAACTCTTCTGGCAACGTGGCATGTAAGATTGTAAAGTTTACAAGCTGTCCAGGCATTCTACAGTAGCATGCATGGACAGCTGCTATCCTTAGAATACCTGCTATTTTCCCAGCGGAAGACCATCTGCACATAAACGGCCACATACTTACAGTTTCCATTCTGGCTTTGGCTGCGATGGGTTTGGCAAAACTTGTCCTTTCTTGCAGAGGTAATTGCTGTTTGATATTGACTCTGCATCCGGGAAAATGTATTTGTGGTTGGGGCTGTAAGACATGAGAATGCTTGTACAGCAGGACTTGACTCGTATTTATAGTCTTGTGTCAGTTGCTTTTAAATTTTCCTCTGGTTCTGAGGGTATGATTATGAGCTGTTTTAAAGATGGGCAGTATATCCTGGATGGGGATGAATCGAAGGGGAACCCACGAACCCTGTCATTATGTCTCACCTGGATTCCCATTCATTCTGATATAAACAGATGTCCAAAGTACTTAAGCAGAGAGGTGCTGACTTTAATCAACAGCCTTAAAACACTCAATCCAGAGCCTTCTTTGAAAATTCACGTGGTTCTCACAGTCGTCAACGGTTAAAGTAATAAATTATTCTGTATTGAATATGGAGCTGCTTTTGTATGTTTTTGCTGCTGGAGAGAAATTTGTCGAGCACACAGTAGGCAGAGGAGCATTTGCCAGGGCTCAATTGAATCTCACCATTAGAGAAGCCACTTAGCGCTGTGGGAATGTCATGCAAAGTTCAAGTGAAATCAAGCAGTCAGTGGGAGTGTAACAGTCCCCTTAGGGATGCCTGTGTCCCTCCTTGTGCCTCTTATTTTATTTTATGTTCATATACGACAGTAAAGATATTTCCTTTGTTTGGCTATGTCATTAGGGCATATTGCACAATAAATTGACCGCCACAATGACTATACCTAAGGTGCTCTTATTTCTGACTTATGTTTTAAATTTGTGTTTCTTATAAGGAAACCAAGTGGTTTATTGTTTGTTTGTAGAGCTAGTATTAATGACAATACTAATGAAAGTCATAGAATAACTATATTAAAAACATATCTTATAAATCAGTTAAATGAGTATAAAATAAATTAAAGTCTATGCACCTTACATAATTTTACATAATGAGTAGGTCTAAATCAGGATCATCTCCACTTACATCCAGGTAACCTTAGATGTGCTGTGTGGCATAGAATGCTGCTGCTGTCTGGGCTGATGGAGCCCAGGAACCAGTGGTTTACCTTTCAGTTAATGGGCCGTAGCTCTTTGAAGCTCACTGTTTGTCTGCTTCGCAAACCTTATCTGATTACTGGACTAGTACAACAGTGCCCAGGTTCCTGGCTGCCAACCTCAGGCTAGTAGATCTGATTACTCCTCCTGTTGGGGACCCAGTGCAGGCAGCCAAAACCATCTTTGTTTGGTTTCTCTGTGGGGAGATATTCTGGCAGCTGCAAGCCTCTTGATGCAGCACTCATTGTCCTGGATGTGCTCTCAGGACAGATTAAAGCATAAAAGTTTTCTGTTTGCTTGCTCTTAGGAGAAATGTTATTGCAGCCACAGAGACTGCTCCTCTGAGAACCACAAATCCCAAGGCTTTGCCTAAAAAGACTATTTCGCTTTTAGAACTTGTCTTTTTGTCAATATAGAGCTGTTAATGCCAAAGCAGTCTGCATCAAAATATGCAACACCATCTGAGACTCAGATTACTACTCAGAATAATGATATAGTGAAAAATAATAAATACTTTTTTCTTGATCAGTAATTGTGTCTGGCAGCACTGTTGACTGACAGTTAATCTCTTTTTTCCTGCTCTTGTATTTTGGTTTCATTAGATAACATAATAATAACAAAATGTAACACAAAAGTATGGATTTGTTTTTGTTCAATTAATTTATCAGTCAGTTCCACATCCCCACTCTCCTTTTTGACTCATACTGTGCAATGAGAAACGGCTAAGTACCGTTTTGTAGGTGCCGTTTTGAGTTCCATTGTCATGGAAACCACAACTCTGCCCATGGCCATCGCCATTCACTTAATTGATTCATTATTTGGTCAGTGTTGCTCTCAAA
Source organism: Siniperca chuatsi (assembly GCF_020085105.1). Taxonomy (NCBI): domain Eukaryota; kingdom Metazoa; phylum Chordata; class Actinopteri; order Centrarchiformes; family Sinipercidae; genus Siniperca; species Siniperca chuatsi. Next base: position 24,488,962 of record NC_058048.1, read on the forward strand.
AGCACACAGTTTTTATTGCTCAGTAGTGGCTTGTTTCCATTAATCATCATAACAATGATGTATTTGATCAATTATGAGAATGTGTGCATTAAGTGAAAATTGCTTCTTTGGATTGGTCTCAGATCAGGTTATTTCTGTATTGCTCTAAAGGACTATGACTGAAGTCCATAAATAGCCTCTTTGTGATGGCAGTTCTTGCAGTGTGACAGTGGCTGACTGCACCACCCGAAGGGAACGTATACAGAGGTCCAAGCCCTAAAGCCATTGTTTCACAAGCAGCATGACATGTTGTTGAGAGAAAACAGGCTCTGAAAGGGTTAAATAGAATAATAGTGGGTGAGTTTGGCTGCAGAGGAATCTCAGCTCATAGAAACACTAATTGCAGTCAGGCAGGCCTGGGCTGGCACATTGAGCTCTACATCCCCCAGACCTCCTGTCAGGCCTCCTGTCTGCCTCTCAGACCCATCACTATCAAAGTCAGCTCCACCACCAGGCTCATCCAGAACAAAACCAGGAAATTCAGGTTCAGGTTGCTTTTTGTCTTTTAATACTTGTTGCAGATGTAGAACCCCCTTTCCTTCCAAAAAAAAAGATTTCCAAGAAATTAGAAAGTGTAATTTAAGGGCTACAATTACAGTGTTGACTACCTGCTGGTGTTTCGATGGAAACATTCCCTCAATTTCTCCTGTAATCAGAAGCAATCTTACAGAGCACGCTAGCTATTACAGATTCAACTCCACAATTACAACAGGCATTCAAGTATCCTGTTGTGAAACAGCTAAAAGATGATTATGGATTACATACTCCTGTGTGCTTTTCATCTCTTTCACTCCTTCTTTTGTTGTTCTTCCCAGCTCCCATCTTCTACTTTGGCAACACAGACTACCACGTGGATGAGAGCGATGGCTTCGTGGAGCTGCAGGTGTGGAGGACGGGGACTGATCTTTCCAAAGGAGGAACCGTCACAGTGCGCTCCAGAAAGACAGATCCTGTCTCAGCTGAGGGTATGTGTACCTGTGAGGCACCTTTCTCTGACAGTTTTAGCAAGTTAGTGGTTAGAGAAATGTAAACCACAGAAAACAATAGACTTAAGTCGTCACTCAGTCACTCTTTGTTTTCCTGAGCTCAAGAGACAAAGAGATATTAACGCTGGATATGTTGGGTGGATGACCTGGGGAATGTAAACATTGTTTTAGGTTAGGGGGAGAGAAGTCAGGGCTATTCTGTTAGGCATCTGTCTGTAGGCATCGGATATAGATAGTGTTGTGAGGATAATGGTGATTTGAGTGAGGACAGAGCTTTAGGAATGCATACTGATTGTTCTGCGTGTTGGTAAGCGCCGCGGACTGTAAGACTGGTTGCTATCTCCTCAAGCCTTCCCTACAACCTCTATTATCTCCAGCCCCCAGGCAGTCTTCTCCCCCTTGTACAAATGTATAACATTTATGCTCTTGCCTGCATTATAACTGTAAAAATAACTAGCATCTAATCATATGCAGCATGGTAGAAATGCAAGCCCACACTTACGCACATAACTGGGTCATAAGTACATGAGAAAAGCCTGCGGGCAAAGGGTGAGCTCTCAATACCCAGACTCTTCAAAGAATGGCAAATGAATAACGCTGGGCGCTTGGGGAGATATCCCGTTTCTTACAGCTCTCCTTTAATCACGCAACAAATTCCAACTGTTCATTGCTATCGACCACGAGATAGAAAGCATCATTTTGTCAGCATGCCTGACATTCACAAATGAATTATGAAGTAACATGAGAACTACTGTCAAAATCATATCAAGTACTGTAGTCCATTTGTGCTATATCCACTATATCCCATAAGTGTTCTTTGAAACACGCCTGATCTATATTGTGTTGTGGAGCAGCTGGTGTGGATTACGTGGGGATCAGCCGGAATCTGGACTTTGCACCAGGGGTCACAATGCAGACGTTTCGTGTGACTATCCTGGATGACCTGGGCCAGCCAGTGCTGGAGGGGCCAGAGAAGTTTGAACTGGTGCTGCGGATGCCCATGAATGGGATCCTTGGGGAGCCGAGCAAGGCTACCATCCTCATCAATGACTCTGTTTCAGACCGTGAGTGAAAATCAGTTACACTTAGTGATTTATGATGTTTATACTGTATTTCTGATGTTGATTTATGGGTTAATAATTATGTTGTTCTAGTGCCAAAGGTGCAGTTCCGTGATGCTGTGTATGTGGGCAATGAGAACTCAGGGCAGATCTCAGCTACTGTATACCGTAGTGGTGATATCAGCTACAAGTCCACAGTACGCTGTTACAGCAGGCAGGGGACAGCCCAGGTCATGATGGACTTCAATGAGAGGCCCAACACAGATGCTTCCATCATCACCTTCTTACCAGGTGGTGTAGTAAAACCTAGCACACACCCCTTTGCATGGTTTGTGTTTTCTTTACTTAATTAAAATGAATTACAAGGACATAGCGTAGTCGCTCAATATTTTTTCCCTTTACTTTTTTTCAGGGGAGATTGAAAAGCCTTGTGTACTGGTACTAGTTGATGACACAGAACATGAGGAAGAGGAAGAGCTCCGTCTTGTGTTGGGAAGCCCCAAGAGTGAATCTCCATATGGAGCATCTATTGGAGGGCAGAATGAAACGCTCATCAAGATAAACGACAATGCCGACAGTAAGAATGCTTTGGTTTTTTTGTTACACGTTGTTCCTTACATTATTTCTGTTTAAATGCCTCCATGTGCAGAATGTTTATATGATTATAACATATTTTAAGTTATCCTGATGGCATAAATTTTGTTTGTGAAAAAATTGTTTGTTTAGTCAGTGTGTTGCTTTCAGCCCATTCATCTGTTTCCCCAGATCCACCATAGTATCTGTTATGATATTACCACTGGGGCAACAAATTCAGAAAGTTGTACACACAATGGCTTTAAAATATGGTAGAGTTACAGTTTACTAGCATGATTGAAACTATATGCCATGCTCTCTCAGAGGCTATTATTAGGTTTGGAGAGACCAAATTCAGTGTGAATGAGCCGAAGGAAAATGGCCAAGTGAATGTGGTGAAGATCCCAGTGCTGCGTGTTGGAGACACCTCCAAGGTCTCTGTAGTCCGAGTTCACACCAAGGACGGATCTGCTACCTCTGGGGAGGACTACCATCCCATATCTGAGGGTAAATAATACTGCCAGGCACTTTTATCAGGACAGCGTTTATTTGAAATTTGCAAAAAAAATATTTGTCAAATCTCTTCTTTCTCTGCAGAAATTGTGTTCAAAGAGGGTGACACAGAGCACTATGTGAAGGTGGAGATTTTATATGATAGTGTCAGAGAAATGAGGGAGGCATTCACTGTTCACCTGAAGCCTGATGAGAACATGGTGGCAGAGACAAAGGTGAAAATTAAGCCAAAGTAGCATATAATTTAACTGTCAAGTATGTAACTACCTGGCTAACTATCACATTAGATGTGAGCAGCAATTTGTTCTCCATTAACATCCTCTAAATAGCCTTTGCTTGTCAATCAACAGATGAGCAAAGCCATAATCTATATTGAGGAGACCAACAGCTTGGCGGATGTCACCTTCCCCTCTGTGCCCAGAGTGGTTTCTCTGTTGCATTACGATGACATCGACAGGACCAGGGACTCTCTCCCCGTAGCCGGATACCCTGTCATTTGTGTCACTGTATGTCCCTTACTTAGTTAAATACTTTCAGTCATTTACTCTGCTAATGATTAATTTAGCAAGACTTTTTGTCCGTGCAGTTTAAACAGGTAAATATTGTTAATGAGGTAGTGTGATGTGCATACTTTGCTCAATTATCAGCAACCTTGAGGGCTCATCAGGAGTATACAGAATTGATTTTGGCTGCTGCAGTGATTTTTGGGTGCATTTCACACACGAGCATTATTTATTTTCCTGTTTCCAGGCCTGTAATCCAAAGTACCCAGACTATGACAAAACAGGCTCCATCTGTGTAAGCGAGAACATCGACAACACCCTAACTCGTTATCGCTGGCTCGTTAGCGCCCCCACCGGCCCTGATGGTGTCACCAGCCCTATGAGGGAAGTTGACTTTGATACCTTCTTCACCTCCTCCAAGCTCATCACTCTAGACTCAGTCTACTTCCAGGCGGGTTCCAGGGTCCAGTGCGCTGCAAGGGGCGTGAACTCTAACGGGGATGAAGGTCTGGAGCTCAGTAGCCCCATAGTGTCCATCAGCATGGACGAGGGTGAGTGCAGCTCATTATGTAACTTGGAATGTTTAGTCTCTCTCATGGAAATGGCTCAACACGATAAGCAGCTGTTGGCTGCTTTTGGTCTCCCACCGCAGTACTTGCTGTCCTTGCTCTGACAGAAAACTGAAACATAAAATAATTTTCTGTGAAGGATGTGTTGGAAAATAAAACATTTGGTGTTTGTATGTTTCCGGCGTGGTTGCAGGAATGTGCCAGCCTCGTGTTATAGGCACAGTGGGGGCAGAGCCCTTCTCTGCCAAGCTGCGGTACACTGGAACAGATGATACACACCACCCCAACCTCATCAAACTAACTGTCACCATGCCTCACATTGATGGTAAGAACAGCAGATTGAATGTTTAGAATAATCTATGAATGAAAATATGGCAGGTTGTTGGTTTGAAACCAATCTCGAGTTGGGAAAGTCTTATCTTGGTTCCATATGTCAGTCATCAACCACATTCTTTTAACAAGAAGATTAACATTCCTATGATTCAACTTTCTGACTGCTATGTGTGTATCCTCTCTCAGGTATGTTGCCTGTAGTTTCCACCCGGCCCTTGTCTAACTTTGAGCTCACTCTGAGCCCTGACGGTACCCGTGTTGGCAACCATCGCTGCTCCAATTTGTTGGACTACGCTGAGGTCAAGACTCGCTACAGCTTCCTTACTGAAGCCACCAAAAATCCAGAAGTCATTGGTGAGACGGCCCCTTACCAATACAGTACTTCGCTCAGGGGATCCAGTACACTACGATTCTACAGAAACCTCAACTTGGAGGCTTGTTTGTGGGAATTCACCAGCTACTATGACATGTCTGAGCTGCTCAGTGACTGTGGAGGCACCATCGGGACTGATGGACAGGTAATCAGCCCCACCTTTGAGCTTCTGCTCACCTCTGACCCCTTTTTTCATCTCTAGATATGAGGTGCAAGGAGTCAGTTCAATAGGGAGCAGACCCCTAGGGTATGTGGACTCAGCAGTTACTGGTCTGTTCTGTCTATAACAAGTCTTTCTCATTTTCATTTCAAAATACTCCTGAATTTTCAATTCTAATTAATCATTTACAGGCATATTAAAATCCTGCTTGCCTACTTGGTTTTCCTTTAAAGATCCTAAAGTAAATACTAACCTGTAGAGAAGTAATTCATTCTTGTCTGGAGACCCATGTTAACAATTAGTTAATGACTAACCAGACACCCTGCTTCCTTCAACTCCTGCTAAGACCAGTTATTTGACAAATCAATAACCAACAGCCTCATAAATAACTATTTGTCTGTTTCGCTATGTGCGCAATGTGCTGTTTAAAGCAGGTGTTATATGTGGAGCTTGAAGGAGGAAATTTTAAAGCCCTCACATGCCTCGCAGCCTTCAACATTTACATTCACCTTGGAAACCTACTGTTAGTTGACTTGCAGTTAATTAAGGTAGAGTGTTGATAAAGAAGGGCCTGAAGAGTGCACAGGGCACATCATGGTGAAAACCACCACTACAATCCCTAGTGAGGATAATTAATTAAAGCCCTACAGCACTTTCAAATATATCTTGGCTTTGAAGGTATATAAGAGTGTATATTGGTTTGTTATTGTAATGGGAGTTTCTCATTTTACATGGCTTCAGGTTTATTTAATAACAAAGGCATCATCCAGGTGATAACAGCCTTTCTCAACAAGTGGAACTTTGTTGCCTTTAGCTACATGATGTAAATGTGAATGTGGCGGTAATAAACATGTCTTGACAAGTAAGCAGGCTGCTGCTGGTAATATAAACTTTAACTTGGCCAATACCTTGAGTTCAGAAATCGACAATGGACATGCAATAAATGATGAGTATGGTGATTTCACTTCTTTCTTCATTGATTAGTGACCACATAGATCAGAGATAATCCAATAATTTACAAAAGAAAATAACAGTAAGTTATGAAAGAAATGAATGATTTTAAAGCTTAGACTACATACTTAGGCAGTCTCAAAATCCTGAAGAACACACATCTAGCAGTAAAAACTCTATTCTTGTCCCTATAGTCTTTCCATCAAGGGGAAGAATGGTATGCATTCAGCTCTTGTACAGCTCTGTATGTAGAATGTGTTGCTATGGGCACTGTTGAACAGAGCAAAAGACGGTATGTAGATATATAGACTGAGGCATCACAGATTCAGATTCAGAAGGGTTCTGTAAGGTAGGCCCTGTGGAAAAAGAAACTCCCTTTGTTTGTGGGTGACCTGTGACCTGAGTCCTCCTCTAAGTGGGCAGGCAGGCTGAGCGCAGACAGCTCTGTGCAGGCCCGAGCCAGTGTCATGTCACAGTGTAGGGCTTAGTGCCCAGCTTAACAGGACCACAGGAATCTATTAAGGCCCAGCAGGTTGTGTCAGAAGGCAATTCTGCAAATCATTTGCTTGAGCTCTCAGCGCCCAGAGGCGTAGGCACGTCTCTACATGAACACAGAGTCAGTGCAGGCAGGTACCTCTCACATGTCAGAGGAAAGTGCAGATACCAGTGTGTGCTCCCTCTGAGGACTTTCACCACTTGGAATCCTTTGACCATTTTAGGACAGCTCTTTTAGAGAAGGAAAGTTTGGAGCAATTCAATATCCCCAACAAATGTAAACATAGTGCATTCTGTGTTTTTTGAAAAGTATTTCTTATTTTTGATGTTAACTAAAAACGGCAATACATTATGATTTGGACACATTTTATTTGCAATTGAAATGTTTAAAATTGATTTAGTTGAGATGGTAAAAATACATCAGTAATGGTTAGAGTCCATGAACACTATAGAGAATGCATTCAATCTTACAGCTATATAGAACATCAAGTGAACTTAATGATGCCTATTTGACGTTAACATTATAGGCATGATTTCCCAGAAAAGTGTGCTTTAAGTTTCCTAATACATGTTTTGCCAAGTCCAGTCAATCTATAGACTTTTCTATTCAGAACAGAGCTTGCTTATATCAGTCATAATAGTAGGATATTGTTATTTATCTCCAGAGGTAATCAAGGTGTCTTTATGTTTTCCTCATCTATGTAACAAGGCTAAGTTAATCTGTGAAATATGAATTACATTTTTTGCTCTGTCACTATATGTTGGTTTTTCACTGCAGGTGTTGAATCTAGTCCAGTCCTATGTGACCCTACGAGTCCCGCTCCATGTGTCATATGTCTTCCACTCCCCTGTGGGAGCAGGAGGATGGCAGCACTTTGACTTACAGTCAGAGCTGAGGCTCACATTTGTGTACGACACTGCCATCTTATGGAGGGATGGTATCGGTAGCCCACCAGAGGCTGAACTACAAGGTAAGACTTGAACAGTAGTTCGCAATATAAAATTGAGAATTACTTAAAAATGTGTCATGTTCACCAAATGAGGTAATGTAAATTAATTAAGTAGACAAATTAAAGCTGTCTGTGACTGTCTTTGCAGGTGCCCTGTACCCAACCAGCATGCGCATAAATGGCCAGGGACGACTAGTAGTCAACTTCCGCACTGAGGCTCGATTCAGAGGCCTGTTTGTATTTGCACATCCAGGTACAGTATGTCATATAGAAGGGATATAGTGTTCAACAGTCTAAATATAAAATGATATATGATGGTGCTTTACAGCATGTCATAGTATTTTGCATACAAGTTTAAATAAAACATGTTTCTTTTTATCGAATATGTTTATTGTAGGAGAGGTTTCACTCAGCTTTTCACTTTTTACCTGTGACAATGCATTTCAAAGTATACTATAATTCTCTTTTTATAGCACATTTATCATTTGTTAAAATTGATGTTTTTTGTGTCCATTTGTCAGTTATGACTTTTTTTTGTGTATAGTTTTTGAAGTATTTGAACTTGCAACTGAGTACATATTATTGTAATAGACTGGTACATATAATTTAACTGACGTATTTTTCAATCAGCTTCACCACTCACCTCCATGGTCATGTGTCCGGACCACCCTGGTTTGACCTTTAACCTCAGTCTTGTGAGGAATGAGCCAACCTACAACCAGCCCATCCAGCAGTGGACATTTGTCTCTGATTTTGCTGTGAGTAAAATTTGTTTTCTAAGGAGCAGTTTAATTGTTTTTACATCTAATTCTTACTCAACACAATTTCCCCTCTTAGGTGCGTGACTACTCGGGCACGTACACAGTGAAGCTGGTCGCCTGTACATCTCCTCCCAGCCTGGAGTACACCATCCCTCCTGTCTGTAATCCCAGAGAGCCTCTTACCTTCGACATGGACATCCGTTTCCAGCAGGTCACTTGATCCTTTTGGGGAAATTAAGCAAAACCAGGATTCAGGAAGAAATGGAGGATAAACAAATATAGGCCAATAATATTTTCTAAAATTAACAGCTATATAAAAATAATATGATATTCAAAACACACGTGAGGCTCTGCTATCTCAGTTAAAATACATATTATTAGCTACACTGATGGAAATTATGAATTTAACAATGTGTGGATTAAGTCACATATTTTACTTGGACACACAACTGCTTGTTTGAATACTATACATTTGAAAAATTTGCCTATGAATCTCTGTGAATTTGTGAATTCTCCCCTTCTTCTTCATTCATTACTTCCTGTAAGCCGCACCTCTTGGCTCCTATTGAGTCATTTATTTTTGTGCCTCTCTTTTGTATCCCATCGCTTGAAAAATCTAAGAGTAAACTCCCTCCTGGTTCACTCCATCCAATTAAGTACTGCAACTCTTGTCACTTACCTTGACAGGAAGAAATCTCTAATCAACATCCCCCTATTAATCCATTTAGCTGCACCTGCAGTGCTATGTGTCCAGCTCCTAATACTGATGCCAATATCTAACTACCCCAGCATCAAGGCCATCTAGAGTAATTTTAGCAAAAGTGAGTAAATTCATTAATCGTTTTGCCCATAAAATGCCAGAAATAATGGCAAATCCCCATCAGAATGTCCAAAATCCCAAAGAGATTAAAATGTATCTCTTAATGTATTTATTTGTAATACTGTAACCTTACTGGTTACAGCTTTACAAATATGTTGGTCTGCTTATCCAGAATATGAATATTGAGAGTATTGGAACTATTTGCAAATACAAGCAAGATTGTGAATTTTCACTACTGAGTTTTGTCTTCAGATGTGTCATATTCACATTGACAAGTCTACAAATGAATTACAAATAAATTGCAATGGTGTGTTGACTAGGATAAAAAAAGATTGTTTACCCAGTGTCTATTTTGTTAACTTTGCTTGGTTTAGTCTCTAAATATTGTTTGTGTTTGTATTTGTCTGTCTTCTATGTGTTTCTAGGTTAGCGACCCTGTGGCTGCTGAGTTCAGTCTGAACACGCAGATGATCTTACTCTCTAAACGGACGCTCTGGCTCTCAGACGGCTCTATGGGCTTTGGACAGGAGAGTGACACTGCGTTCTCACAGGGTAAGGCAATAAGATGCAGTCATAAAATACCAATTGCTCTTGAAAGTTTATGGATTCAAAAAAACAAAAACAAAAAGGCCCATAACGGAAATCACGTTATGAAGCATATTTCTGTTGATTTAACTGTTCCCCATTATTTCCTGACCCATCAGGATAAAAATGGAAGGAAAATGAGGCCTCCATGAATTGCCATTTTGACCACTTTCATGTCTTTTTCCAAACCAAGCTAATTACAAGAGCCTGAATTTTATTTCTCTCAACAAGATCTGGAAAGTCTTTAAAAAGTTCTTGAAGCTGCTGTCCAAGTGAGTGTGGAAAGCTCTTGTTGCCAAGAGTGAGAGAGTAGTTTTAGCCTTTTTAATGTTGCTTCCAATATTGTAGTATTGAGCAAAATAACGTCATTTGAGAGAACTGCATCAGTGGACATAATAAAACCTTTCAATGAAGGTTTATGCACATGTGATGTGTTACATGTGTTTTGCAGTGATGAAAACTGTATTTCTCTTCCCTCAGGGGATACAATTTACGGCCGAGTGATGGTGGATCCAGTGCAGAACTTGGGTGACTCCTTTATTTGTAACATAGAGAAAGTGTTCATGTGTACTGGAGCTGATGGATATGTTCCTAAATACAACCCCAGCAACTTTGAATTTGGCTGTCTGGCTGATGCTCCATCACTACTCTACAGATTCAAGATAATTGTAAGCAACAAAAGTATATCTCTTATCATGTCACATGTGCTCTGTGTCCAATCAGACCTAAATATTCCTTCCTTTGCCACTCCAGGACAAGGCCCAGCCAGAGACCCAGGCCCAGTCATTTGGCAATGTAGCTTTCAACGCCTTCCTGGCAGTGGATGATGGTGGTGCTTTAGCTCTAGTGAGACAACCTGGGTCAGATGGATTCAGAATGGACTCCTCAGCTCTCTTTCAGGTAAGTATAATTGTCAAGTACAAGAAACACATTCAGTACACACCCTTGAATAGTCCACATTTTCATATTTCATCTGTGAATCTGGAATTTATGCTTTTGTGTAACTCAGCCAGCTAGTAACTCTCAGGGAACTGGTGTTAACTTGTGACCTGTATAGAGAGCAAGTGGAAAGGGCAAGATGAAAATATACTGGACTGTAAGAGTCACAAAAAGTGACCTTAAATGATGCTTTTTTCACTTTTTCTTAACAAGCCAAGAAGCCAAGCCACATATACACTAGTACAGAAAAAATACCACAGCAAACATTAAAATGGGTCAATGAAGGAAGTTACATTGACAGTAGCTGTATTTGTTAATAGTATATTTTTTCTTTTATTACTGAACTCTAATGGTATCAGTTTTTAAAACAATAACTATTGCTCTCTCCAGGTGTCTGCAGGGAGAGAGTGGTACATTCACACCATCTACACTGTCCGTTCTCGGGACAACGCTAACCGTGGCATAGGGAAGAGAAGCCTGGAATATCATGTGATGAGCCAGCACACAAATCTGCTTCCAAAGGGTCAACATCGCACCAGAAGATCAGCAAATGATGTGCCAGACATAATAGATGAGATTGGTGTGAGTAACAACCGTGGCACCAACATACTCCACATTGCACTGGACCGCAGCAGCCAGCGGAGGACAAGCCCAGAGAGGGAGATCTTCACCAAAGGGATCATCCCCCATGAGCTCAACCAGAGAGACAACAGTGATGACAGACTAGTGTTGATCATTGGTATCTTTGTCGGACTGCTCCTCACCGTGCTCATCATCATTGTGGTAGTGTTACTGGTCCGGTCCAAGCGAGAGAAGAAAGATGTACCCAAGAGCTCCAGCAGCGCAGAGCCCATGGTAACACAAGCCCTCAGTAACAGTGACAGCTCAGAGGTCTAACAGACTGATGATTGAGCGTTTTAGTTAATATTTTTGTTTTGCAAGTGCCTCACATTTAGATAAAAATTGAAGATTGTGTGTGAAGCAACACAAACTACAAGAGCTTTACTTGAAATATTGCATCACTTCCATGGCTGGGGAGCAGTCTGGACACTAACTTGGAGACAGATTTTGTTAGTAGCTGTTTCAAGGCACTTGTCAGCACTCACTTATTGATTTGCTTTTAATGCCACTTGATCCAAAAAAGGGTGTTTTTACGTTTCCAAAGGTGCTATAGAAGATGCCTCCTAACTTGAATGGCATTTGGTTTTACTGAGTAGGTCAAGAGAAGGTGGATATTTTGCATACTGTAGTTGTTAACAACAGGCTTTGTATGTTTCATTTTGCTGATCAAGACACTGTCCATAGTTTGCTTACACTGGGTAAACCTCTGTTCTTACGGTCTGTTCTTGTTGAGAATTTGTCCTTAGATTCAGTGCGTGCCTAAGAAATCACAGGATTTTGAGGTTTTATGATGTATGTTATGTTTGTCCTGTATGATCACTCAAATGAAAAAAACATTTTTCACATTGTTTTCTTGTGCTCATATTTTTGCATGCATTTATTTTTTTTTATTTTAAGATTGTTTGAAATTGTAAAAAAAAAATCTAAATGCTGACTTGAATGGAATTGTGACAAATGCGTCTGATCTACTGTATTTCCACCTTGTATTTTACAGTATATCCCATGAAAAACAGTATTTATCAGTAGCTAATTGTTATTGTTAAATTCCCCTAATATTTAGTTGTTGAAACACTGTATGATTTTCTGACCTATAACTGACACATGGCACTAAATCAAATAAGATAATTTAAACTGTTAGAGTCTGTAGAATTGAAGCAACTTTCAAGACAGCTGGTCTGCAATGTACAGTGTAGTATAGTAGTGGTTCCAAATCCATTATTTCCAGCAGGAACTATTTTCACTTTTGGCACAACTGGTATGCTAAATTTCTAAGTGTTGCCTATTGTATCTTAGTAGAGATAGCTGGGACTCCAGATCCCTCTCACAACAGGGCTATGTGTTGACTGTGCTGTTTATTTTTTAAAACCTTGAAATATTGTCAAATAAGTTTAGCAGTTTTCATTTAAAGGGAATTAAATATTTTACCCTCAGTCATCATCTTTATTGTCAGAACTACTGTACTCTCCCTGATTCATTAGTTTTAAATGTATTTATTTATTTTCCAATGCTTGTTATTTAGTACAGATACAATCATATATAATTTCCTTTCCCTTTTTAATTTTGCTTTAAACCTATCTTTCTCAAATTGTATGACTTGTTTGTTATATTCAATAAACAATACACATATACAGGTTATGTGCCATGTTTGCATTAAAACATTGTGCAAATAAGATGAACATCATACAACCTTTCCATGTATTAGTTTTTTTGTTGTTGTTTTTTTACAGATCCAGGCACCGAATTGCCATAAAATCTGATTACCTCATATGTATATCGTATGATAGACTCTAACTTCATAGTGACTACTCTTAGGTTTATTTGCTATTTTATTTGGAAATTGACAGAACAATTCTATGCAACCTGTGATATCATACCTTCATGAAATGTTTACCCCAAGTATGAGTTTTCTTTCAGTGCATAATTTGCTTGCTAATCTAGGTCTGACACTGTATCAATGTACTGTGGTTCTTTTATTTCACTCTAATACTTTGAGTGCATTCTTCAGCTTTTTTATTCACATGTATGTATGTATATACGTATGTATTACCTATAAATATACCATTTGGATGTTTTGGGAATGGTAATTGTTAAAAAATGCATACTGTATGTGCTGTAAGTATTTGTAACATAGACCAGAAGCACAGCGTGGTCTTCAAATAAATAATTTTTCAAGAGAACATCATGAATTTTTCTGTTTTTTGATGAAACATGTTTGTTTATGTTTTAGCTTGAAGCTGTTACTGGGCAGTGCTACAGGAAGTGTCTCACTGTAAACCAAGATGTGGACTTACTGTATAATTTCCTTATTACCACCATTCAATGATTAAGTTTAATGCACAAATTTAGAAACGGATCATTTTACCCTGAGTGCAAGTCAAGCATAATGAGCAGTCACCTACGTATACAACAACTCAGTAAACCATGTGCTTTTATTACCAGTGCATATTCATAAAGAAAACAAAATTGTTTGTATTGGTGTGACACAAACAGCTTAGGTAAAAATGCTTCAGACACATGTCAAAAAGGTGAGTCTTTGACTCTTTCAAGATGTCTGGGCTCATGTATGGCAAAAAGTCAAACAACAGATCAGGTACATGAAGAACAGCAGCTTCCTGGTTGACTTAACTGGTGAAATCAGTTCGCACAGTGCTGTTGGTAATTTTGTCAGACCAGGAAATTGCCTTCTTCCTGCACCTGGTCTCTCTTCTGCTGTGGCACTAGGTTTTCTTATGACATTACACAGAATGAACACTAGGGGAAGCAAGAGCAGCAACAACTCCACTGGTACAAGTTTTTCCTTGGTAGTCATGGCTGGATGTAGTGCAGGCAGAAACTCAGATCTAACAGCATTTTGTTAGATAGCTTACAACAGTATCATAGGTGAGTGTATTTTAAAGCGTGGATGAGTTTGCTAATAAATTCTCATTTAATAATTTTGTAACTATTTCCTATATGAAAGCCAAAAAAGCCAAAAAAAAACCCCACTGTAAAACAGAATTCATTTTCCATCCCAATAATTTCTTATTATTTCTGATTTCTCACAAAGCTCCCAACATCTCCCTTACAATCTGATACCGTCAAAAGAAATAAAACATTTTTTAAAGTTGTTCCATTGACATTGTGATCTAATTTGAATGGATTTCCTGAGATATATATATTCTTTCTGGTTTGTAACTGTTAGCACTTCAATGAATAAATCTCCTTATTTCTTAAAGGCAAAACAATCATTCTATGAGCCCATATCTTTAGCTATTAATTTTGAACAGAGAAACTTAAAAAAACTTTCTTTTTTAAAGGCATTCCAAATGAAAACAAAGATGGGTTTGTAGCTTTGGAAAAGAGCTGCTCATGTGCACAAACACTGATCTAAATTTTCCAGATGTGGGTGGATATTGAATTCTGCTTTAAGGTGTATTATGTTCCTTTAAGGGAAAGGGATAAAGTGTGATGTTCCAAAGAAAAAAAAGCACATCAATTTAGAAAAATAATTTGTAAATGCTTAGCTAGTGTATAAAATAAAATAAATTAGCATTTTTTTGTTAAGTTTTTTTCCCTTTAAAACAACAGATATTAACAAAAATGATTATTGTGCTGCTTACATTAGCAATAAATATGACACTCTTCTTATTTTAAGCATGTGCTGGGTATGTTTAAAAAGCACACTTTTTAACAGCTGCCATACACACATTTTTAAAATCCTGGAATTCTTGACTGCTGCTCTCTGAATAGCCAAAAGGCTGTGTGTTTCAAAATCATAGCACATACATACGGAGTGATCTAATATACACAATATACATTTATGTATATACAATACATACAGCAAATCAATGCACAGATGGTAGTGACATTTTTATGTGAGATGTCATTAAATGAGAAATTTTACATTTCATTGCTGGAATAGCATAGCGCTGTTCATTTCACTGTAAGCATTAACTAGTTCATGAGAAAAGCAACTGATGGGTACACTGTGTTGTTGCCTAGGCATTAAGATAAAATAAAACTTCATGCATTTGGACAAGTTATGGCTCATTAAATACTTCAATCTATCTCCTACTCTGTCCGGTCTCACAGAAAGTGTTGTTTAGTAATACCATCAACAGTGTACAACACACAAAAATGCTTTTGCACGTTCTCTAAAACCAGTCCATAGCTTTATGTCCATTACTTGTCCCAAGGATGCTACATTACCCAACTTTAAAAACAACCTTCAATACACATCATAAGGAGGGTAAACTCAGGTTCAGACACTTAATTATATCTGGGAGATCAGCTGATGTACACATCAAAAGGCTGTATTGGAAAATTCATTGCACCCTGTGGAATACATTGGTTGTGTCGTTCAGTGCTTGCAGTGGTGAAGATGGTTGTCTCTACTGCAGGTAGCGATAGACCTTGAAGCAGTGGTTCCCAGAGTCTGCCACTGCCACATGACCATCAGATGTGAGGGCCAGGCCCTGGGGGCCGTAAAGGGGGTCCGCTGATGTGTTGATGTAGGACAGGAAGGACCCTGAGCTGTCAAACACCTGGTTGGTTACACAGTACAGAGGAAAAGGTTTGGGTAAGTGAGTGATATGCTTACAAATTTGCTCTCAGCATTCAATAAGTTGTAGTTTTCTCAAGCTAACCTGGATCCGACTATTGCCCCAATCAGCAACAATGATATTTCCATTGGCATCCACGGCCACACCTGTTGGAGCGTTGAATTGGCCATTCCCCTCTCCATGGGAGCCAAATTTAAACAGGAACTCCCCATCTGCATTGTACACCTGCAGGAAAGATTAAACAAGAAAGAGAATAGGAGAATGACTCTCTGCTGTCACATTTAATAAAAACATATTAAGAAAAATACGATACAAAGCATATTGCTAAAATTATTTAAAACAACACAACCAGTCAGACACAACAGCTGATTACCTTTTAATTTGTAATCAGTTATTGTCTTATGTTTATGTTTTCTGATGTTTAAGTTTGGTTGATTCTGCCTTTTCTTGAAACTGAGTGATTTTAAATTGCTGATTATGCTGGAAAGAGACTAGCAATGTCATTGTGGAAGAAAAAGAAAGGGAAAAAGAATGGCAGCCATAACCATTTATAAGTACCCCCAACACTTCATTCAGATTACTGAACTGTATTTTTTTTTAAAAAGGTAGGCACTTCAAAGCAAAGATACTGGAAGAGGTTTTCTGTACCTTTGGCAAGTTAAATTGTTTTAAATATAAATGTTTTTTGCTGTAAGCCATTTATTCACAATACTTCCAATGCAGGTTTACTACAATAAAGAATGTACACACACACACTTGCAACAAGCCATACCTTGACTGAATGGTTATGAAAGTCTGTTACCACAATTTCATTTTTGTTATTTACGGCCACAAAGTGAGGACCTGAAAGCAGCAGAGGGAAAGAGAGGAAAGATGAGTCATCCACTGCTTTACAACATACAAGAGGAAGTTCCACTTCCGAAGTTCCTATTTTTGGACTTTGAAAACGACACACAGACACACAGTGGTCACAAAGAGACTCTGAGAGTCGACGTGGGACAATACGTGACACATGACAAAACAGATGCATCAACATGTAAAAAGAACAAAGAATTTTCTTAGTTCACATTCACAGGGAATTAATTACTTACTGAAAACAGGGCCAGATTTACTAAGCTTTTGTTCCAGTGCAATGTTTGCACCACTTTTTTCTAAAAGAAAAGAAAAGGTCCAAGTGAGAAATTAAATCGAAAGAACGGTGAGTTTCAACTAAAATACTGCTGTCTGTGCAACAACTGAAGCCTTATCAATGAGGGATTCCAGTAATGCAAGCAAATCCTATTAACAGTAATTTCTGTTCTCCCGAAATTTCAGTGAGAGGCAAAGACAAGAAGACAATCATCATATCTTTTTCATGGATTAGTATGCATTATGAATTTTTGCCTGTTCGGTCTTATACTATGGTGATCAGGTGCATGTTAACAGTACAAGATTATCAATGCAACAATAAAGAATGATTAACTGTGTGTTGATGTCTATAATTTACCAAGCAGCTACACATGCTAAGATTAGTTAGACTCTAAAATAAAGGGTGTATAGAAACATACTGATTACTAAATAAATGAGATTTGTACAAATTCCTGTAAAGCATGGAACAAATAAAATCTGTAAATCTGGCCCAACCACATGCCCTGAAACATGAAGCATTATTCGGTGTGCATCTTGCCTTCCTGTAAGAGACATCATTAATGAAATAATCGGTACATGTACTAAGTATTACACAGTACCTGCAAAGTGTCTGTCTGATGTTCCTCTGGCTCCGAACTTTGTCACCAGCTTCCCATTTGATTGGAAGATGAAAACACAGCAGGCCTTATTATCAACCGTGATGATATGTCCATTCTTATCCACAGCCACACCTTTGGGTCCCATCAATCTTCCAGCACCAATTTTGTTCTGTGACAGCCAGAGGGACAGTTTGGTCATTCAGTGAACATTTTGAATTTGTGCAGTAAAAAAACATTTTTTATCTCTGGCTGAGACCATTCACCTTAAACTTGCCATCTGAAGAGAAGATGCTAATCCATCTGTTGTCGTAGTCAGCTACAATTATGTCACCATTCATGTCCACTGTGACACCTGTGGGACGCTGTAGCTGCCCTGGCGAACGACCTCTGACCCCAAACCTCATCTTAAACTGCCCATCATTTGAGAATACCTAGAAAAAGAGAAACTTCAATTACTCCAAAACCTAAACAATGGAATAATTCATTACATTTTGCAGCTCAAAAGAATGATAGACACTAACCTGTATACACTGGTTGTTGCTGTCTGCCACCACAATCCGTCCATTACTGGAGGTTGAGATGCCTTGTAGGTTAGTGAATTCTCCTTTATCTCGCCCTCTTGTTCCTGTTATATCAACAAGACATCAGGTTGCTTCAGCACTATGCATGTGTAAGAATTATGTATATTTCAGTTCTGCTGTACTTTGCTTGGAATTTAGCGTTGACTTGGCGTTTTAACAGTTTGAACAGACAGAGGAAACAGGAATTGATGAGTGTGCACTCTAGATAAATACATCATACAGCTCAGTCAGCAGTTACCATAATTAACAGCCAGTTATTCACCCACCCAATCTGTAGATCAACTCATCTTCTATTGGGTTTTCCTTTTTCTTGGTGGTGCTGTACATGCTGGAGGGCCTGCGCACAGCCTTCTGTCGAACATGACCTCCTCCTCCACTTGGGGACTTCACTCTTCTCTTCACGTCGTCCGGTGACTGCAGGACATCTGACGGCTTGACAGCGCGCAAACGGAACGGACTCCCCCTCACAGGCTGTTCATATAGCAGCAAAGAGAAGGTGAATTCTCCCTCTGAGCGGATTGTATATCCAACCTCATAGGTGCCATTCTTGTTGTCCACCACATCAGCTTCAGTGCACACTCTATCCGCTGAGACAATCTCTGCCCTCAGAGCAGCATTACCAGTCTTCACTAGTTCTCCATCCTTGTCTTTAGTAGTGACTGTGACAGTATTGTGCTGGCCGACCAGTGCATGTCGCAGGCCTTCACCAGTGGCAACACTAGTATGGCCTACAGCCCCAGTTGTGATCAGGACTCCCAGGTTCTGGATGGAGCGCCTCAGTCCATCCGTCTCCACCTGGCATTCCAGATGTCCATTTTCGTGGGGATGCTCAGGAAAGCTGTGTCGTGCCAGGGCACTGACCCGCTCACCCATTTGTTTCTGGACCAACAGGACCTCAGTGGCGCTGCCATGGCTCAGGGCCTGCTCTGTGAAGTTGCAGCTGCTTTGAATGTTCTCTTTGCCCTGAAGCAAAGATGTCAGCTGGGCTTGAAGCACCTAAGAATGTCCAAAGAGACAGAGGCAGACAGTCAGTGGTGCTTGTACTAAAATGTGGAACACAGCAAATTTTCATTCTCTCACCAAAAAAAAAATCAAAAAGACCTCTGACCTTCTGCTTGGTGCTGCAGATGTTTTCCACCTCAGTAATAAGAGCAGTCTTGCGTTGGTGTAAGGCCTTTTCCAGCTCATCAAAAGTGTTACTGATTTCAGTCACTGCCTCATTTTTCCGCTCCATAAGCTGCTTGGAGATCTCATTCACAAGCTCAATGGCAGCTGTCAGTTGAGGTAGTCTGCCCAAAGAAAGCAAAGAAGATAAACACAGAATAAAACTTTCAAATTAGCATTCTTTATATTTCCAATACTTCCAAGATCTTCCAGATGCAATCACATAATTAATTATGGATTAAAGCACTGAAAATCGTACCTGTTGCGCACAGCATCCAGCTGATTTTTAAGTGCTGACTTATGCTGTTCCAGCACATCCCTCAGAGGAACTGTCACATGTTCCCTGTGTTCTCCTTCTGTGCACTCCAGACACATGGCTGTTTCACACGACTCGCAGTAAAACTCCATCACCTGCAGATGGTGCAGTGGAGCACGAGTCAATTTAACATTATATTTCTGTGGGTAAATTTGCTCATAAATTCAAACACATATCAGAGAAAAAAATGTAATATGAGATCTTGTAATAGTATGCAGTGTTGTCATGAACTTTTGGTTGATAGATCTGACCTACTATATAACAGCCTTGGCCCTTTTATTTTAGCTTACCTTGCCCTCATGGTTGGGGCAAGAGAGGGGCTGACAAGCTGTAGCCGCACTGGCTGACTCAAGAACATTACAGGCCTCAGGTCGGCTGCATTCTGGGTCTCGCTGTAACACCTCCATTAGGTTTGTGATGAAGAAGTTGTTCTGCAGGGCTGCCACACCCTTCTCTGGCAAGATAGAAGTCTGCCTGCATACTGGGCAGGACAGCGTCAAAGACTGTGGAGGGATGTAGTTCTGTAGACATCTACGCAGAGACAAGATGTAAAAGAAATGAATTAGAGGGCTGAAGCTACAATTTGGCACCTATTCCAAGGTCAACATGGTGCAAAAATGCTAAACCTTTATTTTAGACTTGTTCAGAAGACATAATAAGATTCTGGTCCTTACAGTTTTACTAGGTGCACCAAATTATTTAAATAAATGTACTATCTGTCCCATGTGGGAGCAACAGAGCTGTGGAAATCAGTGCTTGCTGCCAACAATACTGTGCCATAAAGAATGCTGTCTGTTTTCTTGTGGACAAGCTCAGAGTGGTTGGTGTCTTACATCATGCAGAAGCCACAATGATAATAGAATAGCTAGCGTAGGTGGTGTGATTTGGGGCCATTACAGATAATTTGGAAATTTCTTTAAACATCCCTTTAATGCATCCCAGTTAAAGAACTCACAGAGGGAATACAAAAACATTATAATGCACTAAACTATTTAACTAACTACTATTTAACTATTATACTAACTATATGTATTTTATTATGTGCTCAATTTCTGTATTAAGCATAATATTGAAAGCATAAATTCTAGTCCATTTTGTCTTAGAATGGTTCAAAGCTGTCTCATCTTTGAATTTTCCTTATAAATGTTTTATGGCTATTATTAGATTTTTATCTTGTGTTGTTTTTCTCTTTTCATCTCTTGTCTCCCATTGTTTTACTGTTTATCTTTCTACTTAATATTAATCATATTAGTTTGTCAGTCACCTTAAAGCACTTTGAACTAAATTGTATAAAAGATGCTGTACAAATAATGTTTGATTGATTGATTCAGAGCTTACTTCTCACAGAAGGTGTGCAGGCAGGGTAGGACCTTGGGGTTGTGATAATGGTCCAAACAAATGCTGCAAACCAGGAACTGCTTGTCTATCTGCCTGACCACAGGGCTGGTGCTGCCAGTCTCACGCTTAGCCATAGTAACGGACATTCAAAGGGGGCACAGGGACCACTTAACCTGCACACACAGGGTGGAAGAAACCGGAGAAAGGTCAAGCCTAGAGAAAACATTCAAACAGGGTGAGGAGGGCGTATTCGCTTATCCTCAGCATGAGCAAAGGAAGAAATGAGTCATAATGCTGTTAACATTAAAAAACTTCATCCAAGTCCTGTATCTGCTGGCATTTTATGCTCTCCCTCTCTTATTAAACTGTGTCAGTAGGATGAGCTTCTTTTTTAACACCCGCAGAGCCAGAGGTTGTTTGACTTTATAAGTGAAAATCCTAATCAAGCTAATGCAGTGGAAGAAAAATTAATACCGCAGGGCTAAACTCTCAGCTGTGACAAATATGCAGTCTAGGAACCAATATGTCTGTGTTTACAGTGGTGTAAAGTGTAGTGTATGTGTCTATAAACATGCTGTTAACAAAAAGCTTAAACACATCTTGTGTAATTCCTGGCAATATTTTACCATACAAACTCTGTTTTATTGTTTAACATTTGTTGAATTCCAGATGAGAGGATAATTGCTGGTTCTCTGTTCAGATGGCAGTTGCTGTTACATGAAATTGTATCACTGGGTCAGGCACAGATTATCTCAGTGTGCCAATGACATGTTGTACATCTGTCATATTGTACATAAGCACATAATCAGAATCAGAATCAGAATCAGAAATACTTTATTGATCCCCGTAGGGAAACTCTTTGTTACAGTAGCTCGTCTTTACATCAGTGCACACAGGAGAAAGTACTAGAAAAAATAAACACTATAAAACAGGTCAGAAATAAATTAAGTATCCTGTCGGTATAAGTATAAGATAAACTAAGTGTCAAGTACCAAGTGGGTTTACTGGTTGGTGATGAAAGTACAGTCTAAAATACAATGTAACTCCTTATGTAATAAATAATATTAATAAGCGGAGGTGCATGTACTGTCGAAGAGTAATTGAAGCGGAGGTGCATGTACTGTCGAAGAGTAATTGATTACATGGACACCAAAACACAGGCACAATGCTTTAATGTGATCAATACATACTGCTTACAAAACAGCATCAATCTGTATTTCATGTAATGTTAGGAACATTTCAGCCATTGTTCTGTTTTGGTGGTTAGCTTGATTGTATTGTAACATTACTACGTGTCTTAGAAGACAGAGATCCTCCGTCTTCTATGACACCTTTTCTCAGGGAACTGAGACACAACATTGTAGAGAGCATGTCATTACCACTAACTCTTTTCGGTTTTCACTTCAGTTCAGATGCTGTCTGTCAATCACAATCCTCTAAAAACCTTCAGATTGCATTGTGGTTCTTGAATGAAAGCTCTCCATCCACTACATCTAGATTTCATTACACATTGATGGAATTTAGAAGGGGAGTACTTATATGAAAATTCAAGGTTGTCAGACAATGTCTGTGTGTCATTGGTGGCATGAAGAGCAGAGCTCATCATGCCAACAACATGTTCAATATGTTCATGGTTGAACATGTTGAATAAAGTAAAAACTCATGCAAAGGCAATTCACAGTTTTAAACAAAAAGCAAATAAATCCAATAGTAAATGTAAAACCCTGAAACTGCCATGTTTTGCTCTGCAGAAACCATGGATGTTATGTTGTAACTGAGAAAGTACTAGGCCTACACAGAAGAGTTTTTTTCAGTTTTCTTGCCTACACCAGTAAGCAACATCCTGCCTGATTATGTTCTTATGATGTGGCTTATTTAATGTATAGTCATAAATCCTCAATTACTTCATAAACACTCCAAAAACAAGATAATGTACAGTTGGCTGAGTGAGATATGGCTGATGTAATACCTAGCACAAATGGAACTGGATGCTATCCTTATTTGTAAAATAATATCTGAAATACACTGAAAACCACTTCCTGAACAACAAATATAAAAACTAGGAGATATTATAAAAATCTATATAACTCTGCTTAGTTTAAATTCAGATTTACAGCTTAAAATAGACCACAAAACATGATATGCATGGAGTTGTAGTGCTACAATCATTGTGAGCCTGAGATCAATGTCTTTGTCCCAAAAACAGTCTTGTGGATAAGAATGTAGGACATTATCAGTAAGTGAAAAACATCATTGTACAGTTACTGATGATATAGTTTATTATAAGCAAACCAAAACTCGATCATATGGATAAGGACATGGATATGCTAACAACATCATATTCATTGTAATTTAATACACCACAAGGACATAGGAAATCTAAAAGACCAGTGTGCACTTTATATCAGAAGAGATCCACTCAACTGAGAAAGACTCACTATTAGTTTTAATGTTGCATAACTGCAATTGTTAATATCCCAGTTAAGAGCCATGGTCTAGATGTAATTAATCCTAAGAAAACACACACAAACCTTTCCTTAGAAAGCAATGTCAACTCACCCATCACCTCTTCATGCATCACAGACCTATGACTATACAATTCTTCAGCCTCACCTCATCTTTCATCCACTGTTCCAACAGCAGGGTTTGTAATTTCTCCTTTGAGGTTGCATCTACACAACTGCTCGGATGATACCCAATTATATCTATCGATCAAGCCAGATGAAACTAATAAGTTAGCTAAACTTCAAGTATGCCTTAAGGACATAAAAACCTGGATGACCTGCAATTTTCTGATGTTAAACTCTGACAAAATTTAAGTTACTGTACTTGGCCCCAAACACCTCAGAGACACATAATCTAAAGACATAGTTGCTCTAGATGGCATTGCCCTGGCTTCCAGCACCACTATAAGGAACCTCAGAGTTATCTTTGATCAGGATTTATCCTTTAACTCCAACATGAAACAAACTTTAAGGACTGCCTTCTTTCACCTACGTAACATTGTAAAAATCAGGCACATCCTGTCTCAAAATGATGCCGGAAAAACTAATCCATGCATTTGTTACTTCTAGGCTGGATTATTGCAATTCCTTATTATCAGGCTGTCCGAATAAGTCCCTTAGGACTCTCCAGTTGATCCAGAATGCTGCAGCCTGTGTACTGACAAGAAAAGAGATAATATTTCTCCAATATTAGCTTCTCTGCACTGGCTCCCTGTAAAATCCAGAATAGAATTTGAAATCCTTCTCCTCACCTACAAAGCTCTTAATGGTCTGGCACCATCGTATCTTAAAGAGCTCATAATACCTTATTACTCCATTAGAACACTGCCAGAATGCAGGGTTACTTGTAGTTCCTAGAGTCTCCAAAAGTAGATTGGGAGCCAGGGCCTTCAGTTATCAAGCTCCTCTCCTGTGGAATCAGGTCCCACTTTGGGTTCAGGAGGCAGACACCATCTCCACATTTAAGAGTAGGCTTAAAACTTTCCTCTTTGATAAAGCTTATAGTCAGGGCTGGCTTGGGTGAGTCCTGAACCATCCCTTAGTTATGCTGCTATAGGCCTAGACTGCCAGGAGACTTCCATGATGCACTGAGCTCCTCTCCCCTCTTCTCCCTCTCCATCTGTATGCATTTGTATCCCATTAATGCATGTTACTAACTCATCTTCTCTCTCCCGTAGTTTTGTGCTTTCTCATCTCTCTCCTCTCTTCTTCTGTTGCTTTCAAGTCTGGATCGTTGATTGTGGGCCACCTGCTGCCCCGTGTTCCTGCTCGACAACTGCTACTACAATTGTTATTATTAGTCTTATTACTATTATTATCATTATTATTCCTATCACTATCATCCCTTTTATTATTACTTTATTAATATTAATATTACCACTACCATTACATTATTATTATTTTAAAATTCTAGGTGGAATTTGTATTGTGCTTCCCCCTCCCCCTCTTCTCTCGCTCCCCCCTTTTTTCCTTGCCACTGTCACCCTTGTGTTGGGTCTCTGTAAATAAAATTATAAAGAGTACGGTCTAGATCTGCTCTATAGGAAAAGTGCAATGAGATAACTTCTGTTATGAATTGGCGCTCTATAAATAAAACTGAATTGAACTGAAATGAACAGTCCTTGGACAAATATAGCTAGGCCTCTTTTCTTTGCAAGTAAGGAGAGGAAAGAGGAAGCTTTAAAACGCCACTCCCCGGATTCCTCCTAGTTCCTTCCCATGACTCCCAGCTGGCTGAGTTCAGGCACCACCTGTCTGTCTGTCTGTGTGTGTGTGTGTGTGTGTGTGTGTGTGTGGGGGGGGCTCGCACATGAGCAAGCAGGCCTCAGAGGCAGCTGTCCCTCTCTGAAACACAGAGCAGTTCTAACAATGGCATTCCAGCTCTGCTCATAGCCCATCACCCCACATCTCTTCCCCTCCCTTCATCTCTCTCAACCACATAAATGCACTCATAGCATCAGCCGGCCTGATCTCAGCCACAGACGTCTTGCAGATGGGGATTTTCTCAGGCACGCAGGCCCCATT
This sequence comes from Siniperca chuatsi, assembly GCF_020085105.1. Taxonomy (NCBI): domain Eukaryota; kingdom Metazoa; phylum Chordata; class Actinopteri; order Centrarchiformes; family Sinipercidae; genus Siniperca; species Siniperca chuatsi. The sequence goes on from NC_058048.1 coordinate 24,514,390, forward strand.
GTTGCTCCTTGCCAAGTGATTACAAGGCCTACTGACTAAGGAGCTCTGCCGAGCCCTTTCACTGTCCACACAATCAGCCCTTCCCCGAATGTCTCTGCCTCCCCCTCCCCTTGTCTCCCCTCAAAAGCCCTCCTCTCCCTGGGCCGCCTTCCCTTCACATGGACTCTGAATTGCAGCAGCTGAACGGTGACATCAGGAGGAAGCTTGAGGAGCCAAAGGCCTCAGGCTCCTCCCCTCTCTGGTGGCTGGCCGCTGCATTTAGGATTGCAACAGTTGCCCCCCACCTTCCCTTCCCTTCCACCCCGCCTTCCCGTTCTCTTAGCAGCCCTCCTCGACTCAGTTCCTCCCACTAGCCTCATCACAGAAAGAGGATCTTTCTTTAAAAACAGTCTCTCCCTAACTGCAGCTAGTAGTTGTGCATGTGTTTAGAGAAAAGCTGGATAATATGAGTGAAAAATGCACTGAAAAATAAACAGAAAAGACAAAAACAATGTCATTTAAATCACTGCAGATGCTTTAAATATACAACTTCACAAGCCTTTGTCACAAAGCTCCAAAGGGTTCAGTCATTCCAAGATAGTAAAATCTTCCGAAGACTGATAAATCTAAAAATAATAGAAGAAATCCATGAGTTGAGATATTAAAAATATCTCTGATAGAAATATTAGAAGTACAGTAATAGTGACAGTAGAGTACAGACTAGAGACCTAAAATCTGCAGTACACTGTAATGTTTGAGACAGCATGTGAGTGACTAGATCCTCTTCAAGACCCCGTCACGGGAACTGCATGATCAGCACATCACACAGATGACGTCAGTTATCCCACTCAGTATGCAACTGAGTTTTCTCTGTACTGTATCTGTCACACTGGGACATGATGCCTGCCGAAAGTTCACCAAATGTGAATGTTTGTAAATTTAGCTGTTTAACTGCAAAGCATCTCTTGCCACTCTCACCCTGCATTACAGTTACAGTAAGTGGCTTAATGTCCTCCTGCAGGGTCAGGCCCTGTCTGCCATCAGGATTACTGTGTCTCCCAGACTCTGACAAAACCATCATGCCCAGTCAACTCAAATCTGAATTAAAGTAAACGCCTCACATAGATGCACATAAACTTGGCCTGACACACTACTCAAATGCTATTACCGCCAGTGAAGCAATGACAGTCATTGCTTGTCCATAGATCAGACTATAAGGAGGTATTCCATATTTCAGGTAAGTCGTTTGTGTGCTAAACACCTTTCTCCTGAAGACGGGGATGTCTAATATGAATGTTTTAATTGGATTTCAGCAACATGAGCTCACAGAGAAAACATTGGCATCAGCTTAATCTGCTTGGATTTCATCTGCTGCTCGAGGGCAGGTAGCCATGCCCCGCTCTTCACCTCTCCCATAAAGTGCTGCTTGTTTGTGTAGTTGTGAGTTGTGTACTTGGACAGGAGAGCTGCCATGATTTCTGCAAATGATCACTCTAAAGTTTTTCTGTCCTCCATAATACAAAAAGTAATGACTCATGTCTGCTAGTCCAGTGCATTTCACTACTTTGTAAAGTGAAATGAATAAAAGAAAGACAGTTTTTTTGCCTTGTGACTAATGGATGGAATGAGTGATGTTATCTTTTGTGAGAAATCATTCCACTTAGAATCACCCAAAAAGTCAGACTGAATAGATGGTCTACTTCTCTCACCCACAGCTTTTAAATTATTTATGAGACCTATTACATAAGATTCTTTGGAAAGGCCCTACAAAATATGACCTCTTGGGTAAGTCAGGCTACTCCCATCCCTTAAATATTTCAGATTACCAAAAAGTAATTCAAATGCGATTTGCTTAATGCTTCAGTTAGATATAAATCAGTTTGCTTCCAGAAAACAATTTAATATGAATTTAAACATGCATTTTCTTCAAGGGGTCAGAAAATAGTGAAAACTGTTGACAACATCATCTGTGAATTATCTTGACAAATTGGGACATGACTCTAGAAAGAAATGTTGCTGTTGAGTAATTTTTCTATGCTTTGAGCACTACAAATTAAATTCCATTCACTCTGTTGTACTTGAGTGGTGATAGGAGTCTCAGTGGCAAAGATCTTGAGAACTTGGCTGGTAAAACAAAAAGGTCTACGTGGCTCGGGCTGGGTATGATCACGGACCATTGAAATCATAATATTAATAAGGATATTTTCTGTATATATATATATTTTTTTTACAGCAAATGCATGCAAATTCACATATGACATAATGAAACTGATGTTCAAAGCAATTAACTGTGTTCCACTGTTATGCACATGTCTATTACAATCATATCATTGAGATATGATTCCACTGGAAGTTGATAAATGAAACCATGGGAAACTGGCCCTTTAAGCAGGCTGTAATTTGTAGATTGTTAATATCATTCCCTAGCTGTGACTATTCAGGATTCCAGGATGTTTGCACTTCAAGGGCCATAAAAAGTATTTCCCCCTTCTCTTCCTGCTTGAGTTAGAGGCAAGCACCCTTCTAACTGCAACCAGTATGTTAAGTCTATGTTTTAGTATCATCTTTTACGATTTTTTCTACCTGTGTTAGATTATATGTACCATTATTTGGAATAAGTCCTTTGTAATTCTGTTACTCCCAGTGATATCTGCTGTGTGTCGCAGCAGTCAGGACTTCAGACTAAAGAGTTTTCCAGCAGTTTATTTCAGCAGTCAGCTGTGTGCTGGACCAGTAAACATGGGCGAAAGTCTCTGCGACCTGAAGTAGGACGTGTTGGCTGTTGATGATGTGCTGTCAAGATTGTGTTTAAATATAGACTGTAATTTATGTTTCCATTCACATCTGTTGTGTCCCTGTGCATGTGTCATCATGCAGTAATTGTTCCTGCATACACTCGACCTGAGCAGAACTAGAAATATCTGTGTGTTTGAATGAGTAAAAATGAGAAAGACAGTTGTGTACCAGAGATTTTAACTGAGCTTTACAACAGCGACTCATTACATAAATTATATAACAATAAAACATCTGAACTTCTGTCCACATTACTGTGAATGTCACAAATCATCTGCATTGCTGTAAATATCTTCTCTGTTTGAGATGTAACTGTCCACATAATTTTCAAGCATTCTGAATTTTGCTTTTCTTTTGGTTTCCCATAATAAATCAATAAACAAATGGGAAACTTATGATCATTATGTCCATTTGTAGCAATATCTGAATCTAATTCAGACACAGGTCAAGCATGACTGATTGCATTGTCCCATTTGTACTAGTAATAACAATCCAAAGAGCCCTTGTGCTGTTTAGAACAACAAAGCTGACATCCAGAGAATCGAATTTCTGAAAGTACATTTCTGTGTTTTGGAGAGTGTTAAGGGGCTGTTGTAGGGCCAGTGAGGGTGACTGGCTCTATGATGACTCATCAATCATTATTCACACAGCACAGAAACCACTGCTCCTCAAACTAACAAGCTCCCCTTACACTTCATTGCATCATTTGAAGGAATCTGTCTCAATGCATCAGTCTCTGTCAGACCGGTGATAGCAGTGGACGTTGAGTTTCACATAATGAAAGAAAAACAGTGTGGACATAATGTATAAGGCTTCTGAGAACAACAGACTCAACATAAGACACAGCTATTTGAACCACTGCTGTTTGATTCATGTTATATTGTTTTCGTGGAGCTCATCTTATCCATAACTGGGCTCAATGTTTGTATTTATATTTTATGCCTGCCTGACTTTCTAAGTCTGAGAGCAGAGGAATAGATTTGCATGTATATCAAATGCCTGACCAAAATTTGCTGACCAAGTCTGTACATTAGTAACATTGAAAAACTATAGAAAATTGACTCTAATTGTAAAGTGCAATTAGTTACTGTACTTCAAAAGACTAACAGTGTGGCCATCTTTTATATGTCTTTGTCTGCAGATGTTAGATTGATAAGATCTGACAACTAATGAGAGAAGACAAGAGAAAGTGACCACATCATGTCAAGTACAGTAGTCAGCACAATTTTTAATCAACACTGACACAAAAAGGGAGTCAGGAGACATCTGTGTCTCTCCCTGTGAGCCCACTATTACAAAGGCTGGCAGAAGACAATGCGGCATGCAGGCAGTGTGTCTGCAGGCACAACATGCACTGCAGATTTTATAAAAGGTCGATCAGTGCACATGCACAGGCCCCTGCCTGTGACCCTTATCCACCTGCAGTAAGCGCTATAGAGTAACTGTGGCATCGCATTCGCTGACTCAGATGGTCACATAATGTCTTGTACATGTTGTCCTCTGCAAATACATTGCCAATGTTTTGCTTGACGATTTGATTATCAAAGGTCAGTGTGCACTATGAAGAATTAGTGGTGTTGTAACTTGTAAACAAAATGGAAATTACTTTTAAAAATGACAAGTGAATGCTCAGCATGTATGATGAACTGGATGTGATTTTGGAATGACAATTTGTTGAGCAACACAAATGTTTAGTTTGATGAAATGTACTGTATCACTGGTGAATGGTCTCTACTAAGCAACTCTATCATAATAATGAAAAGAAACAAAAATGTGTGTGGGAATTGTAACATTTAAATAATAGGGATTTATGTTGCATTGTGTTTATTTTTGTTGACTTATTAGTCAAGCCTCTGTTGTGTTCATTAATTGTTGGGCTGTAATATGTTTGACAGGGTAAACGTTAACCTTTGAAATGGCTGTAATTTTGTCTTTCCTGGAAGCACTGCATCATCTGGGTTTGGTTTATCTTTATATACTGCCAAATATTACTGTTTAAGATGTATAGTTTACTAAAAATAAAACTGGCATTTAAGTTCAGTTGCTGAAGTGTAAAAGAAGAAATAAACCATCAACCCTGTACATCTTTGTGCAATGATGATGAAGCTTTTTTCCTGTAATTATTGATGTAAAGCTTAGACTGAGAAATATTTCTCATAGTCTCATCTAATATTCATTACAGACTGTGTGCACATTATATCATCTCTGATGTGACTACATCCTTCTTCATGAAGTTATGTTATACCTATGATGCCTCATGTATAGAACTGAAAGAAAATACCCTCAACCAGTGAAAGGGTTGACTTTAATGAAAATGGCCAAACCTAAACAAGTGGTTCCAGAAAATCCATCTTAAAGGAGGGCAAATTACATAGTCTAATGATTGGCTTTGATCTATCTGAAGTGTAGACCCACAGTACATGAGCAGACTACAACCAATTCTAGTCAATATGCATATGCAGTTCTTAGTCTGAAAATGAGCCATGAACAATCTTTATTGAGGAAGAGATTTAAAATGGAAACAGTAGAAAAATACAGAACAGTAGAGAACTTTTATCAAATTACCAAATTTACTATCGAATGCTTTTATTGTGTGCAGCATTTTTCTGTACTGTCTCGCAGGCCAATACCAATGTTATTACACTACAATATGGTTAAACATTATTTTCCTGCATTTGGTTTTCTACAGACCTTATGATGACAGTAACATTGGTAGGGGGTTATAAAGATCCAAACTTATGTACCATATTAAATCAGTATAACAAGTTTAACAAAATTAAAATTTAAAGTACAAGCTAAATAAATTATTTCAATTGATATTTAATTCAATCATATTTGGTTTTTACCATTTGATTTCAGTGCACAGGTTAAGAAAATAACCCCAGTAAAAGTTACTGTCATAGGCCTCATTTACATGTGATACTTGTGATGATACTTGGAGATTAAGTCATTAAATCATTGAAAATGAAGGATCAGGGTCAAATTATCCTGATTAATCAATCAATCTATCAATGTATTCATCAATCTATCTTCTCTTTTGCGTGGGTACACAGCAATTGATTGTGACAAGTAGGGTACAGCTACACCGTCATTACTGCCACATGTCTGTATTCAAAGGTTGTATCTAGTCACTTCTAAGCTGTTCCTGGCAGCCTACACTTTAGTTTAAGATTTACAAAGATTCAGAGTGTACTGGTATGGTCAACAGAGCACCCTTGTTTGTAACACTGTTCTCTTTGACATGCTGCCAGCCCTGTCTACCTAAATAACACAAGACTCCAAGCCCATATATACAAACTGAATGAAACCCTGAAGCCCTAAGACAGACATGTAACCATGGCTAAGTATCTGGCCTCAGGCACAGCATCCAAGGCCATCTGCAACCTCCCTGTGACCCAGTGCAGGTAGCCAGCAGAGCAAAACCAGCTAAACATTTCCCTCAGCTGCTCATCAAACAAGTGACTTTTGAGAGTTTTACACAAAGATGAGCCATCTTACAGAACAACAGACCAATCATTAAGGAACCACTGAACCATCTGCTCACAGACTAGGCCAGAGGTATAAGAATGATGCATTGGCTGTTGCTGTTGCTGCAGTACAATGCAACACAAGGACTCACAGAATGATATAAGCAAACAACATGCCAATTTACATGTGCCTTACATAGCTTCCAGCAATATACCCCATACAAATTCAGATCAGAAAACCAACGAAAGATCACTAATCCTCTAGACAAAAGAGCATGTATGCTTGATTACAGAGCCCAGCCCTCAGACTGCAGCAGAGATGCCCACCTGCTACAGAGCCAGGGCCGCCTAGGAGCTAAAATGGAGAAGTGTGTGGGCTGGTTGATGAAGCAATAAAGATTAAGAGCAGTAGAGTGTTTTAGTGCAACTGTTGCTCTTAAACGAGTCTGGAATCAAATGCTTTCACCTTGTGTTTTTCATGATTGATACAAAAACAGAATATATCACAATAGAGAGGACATCTTTGTTAATAAGTACAGTCCCTCTATTATTAACCAATGCACAGATGCCGGATGGGATGGAATATCAATTATTCATCTCATCCCAGTCATTGTATAATTTACAACTCCAGATAATGGCACAAACAAGATGAGAAAGCAGAAATACAATACCATAAAAAGAAGTGAATTGCCAGATTGTACTCACATGAATTCCCAGCAGGAGGGAGTGGAGTGTCAGCATCGCAGGCCATAGAGAAAGCTTCCCATTGTCAGTGTCCCAATCCTCTACAACAAAATCCACAGACCGGGCAACAGAAAGGAAAGGGCAGGGTCTGTCTGGGAGAAGAAGGGGACAGTAACAAGGAAGAGGAGAAGGGAAAGGAGGAGATTAGGGGAGCGGTTTACATCCAGCATTGGTCAGATGGCTGATGGGAGGAGTTGAAGAACCCAATTGCATATGGAGGGGGCAGGGAATATGCAAAATAGTTGAAATCTCAGGAACTGACTGAGGGATACAGTCTGTCTGGTGCAAAGGGGTTTGGCTTCCTTAGATACCGCCCAGTTCCCTTAAAAGGACAAAGGATGCAGTTTATTATCTTTAAGCTTTGAATTATTAGGGTGCAAAGAATTATTGGAGTATAAAGACAAAAGGAATATACTGCTATATACAACAACAAATAAAGGCAATAATCCTGAAACATTTCATGTTATATTCTTTTGGATCTTGCCTCATGAGGCCCCAGTTTCTTGCATTTTTAACTGTAAACAGGGAAATTGCTAATTACTATGAAGAGTCTATGACGGAGGGAAATGAGAGGGTGCGGGGAAAGGCAGAGGTTGTGGGTGTGTGCAATCAGCGGGGGAGTCCTGCTTGTTCTGGTATGGATGATACAGTTATTTGGGTGGAGTCAGGTCGTGGTGTGGGGGTTGGGGTCAGGGCACTTTATGAGTTTACAGGAATATGTAATATAGGCTGTGTGTAGAAGGGAGTTAATTAGATTCCCACATAGAAGTACAAGAAAGGGGTATTTGAAGAACAATGCAATTTTCTCAAGATTAAACTCGATGGATGCAACATCTTTCACTCGGAAGGTTTATTTGTAGAGGAGTGAGGGATGGGTCAATAGATGCTCTGGGTAAAGACTAATGAGAGCGATGATGGCAGAGAAAGGGATGAATGAAAAAAAAATGGCACTGTATTGTAATGTGGATGCACTGTGTGAGACTGCTGTGGTGGTGCAGGCGGTGGAGAGTTTGTTGGGGGTGGGGCTTAGGGTGAGAGGCAAACACAGTCATCTCTGGGTTTTATTCTGCAACGTGGTGTTGCCATGGAGACTGCTTCCATCGTAGTTTAGTCAAGATGGCTGCTGCAGTCTGGCAGCAGCAGCAGCAGCAGCGAGCAGGTCACACAATACATACTGTGGGCAACTCTCACTGACAAGACTGATACAGTCGAAATAGCTTATAACATGGGTTGTAACATATTGACGATGGAAGAATCCAAATTTCTAACTATTTTATCACATATTTGTACATTATAACAAATATAACATCATTACAATGTGTCAAATTTGCTATGGCTAAATTATTATTTTCATTTAATATGCTATCCCTTATTGAAAACATGGCTGCCTGTAGCAACTGATAACTGCAAGGTCCTGCAGTTACCTGGTAATACAGTAGATACCTAAATAATACAATAAATCTAATCATAGACAGCACGTGTTACAGCAGGTGTATCATGCTTTGAACAAATGATGTAACAATACAATAATTAGGTACAATGTCTGAGAGAGACTCCTCAACAACAGTTATAACCGTAGGACTCTTGGCCTGGGAATCTTTAATTTTAAGTATTGTATCTCACTCTTTTACTCTATTTTATCATAAAGAAATATAAAAAGCATTCAGGTCACTCCAATTGGTGTTTAAATGAGAGCAAAACTAAATAAGAGGTAATTTTCATTAGCTCATTTATACACTTCAGTTAGCTTCAGTCATAGTCTTAAATTGTTACTTATTGTAATTCTGGTATTCGCCAGTAGTTGAACTCACATTTTGAACTCCTAGATGTATTGGCACAAGCTGTGGCCTCACTGACCCTTGTAGAGCAGTGTATAGGGGTAAATCCAGGGAGACTGGTTTTCATAATAATAGGCCACCAGGTGTTGGCCCTTCAACCACAGTAATCTCTTTGCAAATTAATTTGAGATCAGCACCCTTCACTTTGCCACTGACAGTCCATGGTTCAGCTCTGCTCAGATACAGGCTGCTTTTGTAACACTGACCCATTTAAGCCCAAAACAATGGCTGAATTGAGTGGGACCCTAAAAGTTTCCCCAGCCTCTTTGATGTGATTCTGTGACAACAGAGGAGAAAAACAAAGAGGCAAAATTCACTACTGTAAAACAGCAAAAAATAACAAAATTGAATTCAACCATACATGTATACAGTATAAGTAGTCATTTATCAAAGTATCAAAAATAACAATCAAACCAAGATTTTACATGCAGTTTGATTTCTCTATGCTGTCTCACACTCAACATTCATTTACTTTCTCAATACATTCTGTAAGGTTGTACATTTTAATCCAGACAAAGAACACACACTGTAAATATTAACCCATTTATCCTACTGATGAGGACAATGCCATACTGTCAAGTATTGTCAAGGGAATATTATTATGCACAGATAAATAAAATTAGGATTTTTTTTTACAGTGAGTGTGTCCATCGTTTTTTTGTTTACTAGACAATGTACAGATTTCCTGGAAATCAACAACAGCCCTATTTTCTGAGCAACAGTTTACCATGTTACTGTTAGATTCTCCCATCTAGTGGTACAACATACGCAACTGCCTTTCCTCATCAAAAACATTCTTCAACCACTTTCCTAGAACCTTCTTTCCATCTCTTTACAACCTCATTTCCTAGAAACTTCTCTCCATCTCTTTACAGCCTCATTATCAATTTACAAAAGTAACATTAAAAATAAAACTACATCATCACCATGATGAGTTAATTACAAGTAATATTAAAGTTATGTGTGCTTCCCTGACTTTAAATTGTATATCTTTCAAACCTATACACCAGAATCTGTGCCCTTTTGGACAGTTTCCTTGCTGTTCGGCAGTTTATCTCCAAGGCGTTTTAAAAAGCTAAAAAATAGTCCAGAGGTTTCAGTCTTAATCCATGTACTCTTCAAGGGAATATTTTCACTATTCCTCTGCAAGTGGTTGCCTGTGGGCTCTACTGATTTGCCCTCTTGGTTTTGCTCCCCAAGCTCTTCTGGAACATGGGTTACAGAAACATTTTTCTTGCTTTTCTTTTCTGCTGATGGAGAATTCTGATCTTGAGCACCAGATTTATTAAAGTTGTGAGATATGTCAGTAAAGTCAAACACTTGTTTTGAGGGATTGTGTCCAGCACCCTCTGCTGGTGTCCCTGTTTCTCCTGCTGCAGAATTAGGAGTTCTGACTGGGGGCTGAGCCCACAGATTATCATCCTCTTCCTCAGTTTTAGGGACTTTGGTAGGTAGTGTATAGCGGCGGCCAAGATTACGTTTTGACAAGGAGTGGGGATTGAGCAAAAATCTAACTAAATCCTCATTGGTTGGGTCTCCAGGATACCTCTCAGTGTCCTCATCAAAGGTGCGTTGTCGAGGCAAGATGGTACTTGCACCAGGAGATTTCTGATTTTCCAGAGAATAGTCCCCAGATGAGACACTGGTACGGCTGTTCTGAAAGCGCAAAACTTTTTTAGATGCTTCACGCAACTTTTGGGCCTCCTCCTCATTATTGTCTTGTAGATCTTCCTCATTATCATCAGTGATGGCTGAGAAAGATCTGCCTGAGGAGGAAATGCTGGTGGTCCCATTGGCTGGGTGTGTAAAACCTCTAGATTCCTCTTTTCTGGAACTTTTCATCTCTTCTTCATGAGGAATGCCACCTTCTGACTTGTTGTCCTCACTATTAGACTGGGCTTTCTTTTGTAAAGAGTTCTCTGTAAGTTCAGCTGCTGAATTCCAATCTTTTCTGCCGATATCCTCAATTCTAAAAGAGCCTCCTCCCTTTTGATTTTCATTAGGGAGGTTTGCCTGAGAAGTAATTTCTGATAGGCTTCTGTTGTTGGGGCTGCCACTTGTTGGGCTTCCATGAGAGGATGAGGGCGTTCCGAGTCTCCTCCGAGAGACACGATTGGTAAGAAAGTTCTGTAGTACGGACTCTAATGCAATGCCATCCATTTCCTTATCTCTACTGGAGCAGGTAGCTGTGGACCTGCGCTTGGCAGCACTCTGCAATCTGTCTCTGTGTCTCCGCTGCACCTCTGACACTTCTCGAGTATTGTTTTCCTGCAGAAAATCACAATTATCGGATGTTTTTTTTTTTGTTTTTTTTTGTTTTTACCTCAGCTAAGGAAAACGTGTCAGTACACAGGCTTACCTGCATGGCTCGCATAAATTTCTCACAAAAGGAGTTGAAAATGGAGCAACACTCCTCCAGTTTGAACTTGTTTGGGTCTTCACAGAAGTACTCTGCCACAGAGTCACTCACTGACTGCAATTCCTGAAGATCACTCTCCATTTCTGCCAAGCAGACCTCAGCCTCCTAAATGGAGCCCAAATCAAAACATTAGAACATGTAATCACTATTGAAATGTACACAAACGGGGCTGAATTCCCCAACAAAAGGCTTCCTCACCTTTAGAAAATCCCCCATCTGTGCTTTTAGGTCTTCCTGCTTCAAAGTGTCTGCTTTGCCATCTTGTACTTTCTTTAACTGCCTTTCAAACTCTGCTTCAATGTCACCTTTATTTATTCTAAAAGAATGAAAAAAAGATCAATTCTGATCGTATAGCAAATAGAAAGAAGGTTAAAATATGCTGAGTGCCTTTAAAAGAGATTGTTTACCTTGCTGCAGCTTCAATGTGTTTGAGTTGTTCTGGAAATTTAAGCAGGGCCATGTCTGCCTTCTGAGCTTGCTGTGGTAAATATGAAAGTTTGTATAAAAATCACATTTCACAAACATATCATTAAATACAGAAAAACTGAATGTACATTGCAATCAGATCAAAGTAATAAAAGCTACTTGCCATCACGACATAATGCATAAGATTCATTCCAGGTTTGTTTGCTTTGGTGTCCACTAACTTCAACAGAGAAGCCATTCGGAAGCCAACTGCACTGCCTGCATAGCCACCCTGTGATCAAATAAATAAAATGAGACTCAGAGATGCACAAACACAAACGAAAGTCATCCAAGGCTCCACTATCACATTTTATATACTCACAGCATTCATGTAATTTCCAGTCTTCAGAACCAGGCGAATGACAGAATGGAGATGATCAGACTCCAACAGCTCTAAAAGAAGACACACATAGTGAATTATAAGTCTAAATGGGTTTACACCTCTGTTCACTTTTGTTCAAAATCTGTCATGGGTCTTATCTATTTAAAATCCAGGAAAACCAACAATACCCTTTCCAGCAGCTATCAAAGTGCCAATAAATTCTTTTATTTCATCCATGTGGGGGAAGAATTCCTCTTTGAGAACCAAGCCTCTGAGACGCTCTTCGTAACTAACAGAAACAAGGCTTCCATCATTAGTAAAGTACCATTGACATTTAACATTTGCAATACATGGAATTACATTCAGGTAGCTCACCTTGGAATCTTTACCAACATTAGCATAAACAGATCTGCTTCAGGGAGAGCGGAGTGGTCGCCCTTAAAACTGACCAGCTGCTTCTCCTGTATTTATTGAAAGAGCCAAAGAGAAAGCACACAAATCTTAAAACCAGGTTGTGTTTTTAAGGTAAAATGACAAACAACAAGGCTGTAAACATATTAAAAAAATAGAAGCATCCATCACAAGTACCTCCCCTTCATCTGGCAGCAGCTTGCACAGCTCTCTCAGTTTTCCAGAAGCAAAACTTAGACTACTTCCTGATTTAATTTCTTCAATCATGTCTTTTACAGGCCTGTGGAGGGAGGTGGAGAGACAGATAGGGTTCAGATCTTTAGTCACCAATTATCTTGAATTTGTTGTTTAGGGTTGGGACTTCGTCAGTGTTTGTCTATGTTAATACCACACAAAGTTGGGCTGCTGACACCAACAAGCCTCTTCCTGCTCAAATAGCTTTGCGAAATAGCAACACTTCTGATGTCAGTCCTCCGAAAAACACTGTACACAACATTAGAATGATGTAATATCCTTAGACAAAAAACATGTTCAATATTTTTTCAGTTTGCGTGCTAATGTTTGAGGCAGTCATTATAGTATTTTTTCCATTTCCTGTTAGAGCTGTTGTATAAGCCAAATAGCCTTAGGCAACACATTTACAATAGAACTCAAGAATTGATCTGAGGGTTACCACACAGAGGTAACCTGTTGGAGCTGTAGAACAGTGTAGATCAGACCTGCCAGGACATGTTGGCTTTCAAAGGTTTGTGAACATGACGCAGCCATGTTGCAGTTTAATCTGTCTGCCTCATCCCATGTTGTCAAAAACACCTTAAGAGTACTACTACTGACTCACCGTTTGAATTGCTTTAGGAAAATTCCAATGTTCATGCTCCTCTTGGAGTTGAGGATGGAAACCTGGGAGTGGAAACAGACACAAACCTGGATATAATCAGCTTGTCAGAAGATAATTTCACAATTGGCTTGAGTAGTGTCTTTTGTATCACAGATACCTCAGCTTTCCAAACAGACAGTTGATTCCAAAGGTTAAAAATTCTTTAGGTTGATTGTATTGAACAATCAGGGCAAAGATACCATTTTGCATCAGTAATACATTTTCTCAGTGTCTCTCTTGGAAAATGGGACATAGGTTAAAGTGTAAGTTTAGTTACAGATTTTAACCAATTTTTGTTAGACAAACAACCTCTATTGATCTACAAAAGACATGACAGTGAAGGTTACAAATAGATATAGCAAAAAGATATGTTTTGAGACCTGCCTTTAAATTAATGACAAAAAATGCAGATTATTATATACAGTAGCTTGAATACAAAGCACAGTAGGCTGCTATACAGAATAGTGCTGTATGAGGACACAATTATATCTTCCTTTAGCAAACAGATATGAAGAATAGTGAGACTCCACCCTTGTATTGAGTGATTTTATTGAGGTTTTAGACAGGTGAAACATTGTAAGAAGGTTTCCTATTTATCTTAACTGCACGTCTAGAAAAAATAATCAATCCAGGTCAAAAGAACTTCTCCATATATCAGCATTACACAACAAAAAATACCAAACATTTCAAATATATTGCTACAAACCCTTGGGGTTAAAGTGTCACTCTGATTCAGCAAAGTGTGACGCCTGTATCCTATGGTTGGTTGTACTCACCATTTCCCCTCCTGAGGCAGCAGTTGGCAGGCCCCTCAGACTCTGGCGGTTCAGGGCCTTGACTTGTTGCTGAACCTGCTTGCGGCTGAACAGTTCCTCCATGTGATCAGTGTCCAGCTCATATTCCCCATCAGTCTTATCTGCTGTCCAGATGTTGTGCTTTCCTATCACGCTGTGTTTGGGAAGGGTTTCCCAATTGAAATTGCGCATCCTGGAGCTGCGAAGCACCCCCTTGGCAATGAGGCCTGCGCCATGAAGGGGTGGAGGGAGGCCAGGGGCTGGAGGTGGCGGAGGAGGTGGAGGTGGCGGAGGAGGTGGAGGTGGTGGTGGCGGAGGTGGTGGAGCTGGAGGACCTCCTGGTTGCATCTTTTGGCAAGGAGCTCTCAGCAGTTTTGGGATGCTGTCATGGTCGCAGTCATACATACAGGCAGGATTAAAGCCAATAAAGAATTTACAGTGAAATATAAGATGTTCTAAATCACAGTTTTTATAGGACTGTGCTGCAGCTGTTGTGCTGGAGGGAAATCTTGTCAGTTACGATGATGCATTCAGACTGAAAGAAAGAGAACAGGGTGGGGACAGTTACCAAAACCCTTATAGTGCTGTTAAGGGTTGTCAAAACTTATGAAAAGCATTATAATAATCTAACATAAACTTTTGAATTATAATACTGAGGTTACTCCAAATCTATCACAATACTCAAGTTGTGATGGGATTATTACTGGCCCTTTAGGAGGTAGGCTACTATAAAGAAGTAGCTATTGAGCATGTTACATTCAGTCCAGTTGATTGAGTTAGTTACTCAAGAAGCTTATTTGGCAAAAACATTATGTAAAAAATACATAATTTTATATAATAAAGGATAAATTGTAGCTTTATTCTGCATCCAGCTAACCATACCCACCTTAATCTATAAACTACTAAAACCACCATTCGTTACAATGTTCGCTAATATAGGCCTACTAACATTATTATCAGGTGGTAAAAGGACAACTTACTTTGTTTTTGATTCAGCTGCTGCTCCATTATCCTTGTTTCCTTGTTCTCTGTCTTATCCCTCGTCGTTTTCTTGAAACTTCACCATCAACAGTAAAGAGTGACAACAACCTGGATAGCGCAAGAAAAGAGTGTCGAAACTACCTGCGCGTAAACGACACGCCCAGGTAACTCATTTACGTCCATGGCAGCCCACACCTTCCCAACAACTACCTTCCCAAGAACTCTGGGATTTATACTGACGTTATTTTGGCATGTTGGCTGGAGTTTGTGGCTGCGCTGTGTTTTGTGTCCAGCTGTCATGATCATATGTGAACAGTCCACTGGATTTATAGACTCCTCCAACGTGATTAACCTCCTGACTGATAGGGAAAGAAAATTGATTTCTCAAAGGTGTTTGTAGTATGCCAGGCTTTTACCACTAGCCCAAGTAAAGCAGAACATTATACCGTTAAAAATCACTGATCATTTTTAGAGCTGGTGTGCTGGATTGCCTCATTTTTTGTTTTGTCAGCAAAAATAAATCAATTGGCAAGCGGATAAATGAGTAAAAAGTTAAAACAGACTATATAGGCGACTTTGGTTAAACATTAAGCCATTTCACCAGCTCACACAATGTCATTTTTTTTTAAAGGGGGCTGGTGGTCAGCCTTTAACTGTTTGCTGTGTTGTGTTTAGCAGCAAGCACTTCAACTCTGTCCCAAAAATGATAAGCCCTTAGAATGATAGATGTAATACCCTAAATACACATTTGTATGCAAATCATTTGACTCTCTACTATCAAATAGCCTACTGAGGGAAACTCAAGAAACAGTTTCATCTAGATTTACTGCTCCTCATCTCTAGTACACCAAAAGGAGAATGAGGGATCTCTTGCCCAATTGTGCAAATTCTCAAAAGCTCTTTTTCCTAAGTAACTTCATCTTATTTTTCTATAAAAATGTCTGGAAGAAATATGTGCCTTATTTTAAGTCAGATATTTTGTAAAATCAGCTATGTCCAAAGTATTGCAAGGGCAGGCAATTTTAAACCTTACATATGTTAAGATTCCTTGACTTTAAGATTAATGTGTGTCTTGCAAGTTGCAACAATAGTGAAGAACTAGCTGTTCTCCGCTCCTTTTAAAAACGTTTCACATACAAAACCACTATGTAAATATAATTAGGCCACTGCAACTTTTTCTTTACCAAGAATAAAAAATTTCACTTTTATTTGCTTTTCCCTGCCAATGAGCCTTGAAAGTAAAAATAATTTTAACTGGGAAGTCTCCAGGAATGTTAACATTTTTGGTTGCATACATCTATTCAGAGAAGACTGAAGGGAGTGATAAGGATTAAATTCACTACTTAACATAGTCAGATCACGTGTGTGACCACACCAGCTGTGTGTCATTTTAAGATAAGTTTAAAACTCAGACTCTTATTAAAGTGCAGTTTAACAAGAGAGGAGATTAGGGATGTGCATACAGAATCATTTCTGTGTTTTAATCTGATATTCTGCTTTTGATCTGAGAGCAACATGAGAACATGTTTACGATTTTGCAGTGCAGTTTTGTATTGCCTTGTTAGGTTTTACCAGCTGCACACACCTACACAAAGAACACATCCGGCTTGTTTAAGCTACTGTTAGTTGCCCTGTGAAAATAACATCAGGCCAAACTAGTCTAACCTTATTCAACATCCCTCAAGTCCACTTAAGTCAACATCAGTAGACCTACAGAGTAACACAAAATAAAAAAATGTACTCACACTAACATGCAGTCCTTGAAGAGATACTGAAACCTGTATTGTAACCTAGAACGTATGTGGTTTCACATGTATCTCGTATTCCCATTTACTATTTTGTCGTTCCCATTCACTGTATTGTTATGTACATAATTGATGGTGCCATACATATTTTATATATATTACATATAAGTATGTACATAAAATGCTTGAAACTAAATCAGTGAGGGAAACAAGATACACAAAATTAAATACAGTAAATACATACAGTAGGCCACAGGATGTGATGCGTATCTGTCCTAACTGTATGGGCAACAGCTAAGAATAAGTCTGTAATGTTTTCTGATATTGTTTAAAGTTCTTTTTTACTTCAGAAGTTTGTCAACACTGCTGGAATAAAGGAATCAGTTAAATTAGTTAGGTGTGAATAGGTGTAATTTACATAGAAACTCAATCTTTAAGACTAACTTAATTTCACTGGGTATTTTTAGTGGGTGAACTTTGAAGATGACTTCTATTACCAAGGAGACTAATCATCTCACGCAAAAAATAAGTTAGTGTTTACAACAGCAGCAAAAACAAGAAATTGCTGCCAAAAATCACAAAACTGTTTAGTTTTACTTTTTTTCTATTTAGTGATCAATGTGCTTCAATGTGCCTTGCTAAAGTAACTTGAACTACAGCTTCAAGTAATGAAAGTATAATTTGATGATTATGAAATAAGATAAAAAGTCATGGAAAGCATGTTAGAGATATATTAGATTGTATTATCATGTACATAATTAATGGTGACATACATATTGGTGATATACATATTACATATATTGTGAGTTTTCTTTACATAATCTGAGAGCTTCCCCTATCAAACTAACAGATCTGTGTCAACTGCTCAGTTAAGTGAAACAAAACATCCAGCACATTTTATTGGATATGCAGAACAAGACAAAGACAATCAGCTGACTAGAACTTAAATGAAATGTACATAACATACAATGTTATGTTACAGATTGGTAAATAAATAAAAAATAAGAAAAACGTACTCATACATTCTGTCCTTGAAGAGACACTGAAACTTGTATTGTAACCTAGAGTGCATGTGATTTCACATGTATCCAGTATCCCCATTTATTTTTTGTGTTTTAAAATTTGAAACTTCAAGAATGAGTCTCAAAGGCTGTTTTTTTTTTTGCACACTGGTGCCTCCTATTGGACCACAGTTAATCCACCACTGCCTATGTGTTGCATTTTCATTTTGATTTCTTTGATACTTGAGATGTTTATATTTATCATCGAAGCATCCAATATATAGATTGATACTGATTTACTGCTAAACATGTGTGTTACATCTGTTTTTGAGGCTTGTTTCCATGTGTAAATTGTGGAGTAAACAAGACAAATACTTGTAACTGTGCTGGATTCATAAGGACATATCTGAATGTACCCAAAATTTAGGAGACCAAACTAATTATGGATTGTATATTAGGTTTGAGAAAATCACTATATTCATTATATATATTTTCCCTTCTATGCATGTAAACCATGAACTGACCATTCAGGCAAGTATTCCATAAAGCAATATTAGGAACATAGTGGGATAACTTTAAAAATTATGCTATATCCTGATTTTTTTTTATTTAAATCTGTAAAACTAAATTTGAAGAAAATGGTTCAGTCATGCATACTCAAGAAAAATAAATACAATTTCAGAGGATATTTCATAACATTTTTAACATTATTCCACTAACTTGCTAATTTGATTTGTGGAATTCCTCCCATGTGATATACTCTGAAATATTAAAGATAATGCTTTAGACAACATTAAAAAACAACAAAATAATGCATGTGCAAAACTGCCAAGGTGTATTTCCACAATAGTAGACTATACTGTACATAAATAAGAAGTGATATCCATGTAAATGATTGTGCTACCTAAAGAATAAGAAAGTAACAAAAGGTCATTTTGTGACTTAACAAAACAATTCTAAATACAACTGAAATTGTTGTTCCATCTATGTAATAAGTGATGCTGAAAAACATTACAAAAGAGATATCTCATGTTTTTCTTTATCACTGGCAGCTACTGATCCTACGATATACTCCTTTATGCATTTAATTCTTGTCCAAAACCACAATGTCAAGTTCTTCACTGACCAGCATGTCACTGTACATCTCAAACAGCTGAACTCTGAGTGCTCTTTACTGCTCCTCCAGCCAGGATGGCTTGTCTGATCCTGGGGGCTTTAACTTTACATTGAACTGTATTAGAGTTTGTTCCAACTGCTGCTGGTTGCCAGCAAAGTAAGCTGAGATAGCATTGTGGAAGAGAAGCAGCTGCTTGTGCATTACCTTCACCTAGGGAAAAAAATTAAAGGGAAATTCTTCCATTACAAACATAGTTTCAAGTGTTTATTTGGCAACAACTGCCAAAATAAAACAGACTTTTAAATAAAACAGATGTTTTTGACAGTGTGGATCATTGGTGTGTGTTTAATTTGACAAAATTCTCTTTCTCGACTGTGATTATCTACAGCATGAATATGCTTGCGTCTGTGCATGAAGAATTCTGCCTGCTTCCTTTAGGCCAGCTTAATAGATGCATAACAGCAAAGAAGAAGGTGCATTCAGAATGCTATCCAAAAGCAATTCTGAACGGGTGTTTTTTTAAGGATTAACCTAACACCAGGCAAAAAAAGCAGTGTTTTATTGCCCTCACTCATTGACAATTTCAAGCCTGATTCACCTCTGACCACACCCAGCATCACTGATGCTTGTGGTGGATGCTGTCAAAAGTGTGCACTGTTGCACTTGTAACCACACCAAATAGAGATGTCATGGGGTCACTGCAGCAAGGTGAAAAGTTAAACCACTGGAGATCAGCAAAAACAAGATTTCAGGAGGTGTCAAGTTACTCTTTTTCATTTCAAAGAAAAAAGAACATTGTAAACTACAAACCTTGTTTTCCTCTAAGAATTTGAGCTTGATTGTGACATCACTACGCAGCCTTTCATATTTGTCTCTGTGGATCTGGTACTCATGCTGAGCCATCTCAATGCGGACCATGGTAGCTGCATCCCTAGGTCCCAGACTCAGCTCCTCCAGATCAGAACGATAGGCATCAAACTCAAGTCTGCATGCAAAAACAATTATGGCTGTCACAGGCTCTCATTTTCCAGGTAATCACCCTACAGGAATTCTGATTATATTCCTCAACTCCTAAACAGGATGTCAGGATTTGTTACTGTACCTTGCATTTTCATAATGCTTAATGGTCATCAAAGTATCCTCCATTGTTTTGTTGACCAGGGTGTTGACACTGGACACAAAGAAGTTGATGGCACCGAGCAGAGCCTCACCATTCTTACACAACAACTTTTGTGTTTCTGCATTATACCCAAACTCGTCCTGCAGAGAAACACAGACGTTTTACCTGCTAACTTCATTTCCATGTCACATCACACAGGGGAGCTTTGGCAATACCGTACCTGCAACTCTGGGGACTTCTGGCTGAGGTCGGTGAAGGTGTCTCCTAAAGCCTGTTGTGTCTGCACCATGCTTTGAAAATGATTGGTGAGTGCAGTAGCCAGTCTTAGAATGTTTTCATACTTGTTCTTGGTGTCTCTTAACACGTCAATCTGAGCCTCCAGTTCCAGGTCTACTGTTCGTGAACCTCGTCCAAACCTCTCTGAGAACATCTGCTTCGTGCACTGCATAGTGGATATGGACAGAGATTACATTAAACCCAGCAAAAGAAAATCTGATGAAGGTAGTACAAAAACATGTAGTCATGTCAACTAAAAACACATGTGTAAGTAGTCACATTTTTTGACAAAAACAAGAGAATTATATTATATTATATTATATATATATATATATATATATATATATATATATATATATATATATATATATATATATATATATATATATATATATATAGAGAGAGAGAGAGAGAGAGAGAGAGAGAGAGAGAGAGAGAGAGAGAGAGTAATAATACAGGGTAATACAGGAAATATTAATAAATCTGATACAGGACCAATATAGATAAACTTGGTACCAACGGATACCCAAAATTTTCACATATGTATTTTAAATGTCTCTCAAATGCTGTATAACATACACATGTTTATGGGGGTAATGCAAAGAGGGATGAATAGGACTAACATATCAATTTTATCAGCTTTTGGAAACTTTTAAAAACAAAGAATCTACATACAGTGTACAATACCTTGTATGTGTTTATGCCCCACTTCTTTACACTGTCCAATTTCTCCACTGCCACACCACGAGAAACTTCTTCTGCTGAATTACTACTATTATGGTTTGATGACGCTAACAAACAAAATAAAGAACAATGTACATTCTAACGCATGTTATCTTATCAAAGTTTACAAGGCAGAGGTTTACAGCAATTGCATGGGTCATGACAATGAGTGAGGACAGTGTGGACATGGTGATGAGCCTGGTGATACCTGGATGCTGGTCTGTATGTTGGGCAAGTCGACTGGCTGCAGATTGGCTTTTAGGCAAGCTAACACCCCTGGATTTCATGCGAATGTCTGAAATGAGCATGGTGATGATAAAGAGTGACAATGAGAAGAAGGCATGGAGTGAAATGTGTGTCAAAAAAGCTTGGTAGTGAGATACGCAGCTGAACAGCAGAGTATGTAGACTGAAAGAAAGATGTTAGGCTGTCTGGTGGAGGATACATAATAAGTTGGCATTGAAAGGGGTTTTAAAATAATCTACCATGCAGGTTTCTCATGCAGAATAAAAGGATTTAGAAATAAAAGATGAAAATGGACTTCATGGGATGAAAGGTATGTACCAAGCAATGACAAAACAGTCATCCACAGAGCATTTCACAGTACAAAAGAGGTCATTCTTATTAGACAGCAATACAATATTTCAAGTGACAGCCCTATAATATCAGGTTAGTGCATCCCTAATTTGAAAGCTGCCAAAATGTTTATTGTTGCTGAGGCTGTGAGTTGAAGAGGTACAAGCAAGGTTGCATACCAATCCCCTGGTCAAGCAATACCAAAACCTCTTATAAAGGGGCCAAAACAGACCAACATATAAAGGTTAACTTAGAAAACAAAAAAGGGTCGTCAGAATACACAGCCACCTGGTCCTGGTGCAGGGGCTCGTCTTCTGTCCAGATACTCGGGGTTGAAGCGAATTGCAGGCCCTATGGGATATGGATGTTTGTAATATGAACCAGGAGCCTAGAGGTCAGCAGCTCTCTAAGTGACATGACAAAATACAAGGAGGTAAAGCTCTCGGTATGGTTTCTAAAAGGGGCATTAAGTATGAACCTCTTTCAGTGAATTAAGGATTGCAACAACATTGACAGATCTCTGGCACAGCTCATCGCAGACAGAATGTGTGTGTGTGTGGGGGGGGGCATTTGCAGGGCCATTTGTACTGATTGACAACACTAGATGATGTGAAGAACAAACAACAAAGCAAAACCTGTAAAGGATGGCAGCTAGTTTTTCTACCAGTACCTTTGATTGAGCTGGTAGGAATTATGCCCCCTGCAGGTCCTCCATAACCTCCTGAGACAATGCTGGTTTCATTCAGGTTGGGTCCAGACACCATCACCTGCTGCAAATCCTGATGGATTTACAACAAAATATTGGTAATACATATGGTTTAGAAGGCAAGAAATACTATCAAATGTTTCATCATCTACAGTACAGGGACAGTACAGTGCAATTAAAACAAAAAATATTAGCAACTTAAAATATCTTTCATTCAAAACTTTTATTATTATTATTATTATTATCAAGATAAATAGGTGTACAATTTCCTATATTCCAAAATTATAACATGAAACAAGGAGTGCGTAAAAAAGGATTTAATTTTTTTGGTTAAAAGGAACCAGGCAGTTTTTTGTCATTTCTTGTCAACTGAAACTGAGTGATGCAAGTCAACCTGCACACAGAGACCACACCAAGAAATTGCTTATGTGCTGTTTTATTATTCAATATGGTGGCCCTCAGTATTACTTTCCTCACAAAGACAGACATATTATCCATGTAGGACCACTGATACTGCAGCTTTCTCAATCCTGTCAGGCTGTACCAGAATGAGACATAAAATGATGCAGTACAGTTTCACATTTTATTGACTGCTTGTCATGCAAAAGGTCATATGACTAAAGCATCCTTTCCCTATTAATATCAGAATTACTCTCTCTCCATGCTCTTAACACATCATTCCCAGTTGCAGGCATTGATGGTGACAGTGGTATATTGCTACTGTACATAGCTGCAGGCCTGTGCATGGTTAGGTAACAGTTGGCCTAACCAGCCTTAGTACTAGACTTTACTGTTATGTGAAAAATGATAGAGAACCACAAACTGAGCGCTAAATGCCAATACAGATTTAATAGAAGGACAATGTCAGTGAGGTGAGAGAAAATGTGACTAACTGACCTGCTCCAGGCTGTCATCCTCTGGCAGAGTCCCTGTGTCTCCATTGCTGTTAATGGGGATCTCCATGGTAGCAGCCTTGCTCATGATACTGTCTGCCATAGTGAAATCTCTGCAAGACAGCACCAAACACTGACACATAAAGATAGTATCACGTTTGTCGTTTGACAAAATGATAATCATACAGCCTTCTAATCCACATCGTCACCAAATAACAGCTTGCATACACTGATGCTAACGTGGCTAGCTAATAGCAGCGGTGCTGATGTGGCTGGCTAGTGGGCTACTACTTGACAGCTAGCTTCCTCACCACTGTAGAACCCTGATATTGGAGCCAAGTCCAGTCGTCCGAAGGCGAAACAAGCCGTTGTTTGCACAAACAGCAGACTTAAAATGTAAAATAATTTCAACGGGAAAGCACCGTTGTCTTTAATTTTCAGTCAATGCTATATCCATGATTATTGTTCTTGCATCGCTGCCTGCTTACATGTAATTCAGCCAGAAAATCCCTGCATTCAGCCAGCTAACAGCTTTAGTAGTATCACTTCGAAATAAAAGTTTGTGTAATTTTCTTTCTTTTGTAAGTCACATGGCTGGGCTTTAAACGCAAAGCACTTCGAGTAAAATGTATAATCGATGCTGTTTAGTGTGTGTTATTTTACAAATGAGAGGCTGGAAGCGTATACAGTGAATATATGCTCTTATTTTGAAGGATAATACCTTCACTGTAGCATCGTCGTCAAGCCCCATGCCTCCTCCCCATCTTCCACGTCGTGCAGTGCTGACGTAGCTTTATCCTTAAACTGCAGTACTGTCCTGCTCCTGAAGATGGTACTAACAGCCCACTGACTAGTAAAAAGAAAACCTGACGTGTCACACATACAGTAACTCTCCATCTGTAACTACATTGAGGCGCTGGTCCCTGAAATGTTGTGAGTAATAATCATTAGAAGGAAGGTTGTTGCGTCCTGCCCGTAACATTGATTACAATATCTCTTGAAATCAAACTGTATAAATACAGTCGTTTGTTTTCAGATGTGAAAGGCCTCGACATAGACCTCATCCTAGTAAACTGACCACACTTCCAATTATTTGCCTCATTTGTTTCAATCAGGGATGCAAGGGAAGTGCACATGGTCTCCAAATGTAGAAGTTTTTCTGTAATTACTCCAGCTCTGAACAGAGAACCAATCCCTCACACCCACCCACAATGTATTCCTACAGTAAAATTGTTAATTTTCCTTGATGTGCTGATTTCCTGCAAGTGACATACTTTCCAAACATCTAAAATCTCATGTTGAGAAAACATTTTTCCCCTTCTTGCTTCTTCATCGTCCTCCTCCCTCTTTTTCAGGCTTTTGCACATGACTGAATTTGACTACTGCATCCCCAAGATCAAAGGCAACAAAATGGCAAATGATGAAGCTGGGCTATTCATGTTTTCCCCTTAATCAAAAAATCAACATGTCAAAGGCTATTTGACTGGCATGATATGTGTTCTGCTTTTGATCCTCCAGCCAAAATTCATTGATTTTTGAACATTACGTTGGACAAGGTAGTCTATGCGCTGAAACATATAATGTAGGCTATATGTTTACATGTCTGTAAACATTCTCAGTCATCCAATTCACAAGATATCTAGAAGTATGTAGACGCAACATTGGAACTGGGATTCTGAATCCAAACATTTTTCCAACTTTCCGAAACTGACAATCTGGCAATTACGCCCACTTCACACTGCAATTGGCCAGGTGGGAGGCAAGGCGGTAAGACAGTATGCAAGATTTTATCTTCTCTCTTAAGCTCTACTTCCATTCCTTTTTGTATGTACAAACGAGTGCGACACCACGAATAGGCTACCTTTGAGAAGGGACTGTCCCAAAGTATGCGCTGTTATTCCCGTTTGAACTATTATCGCGTCTCGTGCCACTCCATGGCCGCATGCCATTCAGAAGAGGTATAGACACGTTTGCCTTTTGACGTTGTTGGGTGACACTTTGAAACATACTCAGGCCTTAAGGTAGCCTACGGTCATAGCCTTCCAACAGCCCTGCACGTAGCCACAAAAAAGGATGTGATGTATGCGGGTAATGAATAAATATTGACCAGAGTTATCACAAACTTTGAACAGTGTATGAACGCTACAGTTTGCAGTCTGGTAGCATGATGATGAACTAAACATGGTGATGAAACACACCAGAATACAGGCCTGTCTTCTCCATTTCCAAACACTGTACATCAATGTTTCTGTTGGCCAACCTTGTACATCCGCATAGTCAAAATTGAAGAAGGGTGAACTCTGACCTACGAATCTGCCAAAGCTGGCTGAAGATTGCACTGAAACAGGAAATGCATGCTTCTTTTTGTCCCATTGTGCGGGCTTCTATAGAAATTAATTGGAGACTGCGCGAATATATGTAGGACGGTAATGTGATGTGACTGTATCCTTAGCCTTTATGGGTTGTTCATATGTTGAAGTCACATAAGTTGTTGAGGTCAAAGTTTACACGCCTGACTTGTTAATTTGTACGTTTGTGCATATTGTAGAATTAATCTATTTTGGTGATCTGTTTTATTCTGATTACAGTAGCCTATATGTAACAATGCCTAAATTTCCTTAATTTCCTTATCGCAAGTATGTCTTAATACCTTTTGTTGAGAACACCAGTTCACCTGGTAAATCCCTTGTGACCTGGCAAAAAAGGTGATTCTAAAGTAGTTTGGTATAAGAAAGTATATAACCCTTCACTTGCGGAGCATATAAACAAGGCTATTGATACTGTCAACAGACTGACCCAATACAGTAAAGTGTTTTGAGTCATAATATATATATAAGTCCAGTCAATTAATGACTGTAGCCTATTAATGTATTTACATCACAAAGGGCAGGAACTGAGGTCACAGAAATGTAAAGGTAATGAGGCTGTTGCTGTTACCATTATCTCAAAGCTAAATATTTCAGTGCTACTTTAGTCCCAGTTTGGTGAGTGAATAATTGAAAGGGTATGTTTTGACTTACCATTTGAAGAGAGTGACTGACTCAACATCCTTTAGCTCCGGTACCTTTGACCTCTACATTATTCATGGCCCACAAACAGCCTGCTGTTGCTGAGGCTTGAATTTTAAAACCAGTTCTTTTGTCTTTTGGTGTAGAAGGAAAGGAAATTATGTGCAGTAGTTAGTTACTAGCATTGTACAAGACTGCAAGCTGCAATTAGATACTTAAGGCTTATTAAAGCAGAGTTTAATCACAAATTATCTCACGTTTCAGCATGTTAATGTGATAAACATCACAGATGTAACTTCATAACAGTCAACAGTTTAATGTTTTAACAAGGCAATGGTGGGGGGTTTATACCAGTTGTCAAGCTCTCTCTATTCTCACCCTTGGATAGAAATTTTAAGACACCAAATTCTCACACAGGAGAATGCAAATTTAGTGTTGCCTATAAATTTAGAACAAGACCAAATTAAATTTTAAAGGTCTCAGGCGGGGTCTCCTCTGAGACTGTACTGCATGTCACAAAGCCAGCGTATGCATGTGAGGGGAGCGTGAGACCTAAACCACAGTGTACCCTTCCCCCCTGTCATTTTAGAGAATAGTTCATCTTGCTTTTAATGATCATTAAGCACGCTTCCAGATGTTGGGAGGGAAATTCATCCTCACACAGTCCCCTGTGCTCTGTAGCAGCAAACAAGCGTACTGAGTGAGAAAGAGGAATGCAGAAATTCATGGCAAAGCAGTGCTGCCTGCATCCTTACTCCATGGGAATTACAAACAGTGCTCAATTTTTACATTATAGAACATATGAAAGTAATTTTTTATAGTGTCTTTAATGTGCCATTTCAAACAGTCTGTCAACCTTTTTCCCAGTTGGTGGTTCAATCAATGCTCTCAGAGAAACAGCAGTTCATCATCATAATGGATCCTTGGATGCTGTGAATGACAATTGTATAATGTCTGAAAAGACAACACACAATCCAGAACAATACATGTTTATATCTTTTCCTTTTATGGAGTATTGCTCTAAGGGTAAGGGCATAAATGGATGCTTTGAAAATGTTTAGATTACAGAGAAAGTATAGATATGGGTCTGTGTGAAATAATGCATGGTTTAAAGGGGTAAATTAAATTTCTAATAACAAGAAATATTATTTTGATTGACAGATGTGTTTTCAAATGAATCACTACTGACATAAAGACTTTGTTCCATTTTTTCTGCTATCTTTATTTTGAAGGCTTTCATTTAAGAATACACACAGAGCTGTCAAGCGTATTTCTATTGTTTAGATTAAGTCCCAAACAACTGAGGAGACTAATATCTCAACACATGAAAAGAAAAACAAAAACAAACTCCAGGGTGACATATAAAACATTTTAAAAGTATAAGTCGTTTAAGGCAGATTTTCAAACCACCTCTGTGGCACCAGGCTGCAGTGAGCACAGTGACCTTGGGTATATGGCGTGAGAGCAATGGCCCCCATAAAATACAGGCTTTGCAAATGCTCTGATGTTTTCAATTAAATTCACCTGCATAATCAGAGGGACAACCAGTCAGAGGCCACAAATAAACTGAAGGGGCAATTTAAGAATCGTAAATCCCACAAGGGCCTGTTGGCATTTTCACTGAAGTGTTAAAGCAGTTGTTAATTTTGTTTTCATGAATGCTACCTTTGGTTGGCACACAGAGGCTGTGGTCAGGATATGCACGAAAGGGCAGTTGTTTAGTTCCTTTATACTGTTTACTTACTTTGTCGTGCAATTTTCTGTTTTGCAGGTCTCCAATTTTGCAATCTCATTCATTTTAGTTTCCTGCATTTTCTCAAACCATGAATTAGGACTGCTATATGAAGAGATTTGAACTCCATGTTAAATATAACTATGTATACTAGTGTGATATAAATATAACTCACTAACAACTTTTTAAAGAAGCTGTTATAATTATGACAAGCTATAATGACTATGCAAGTATTTCTTGAAATCAAACAATATGAATGAAATTAGAAGCCATGAAGCACCTCTTGACAGAACTTACCTCATCAACTGTGGATACTGTCAATAATGGCTTTATTTAAACTGCAAATGGACAACAAATGCAGAACAATGTCCATTTTTACTGCTACCTTTCATGACATAAAGAGTCTTCCCAATTTATTCCTGTCTAAAATAATTGTCTGTGCTGATTTCCTGAGACATACCAAACATTTGAGAGATTCATAGTTCCATTACAGCTTATGAGCCAGAAGATTTTTACCATATTTTTCCTCCTCACTTCAGATTTGTTCAGGCTGCTGCATACGGTGTGCTCCTGTTCAATAAGTAATCATGCAGCTTCTCCAAGTGTGGACAGCAGAGAAAAAAACCTCTATGGTTATACAAGGAAAGTGTGGGTGTCTTAAATTCAATAAACTACTGTGCAAAAAAGGAAAAATACATTGGTGGAAATCTGCACAAAGCAGGGTGATTTGTGGACATGCAACCACATTTTGTATTGACTAAAGGGTAGTTAGGATAACTTTTTATTTTGACAGATCGTATTATCATCATTTGAGTGTGTGTTTCTTGGAAAATACTACAATATCTGAAACTTAGATTACATGTTATTAACACAACTTTTATGAACATTATGAGTAAAACAGTAAAACATGACCAATGCACCAATGGAGCATCCCAACAACATTTTTTTCCAATCAACTATATCCAGGTCAGGGTTCCAGTGGTAACAATATATATCCCAAGGTGCTCCTATGTCAGCTGGAAGGTGTATTCTCTCCAACATTTCCTAGATCTTCAGCAGGTCCGCTTCAAATCAGTCATGCCCGTTATATGACATAGAGGCCACTTCAGACTTTCTAAAGCCTCTCAGCATATGGGCTAGGGATGTAGATTGAATTTATGATGACTTTGCTTTGTGGAGCAGCTTCTCCTTAACCAGCATGTCATGTCTGTGGGTGGCTGTGGCTCAGGAGGTAGAGTGGGTCGTCCATTAATCACATGTCAAAGTGTCCTTACGCAAGACTTGAACCCTAAGTTGCTCCTGATGAGCATGGCTGGCGCCTTGAATGGCCACCATTGATGTGGAAGTCTGTGAATGGGTATGTACTTCACATGGAAGAAACAACCTCAGCTTGGAGGTTGTGTGTGGGTGTGTGCAAGAGATAGATAGCACTTTGGTGGGGTGGGTTGGGGGCAGGTTAGCTTGAAAGCCCCTTAATTGTATTTACCTTCACTCATGAGAACATCTTAGAGGCTTTACTTCCTCCACTTAGAGCAGTTTTTAAACCTTCACCTGAATGAGACATTTTCATCAGTTTTTGGGTGCTCAATCAGGGCTCATAATACATCACTTATACAGTACATACATTGTAGTACACTTTGTAGATAAACATGCAGTGATGTCAAAGGAAATGTATCATCTGAAAACAGAGAAATACCACTCTAGTGACAACAATTTGGATTCATGCTTATAGACTTCAGGTGAGTGTTGATATTTTGTCCATGAATATGTTACAAGAAGAGGAGTGGACACACCATCCCCCTGCTTAATGCTCAAGTTGAGAGAGCTTGTAAAAATGTTCAGAGAACCATCTCAGCTCTGATTCTAAATGTAAAGGAACCAAATAGTGCATACTCCTGCAGTTCTTCACACAAGATACTTTGGGGAACTTGGTTGCAAGCTTTTTCCAAATTCACAAAACACATGTAGACAGGATTAGCAGACTCTCATGATGCCTTAGTTAGCTGAGAGGATAAAAAGTGCACCATTCTGCAACCAAGAAGGAATCCAAATTGTTCTTTTGAATAGGTTTGACAATTGGCTGGAATCTCACTTGCAGCACCTTGGCAGAGGCTTTCCAAGGACAATGTGACTCCTGGTAAAAGCTTAATCACATCCACCTATCTGCTTTTATTGAAAGTATGGGCACCGCCACTCATGTTTGCTAATTTAAGCGTACTGTTTTCAAAAGTTGTGTCACACTGACGAGAGATTTACAACATCCAGCAATATCCAGAGCATTCAGCATTTCAGATCAGCTCTCATCTACCAGTGTAGGGCTTTTTAACTACATCATGGACATCTGCCAAGGATATGTGTTCAGACCCTCCTGAATCTTCCTGCTCTGCCTCCTGAGCAGAGAGCATGCCTATTTTGCACGTGACTATAGAGGATAAGAATAAGCTTGTCTTATCACCTGAAATAACATTAACAAATCTAAATTATGTGGATTTGAAAGCTTTGTTTAACCACCATTGATAAAATGGGCATTGCACAAAATGTAAATGCTATAAGAAATATTTGCAACACATTTAATTCCATTGAAGGCTTAAAGATAAAATACGTCTAATGTATCTTTGTCTTCCATGACTGATTGTCATGCTCATATTATACACTTTTGCAGAAGGATGTTAAAGCCATCGACTAATGTTTTATTGCATTCATTCTGAAAAATTCTACAGCAAGTATCATACAAAGAAGTAGAAGTTGCAGAAATAGTCCTGCACAGTAGTATCTGACCTCTGTTATTCTTTCTTCTTTTCTTAATCACATGGGACATGATTTCTCTGGCATGCAGTATGTGGAACAGCACCTGTAGGCGCCTTGCCCTCTAAATCACAGCAACAGGCGAGATGTGATAAAGCAGATGTAGAACTGCGCGACATGTGTTGATTAAGATCTGTTTTCACCCTGTGTCACCATCAGCTCAGACCTCTGAGTCCCCTCAACTTGGTACCCTTTCCAAAGCCCTACACACCAAATACTAAATCTGTCACTCATTAAGGTACAGGCTGCTTCACATATGTGCCTGTGTTGCTTAATGGCTCAACTACAGACCCAATCTGCACTGCATGAACAGCTTAAGTACAACTTTTGCCAGGCTTCTACACATTTTATGAGGTACATTACATCCTGACTGGTGTCTTGCAGTGTTCAAAGTGATATGTAAATCTGTTTAAAATTAGGAATTTGAAACATTCAGAAAGAAACTGCCAGATACATTTCAAAATATCACTGGTAGTTGTACAATAAGTGCAGTAAGCTATTATATTTAATATTTTATACAGTAGCCTAACAACTAGGTGCATTAAGGAATAATGGATAGAAAAGTACTTTGTGTTCATTATGGTCACCATGAATACACCCTCTTTGTCTGTGTACTCATGTTTCCAAAACGCCACAGCATAAGTAGCAAAACATACTGTATATATGAAAGTTCCTGGTAGCTCTGCTTTCTACTCTTAAATTCTGAAGTGCAGGGCAGCCAGTTGAATAAGCCAGTTTGTTTATTGTACCCAAAATGCCACAGTTTAACACCATCCCATAATGTCATTTTTTCTGGGGATTTTCTAAGGTGGCTGTGGTACAACAGGTCATCCATTAACCACAGGATTGATAGTTTGATCCTGCTGAGCAGGCCATCACATTGCATGACAGCTCTACTGCCATTGGTGTGGGTGAAGAGGCATTGGGTTCATGTACTGCTGCTGTGACAAAATGTGTAAGCATGTATGTAGTTAAGCTGCAATAGATTAAAAACATTCAATTTTTTAAAATGATGAAGTTAAACTTGGACAGAAAGAACGTCTCTTCTTGTGGCACCATTCAGTAGTATGTCCAAATTTCTAGAAATGTTTTTCCAAACAACTGTTTAATGTGACTGACAATGTGGGTTGGACAACTGTGGTCAGTTTAAACAGAAAATGTCTCTACGTTGTGTTTTGATGCTCTTTGGAAGCATTAGGAGCTATGTGGTTTATTCAGTTTCAATTAAAAGTTTCTGACAAGGCAGTAGATGGAATTGGTGTCAAAAAGAGGTTGCTAACCCTTGGAAACGGTCAAAACCTCTGAAAAAGGAAGAATGAGCTTATTAGGTTTTTCTCCATGGGCTTTAAGGGAGAATCATGATTCACCTCCAACTCTGAATACTAAAGGATACTCTTTGAAGTTTTAAGCCAGACTTGCAAATCAGAGCACCACTTTCTCATCAGCACAGTCCAAGAGAAGATCACTGAGGCCCTTAACAACTTTAGGAAGTCCAACTCTAACTCTGCAAATCCCAAATCAGACCAAGTGTATATTACACTCACGTTGCACCTAGATTGATTTACCTTTCCACATTATGTCATTTTTCAATCTGGGCCTTCTTTCAAAGCAACAGGGGTCACATACAGGTTTCAATTTAACAGAAATGACTGTATTTCAACCTCTTGTTCAAGAGTCAAACTAAAAATGTTCAACGTTGGAATTCCATTACAATCGTAAATTCAATTTCACATCTACTTCTGCTGTAGCTTTTGCCCACAATTCAATAGTAAACCTGTTGCAATGGCTGGCTGTTTGAAGATTTTAAATTGATCACCCTCCATATTATACATGAGTGGACTGATTAACAGCAAAATAAAATAGAAGAGGACAGACAAAAAAAAAAGCAGAGGCAAAAGAGAATAGAGTACCCTGCAATACAATGTTCATGCTCTGGTGGTATTCCTGCAGCCATTGCACTCCTATGCCAACTTAGAAGGAAAGCTTGCTCTGCAAAGAATGGGAAAACAGCCCAACCAGCAGATGGAGAAGATAATGAAAAATAAGTAATAAAATAGGCTATTAAACATTATAATAAATATTAATCTACCAATCTCAACATTGATCTCATGATGGACAGAAATAGCTGACTGTGCAGACTACAGTATTTTGCATGGTCAAAGTTCACAGCCTATACAATAATTAGCAGTTCAACTGAGATCTTGAATGTAGAGATCTTTTCAAGTCTGCTATCATCAAATCTTTATTCCTGTTTAATAAATAGAACATTACATTTATAATTTCATTATTTTGCCTACATATGCTTTTGATCTGTATCTTGTGGCATATGGGTCTTGGGTGGAACAGTACCAATACATTTGACTTCTTTCTAATCTTGCCAAATAATCATGATAATCAAACCTGACCCACCCTTAAATATGTAGGTTGCAGCCATCCTTCATGTACTGTACAAAATTAAATCCTACAAGTCACCTGTAAAACTGCTGTGGTTTGAAACTGTATTTTAAGAGTGGAAGATGTGTCAGGTTCAGTCACAAACTAATTTTGCCAATTTTCTGTTACAGACAGATAGGCAGGAGACACCGATATGGCGACAGATGGATATTTATTGGATTACAGCACAGAGCAGACAGGTATGCAGGTAAGAGGTGAGGTTAGGGATATGTAATGGGAGGAATACTGGCTATTGCTAATGGCCTTTGTCTTACGCTGGAGTAGTCTTTTGAGTAGTCCTTACATTTCAACAAGACCGGACAACTGACTGAGGTGAGCGGTGTGGCTTTATCCTAGTAGTGATGAGGTGCTGATGGGGTGCAGGTGTGTGTGATAGGGAGCAGGTGTGTGTGATTAGTACTCTGGTGAGGGATTGCACCGTGACTGGCTGATGGTGGAGCCTGGTGTGTCTGTGACAATTTCCTTAGTTACATTTTATATGGATAGTCCAATGTAGATAAATCTACGACTACAATGTGTCAGGAAAAAAAGTTCCAGGTAGTACAACAGTGTGAAAAGTAGTCTGAAGATAGGGTTAATCATAGGGTTAGCAATAAAATGGGGTTAGGGTTACAGTTACAGTTACAGATTCGGGGTCAGGTTAAGTATAGCTAGTAATAATAAAGTGCCTGGCCACACCAGAAAGTGGCACAGCAAAATTCATTTGCGCTTTCCTGTCAAATAGTTGGTGTTGGAAGCTTGGTGACCCATATGCTTGCAGATTATGCAGTTGCTACCTTTGGTCATGTCTAGTTTCATTCATGACAAAATGGAAATTACAAAAGCTTTATTGGCATTGATTCTCATTTGAAAGAGTAAGACAATATAAAATTGAAGGCTGAAACATGTGTGCGGGATTTCTAGCCACTGAGTGCTAGTAAGGAGGACCACAGCAGTGCGATGCGGTGTGGCTAACCCCTGCGTTGAATCTGTAGTGGAAATGCGTGTCATCATGGCTTGGCTTGGCACAGCATGGCGCGGCTAAAGCAGACTGCCCAAGGCCCATGAAAAAACCCTGTATAACTTACATATATACAGACTAGACATAAAGTGTTAACATTATTTGTTTGCAATTTAGCTTTAGCTGACATTTTGCTCTAACGACACTATGACAGCAAACATTGTTAGTAATGAATGCACATTAGCTGTTGAAGAGATGGATGCTGTGAGCTTTATTGATACCAGCCACATAACACACCAGAATAGACACACCCTCACACACAAAAGAAAATGTTAAACATTATCCATATGTATAGGCATTGCGATTAAACTTCAGTCCTCGTGTGGCTTATTTTTCTGGTAACACTAAAGTCTATTTTTATGTAGGGGACTCAAAGGAACAAGCAGGCAATGTCTGAGGATATCAATGACATTCTTGTCTGAGTTTAAAGTTTCAAACTTAAAAGTTTCCTATAAGCAGTAAAAAGTTTTGTAATTTTGAGCCATAACTAACTGTTATGTTATGTGTAACTCCAAGATCCAAGCAGACCCTGCGTAGTGAACAGCTTATGATGATGAGAGAAAATCTCCATAACGTCAATATTTTTGAAGTGAATTGCAGTGTAAAACACATAATCGTCCACACACTGTAGACACTATCTATTTAGATGGAGAATCAAAGTGAAAGCAGATGGGACTGCAGGCAATACTTTCCACTTGAAGTAGACAGCTCTTGTTCAGAACTCTCTCAGTAGCTGGGCTTGTTCCAGACACCCAGCTGGAGAAGTGCAGTTCAAACTACTTGGCTCCCACCACTCTCACCACACTGTCGTTGGGTAGAGCGTTGATTTACGACAGAAGTCCTCCTACTGGACTGGACGAACCCGGGGCAGAGATGAAGAATGGCACCCCAAAATCAGACACAACAGTGTATTTTTGTGGGTGTTCAAGTATTGTTGCCATATTATACACATATGCAGCTGCTACAACTGAAAGGGAAGAAAAACCGTCAAGCACAGTCTGCACACACAGACATGAAATGAGGTCTAATCAGCCAAAATAAGTCAAAACCCATGTTGTTGTACCAAAAGTGTGTAGGGACTTTGATAGTGTTATCTCTTCCACTGTTACAAAGACAGCTTTCTACCATTTAAAAAACATTTCCAAACTTAGGAATTTCCTGCCCTAGTCTGACTCTGAAAAATTGGTCCATGCATTCATTCAAGCATGTGTCTCCTAAATTTACCTAGAATTAAAACTAAATCAGGTGCATTTAATTACTATGGTGCTGTTCTCTGGAACAAACTGGCTGATGACCTGAGATGTGCTGCAACTGTATCTTCTTTTAAAAGCAGTCTTAAAACATTGCTTTTCTCTAAGGCTTTTGGTAGTGTGTGAGAGTGTGAGTGCTATAATCCATGTGTGAATGCTATAGTAGAAACAGGGGTTATAATGTGAAATTATGTGGAATATTTGTGTTTTCTATTTTATTTTCTAACGTTTGTTTTCACTGTAAAGCACATTGAGTTTACCGGTGTATGAAATGTGCTATACAAATACAACTGACTTGACTTCTTCCAGAAGTTGCATTAGTACATGCAAGCTATGAGCTGCCTTGCTCTCAGTTGTCCTATTGAGTTCTGCAGGTGTGTGGCCTGAAGTGTTTAATACAACAGTCCACTATTATGAGAATACTCCAAGAATTAACATAAAAACATATCCCATGTTCATACTACAGCTGTGCCTTTTATTTTTTTCTCAAAATTCATTCACTTAAAAACACACTCACATTTGCTGTCATTTAAATTAGACACAAACAGATTTTTCATATCAAAGCATTAGATTATGTTTTCAGTCTTTCTCCATTAAATGCACAACACTCAAGCATAGTATACTTTGACCTTTAAAGTCAGCAAGCCGCTAACAGACAAATGAAGTGCACAAAGCATGTGGGATGTGATTGTACAATGGAAACTGGAGAGACTCTTTCACGCCTGTCTGTGACACCGACACGTAAACAGCTATCAGAAAAAAAGATCATAGCTCCTGACCCAACCACAAAGTGAGTGGTAAGAAAATGGATGTTTGGTAAGATGGGAAAAATTGTTTATAACAGAAAATAAGTGAGTTTAGATAAGATAGACATAATAGGCATTAAAATGCTTTTAAACTTGCTTTTGATGAATGAGCTATTCTGTTCAGTTGCTAACTTTATCTTCTGCTAGATCATCATGTCAATGCACTGATGAAGCAGATGACTTCATTTAAAACAATCTAAATTTTGCAATTTTTTTCTATGTATGTTATGTACAGAATATACTGTATCATTAGCAATCTCTCGTCTTTTTTGTTTCAGTTTTGTTTAATTATTCAGTCTTATAAAATTATTATTTTATAAGACGTGTGGCTTCCAAAGCCATTTGTGAAACCACTGACAAATAACTAGCAGCATGGTGGTCATAAAAACATCCCATGTTCCCACAACTTTGCATAAAGTTAAGAATTATGCAAAAAAACTGCAGGAGACTCAGACCAGTTTCCTTTTAAAACATCATGAAAGACACATCCTCATTTTCCAGTGTCATGCGGCTATATTAACTCATTTTATGTTCTACAGAAAGTGATCAATCAACTGAATCTAAGTTCTTAATGTTTTCTAATGCTATAGATCTTTTTCGCAGGAGATATTTTGACTTGTCATGGCAGGCAAAGCACAGGTGAAATACATTTTGTTAACAGCTCGGTTCCATCAAGTGTCCTAATGAGCCAGTATGCACAATGCCAGGACCCTGGATCTAGCTCACATAAATGGAATATGAAAATATGGAATGTGAAAAAGGTCTATTAAGGTTTGTAAATCATAACAGAAACAAGGAAAAAAACTGGAAACATGCAGCCAGAAAGGACAAGTGCAAAATCCAATTAATCATGTGACACAATTGGCCAATTGCAAGCAAAGGAGGCAGATAAAAGCCATGTGAAATTTTCAACAATCTCTTTGTGGCACTCAAAGCTTATGCAGAACAGATAGGCAGTTTATTTATACATTGACAGGGGGGAATTCTAAAGGAGCAAAAACCAAGCAAGAAAGTCCAAAAACACACTAGAAAACACTGACACATGTGGTGAAGACGATCTGACGCTGAACACTGACTTAAACACATCCAGGTAGGGAAGCCAACGAGACAGATGAGATTAATTAGGGCAAGGCAGATAATCAAAAGTGGAGGGTAAACCACACAAACAGGAAGTAAAACAAAAGATGCACATAAGGTAGAATACTTACCAAAATAAAACAGGAAATAAAAGAACACAAACCCAAAACCATGACACTATTTGTATTATTGTAAACATGAAAGTTTGAGTAGAATAAAATTTGGTGAGGGAGCTCTTAGAGCAATGGTTTTCAGTGCTGGTCCTCAGGGTCTAGAGTACTGCTTGTTTTGTATAACAAAGGGTTGTTAATTGCAGTTCCTTCACATATCAGCCTTCACATATCAGCTACAACAGGTGTAGCTCAGTTCTTGATTAGAATAAAAAACAACAAAGCTCTTGTTTTCCAGGACCAGGAGGATAAAGAATTGCATCTATGTCTTGGCTGAGAAAAGCTCCAGCAGTCATTGTGCAGTTTTAAGTGAAACTTAAAGTGAAAGTAATTTTTTTTCAGCTAAAATATTTGAGCTGCATTTTTGGTGTGTACTGAATAGAAATGACAATTACAATAAGGGAAATTTAAGAGCTTTAACTGAGGAAGGCACACTAATCACTAACTCCTCTGTGACTGTGCACCTTTGTGCTAACATCCCCATTCAATGTTAGCAATCTCACCACTCCTCATTGAGCTGTGAGAATAGTGGAACTTAGAAAAAAAAACACTTGGTAGCTAAGCATTGCCATATGTTCTCGATTCATCGTGTGCACCATAATAAATCCTCAAAGCGGTAGAGTGTGTATTTGATATAAACATCATCGGGGATCATCATAAATTATTGTTGCCCCTTTGGCTGCAACTTTATTATTGTATTGTGATTGTATTGCCAAGTATCATATGCAAATGAGAGAAAGTGTGCAGTGACTGATGAGGTCAAGTATGTCAGTCCACTGTTCAAACCTCAAGGCTGGCAGCTATGCTCATGTCTGGTGGGACCGTGCAGGAATCCCTCTGGCTCAAAGAAAACACAAACACAGCCGTGCTTTACTGTGCTTCATGCCATCAACACAGAGCAGAACACAATTATTAAAAGCCAGACCCTAAAAGGCAATGGGTCTAAGCAAAGATCCAGAAATCTGTTTATCAGTCTGCTAGTTGGATTTAAATACAAATTGCCTGGAAGTCCCTTTCAGGCCTTAGTGTATTTTGATGTCAGGAGGTTAATTAGCATCAGGGATTAGATATTTACGTTCTTAATCAGGTGGTTGAGTGGAAACTGTTCAGCCTTAAATAGCTGTGTTAGCCAGTGGAACCAGACATGTGAACATTTTAAATAAACTTTAAAAGTTACTGAACCTATTGTCTGGCACCAGCCCATTTATATTTGTTTTTATTATCTATATTTCCCAGTCTGACAAATGTATGAATCTGTCAACAAAGGTTCATCATTTATGCAATACTACAAGATTTAAAGGCTGATTATAACCCTGAGTGATTTTCAAGATTGTGGAAAGTTTGCACTGGTCTGTGAAATAGCAGTTGGAGCTGTCACTATCTTGATTCATGTTTGATTTTTACAACTGGAAACCAGGAAAATCTGAACATGATCAGGTTTTAGCTAGTTAACAATGGAAATCCGAGTAGAAGTAAATGTCTTCTAGTGTGTTACCAGCTTTAACTATCTACCGGAGTTCAAGGTGTTTCCACATTTGGCACCCTGAACTGATATACATAATTTGATCTACATAGTTTGTAGCCCACATGGCCAGGACTGTGATGGGATTCCCATAGTCTTTATAATTAGTAAGCTTGCTTGCATGATTGCCAAGATTTAAGCTGACATTTCTTTTTGTTGTCAGTACTGAATTATGGCACAGTATTTCTAATACTTTCCAAAGTAAAACATGCACAGTTTAATATATGATAGTTTAATAAGAAGAGAGATGAAAATGACTCATGCCTTCTTCTGGTCTTCTTACTTATGCCTGTCAGCACATGTTTTCATAGTCCCAGATTTATGTCCTTTAGATGGATAGTGCTGGAAGGTAGAGGTATCTGTTAAAGCAGGTGTTGAGTGCTGAGTTCCTCAGTTACAACAGTTGGACTTTGGTGTTGGTTTATCAGACCAAATCTGTCTAGAAAGTATGTTTATGTGCCACTGTGAGGCCACTTTTCCCCTGGATACTTTATAATCATTCTCCCTCAGCACCTGTATACTCTACAGGAGATGCAAGTTGGCTGATCATTATATAGGGAACCTTTTGAGATTGCAATGTATTCAGTGTTTTTCTCTGAAACTGCCTGCGGCTGTTCTTATAGCAGAGATGTACTAACCAGTGTTTCTCCCCATGTTTCTATGATTCACTAAGACTAAGGGAGCTGGAACCTGTTTGCATTCAGTCAATCAATCTCACTCCAATGGTTTTACCCAACACTGAGCCAGATTCCCATAGAGATATCGAACTAAAGAAAATAAATCCGAAGTCTCACTAACAAGGTTAGATCAACATGGTAAGTTCTCAAGCTAAAAAATAAAAAATAAAAAAAGAAAGGGGGCGGGCAATGAAACGATTTATTTTAGAACCGTATGTAATGTTGTGAGGTTAAAGCTTTGATTAAAAAAACAATGAAGATTTGGTTTATACTTGGTCTGATTTTTCAGCTTGGGCTAGGATAGATAAACACTTTTACGACCTTTTTTAATGTCATGGGGAACACAGAGTAACATAACAAGTTGACCCAAAACCTTTGCAAAAACAGCATCAGAGTCTCTGAGGCCAAAATTATAACAACAAAAAAACCCCACACTAGCTAGAAAATTTCAATTGGTCTACAGAATCAAACAGAAAAACAATACTAAGCTCCCTAACTAACGACAAAACAGGAGAAAAAGGGGAAGCAAAGTAATGGTAGGGGTTCTGGGGTTGATATACAGCTCCACTGATGATCAAATGAAGTTCAGGTGTGCGTGATCCAGGCACTCAGAGAGGGTCGTGGCAGACCTGAAACAGTGAAAGAGACAGCTCTCTTCCAAAAAGAGGCCAAAGGAAAGTCAGTGGATATAACAAGCACATAGAGAGGAGGTAGAGATACTGCTTTATTTGTCATGGGGTATCTAACTCTTTCTCTAATCATAATCCAATTTCAACAGTCGAGCACTCATTCATCATTTCAATCAAATTTGATTTCGCCAATAACAGAGAATTGATTGATTTGATCCACATGATCCTGCTTTTAAAAAAGAACATTTCTTCCTCACCCACATGTTTGACACTGTCTGTCAAACAAGGTTGCAGAAATGTGATGAAGGAGTGTCTTGTTTACCTATATACAAGAAAGCACTCGATAGACTGCAGACTTTGAGTACCTGGTATTTAAGCCAAACTTTAGCTGGAAAGTGGTTCCAGACAAAATTTTATGGAGCTACGTAAATTAATTCTAACATCGATAAGTTTCTTCCTCCTGTTTGGCGCATGATCATTGTAGAAAACTCCCTGGGATGCACCCCGTGCTTTACAATCGTGCATAGCAAGTGTTGTGTGTTTAGGAGTGAAGGGTCAGGAGGTACAGTATTTAGAAAATTGAAGGTTTGGCCTGCATGAGGAATAGCAGGGTCTCCAGAATCACTAGGCTTCTTTGGTTTGGGAGTGTGTACATGCACTGCAAATTTCTTTTAAAGACAACAGCAATGACAGTTGAGACTTTTCAAGTGGATAACAAGGAGCCTAGTCTTGGATAGTTTAATCCGATACCGTACATTAAGATATTTAGCCAAAAGAGGCTTTTGTTTTGACAGAATCAGTTGAGAGCACAGTGGTTTTCCGAAGTCTCTACAAGAAATTTCCCATCACAGAATCAGTGATGGGAAACACTTCGTCATCAGCGCAGCAGCAGCACACTGCTGTGAGTCATATTCTACAACCACAAAGCTCTCCATTTTCATTCATGCCATAATGTGTTGGCCCGTCAGACTGACAGACTGCAGCATCTCTTGCCCAAATTGGCTTAATTACAACTGTTGTCATTATAAACTTAGATTAGTTGTCAGCCTTAATAGCTAAACACAAAAGTCTTAAAAGCAGTTACATCATCATCATTTTCATATATTCAGTATTTCAGTATTTTTCAGACAAGATCCCATGTCATTTTGTAGACTCTTCTTAACAGAACAAAGTAAATCTTAACTTGGTATAAACAAACATCCTCATCAACAATCAAAGAGGATAACATATGCCAGTTGTAATGTTAATTGTGTTGCTGTCAAATAAATTAAGGGGTGGATTTTTTTTTTACAGGGCATTCAGCATGCGCCAGGTAATTTTGTTGCCATCCAACTTCATCATTGTTTTGCAATCGTAACAATAAGAAATTGTCAGAAATTTCAATGTCATTTTAAAGTACTGACTCCAGTCAAATGTGCAAAATTCAGAGCTGTTGTAACTCTATATTGTAAATATATTTTACTACAAACAAGCCAAAGCAGTGAAGAATATATTCACATTTGCCAAACAATAAACGCTTCATATATGTTGAATTCCTATCTCATTGTCTGTCTCCTCCACAAACCGCTGTACACAATAGCTGCAACAAATCACCAGGGCAGAATGGAAGTAAGCCATGGGCTGCATTGCAGTAAATGCTTCTGCAGCAGGCCAACCAAAAAATGCCTGATGAAAATGAATTAACAATGAAGGACGAATTTAAATGCAGTAATTTAATCATGGTGAATTCAAGACAAAAGTTAAAAAGGGGCGAAACAAATCAAAACAAAGTAAAGCCTGAAACACAAGCAGATGGCCTAGTAATGGGAAGCAGGTTAGGCTGGTTGCTAAGTGACAAGGGCTAAGATGAGGGTCCATAGTTTTGGCCGTGGTTTTGCAGGAAAAACACTTCTCCTCCCTAGTCTGAGCCACCCTCTTTCCCTATAGTGCTGTGGTTCTGACGCTGGCTGGGCAGGACAGGAGGCAGGCTTGGCCAAATGAGAAACAGACCCCCTTCACCCCAGTATTGCCTATTTCTCCCTGTGGCTTTTTTGTTTTCAAAGAAAAAAAGAACGCTCTCCAAAAATAGATTTGGGGCTCGCGTGCCAATGGGTTTTGAAACCTTTTTTTCCACTCCTTCTAGTCACGCAAGTAGCCTGGCAAGACCTTGAAGAGAGAGCAGGGGAAAAAACAGAGCTCGTAAGAGACAAGACGATCAGAGAGGGAAAAAAGTCTCTCTGGAGTGTTTGGAGAAAGGATTGTGGTAAGCTGAGGATGGAGCATCCCTGGAGCCTGGCCCTCTGCTGAGGAAACAAGGAGCGGAGACTTCCGTGCAAGCTGCAGGTATGAGGGGTTTATGGGTAATCAAAGCATTAGCAGAGAGACCTCTCTCTGGTCTGGCTTCATTTTAACTGGACGGTAGCCTGGGATACTCCAGAGAAGAGTCTGATCCTTACCAAAGGGCCTGCAGACAAAGCAGCTCACACCCGAATGCAAAGATTCCCATTCCTTATGTCCATAAGCCCCGTATCCTTCACCGTGATTCACTTCACAATTGACTGATCCCTACAGCTGGTATTCATCTTTGTATCTGTCACATCATATGCTATGTCATCAAGATGAGATCACTGCCTAGATTATAAAAAAGAGAAACATTATCTAGCCCTGGTTAACTACCTTTGAAAGTCTGCCTATTTTGGTAGCTTCATTATAGAAAGTGCTTTTGAATATAAGACAGTGAGAAGGACCCATGGCACAAGCTCATCTGCAGAAGCCATGTTAAAACCATTATATCCTCCAGTCGTTATAGTCATTATGCCTACAAGGCTACATAAGCCTTCTGCTGCTAAAGAGCATGAAAGTTCTCTGGAACATCTGAGTAAGGGTTCATTTTTTGGCTACCTTTAATGTCAGGTAGGCATGCTGTACATAACTCGCTGACAACATGGGACACTGTGGTCCCTATACTGTGCCACAGTGCCTTTTTAACTGAGCAGCTCCCAGAAGGATTTCTCTAGAATTTGCTGCACACATGTAGGTTTGAGTGTACATTCACTTTCATATTATCTTTATTGTAAATTATGTCAGTCAAACAATTAAAGTAGTAATTATGCCAATATGTTTTACCTTAAGTGTAGCTCTACTACTTACAATACAGCAGAATGTGAACAAAAAGTAACTCGACAAGCAAATTTGTTTAGATTTATATCTCCCTTTTAAGGTTTTATCATCACTGAAGCACAAGATGATTGTGATACATATTGCAGTGTATTGATGGGTTTATTAAATAAAGAAATACTTTGCCTAGCGCTGAGATTTTTGGCTTTCAGAATTCACTTTTTGCTTCGGTATCTCTGTTTCCCACTGTTTTGCAAGACTAAAAAATGGCAAAACAGTGCTACATTACATACATTGCATCATACATTACCAGCCTTTTGTGATGAAAGGTACACCTTAGATCATGTTCATTAGCTGG
This sequence comes from Siniperca chuatsi, assembly GCF_020085105.1. NCBI lineage: Eukaryota > Metazoa > Chordata > Actinopteri > Centrarchiformes > Sinipercidae > Siniperca > Siniperca chuatsi. Next base: position 24,558,221 of record NC_058048.1, read on the forward strand.
CAATTCCAAATCAACCAAACCAAATTTGGTCTTTTTCCATGCAGACAGGCATTTTCAGAAAAGAGATCTTTATGATTATAACGTTAACCAAACAATTGCCATCTTTCAGGTTAATTTAAAAGTCTGACCTGCTGCACTCTTGGTAACCAATTACTCAACCCTTTTACTCACTTGCCAAGGCCTGGTAAGATAAATAATTTACTTGCCAAGAATAATTTTGAAAGAATCTATCATGTTTTTGGTAGAACTACATCACTGGACCCCTCAGGTGGTCTATCAAATAAAATTTGTAATTCATCATAGTGTTTTGCATAGCCAGACCTCCATCGTGTCTAGAGAAATTCAAGCTCAACATTGGACTAGAAAAGGGTTGAGACAAACACTGTATCCCGATTCGAGGCCAAGCTCAAGGTTAATTTATTTGTCATTTTACAATACAGGGTTGCACAATGAAATGTGAGTTGTAGCCCCTTCATTCTACACGCACATAGAACATATTTACAAATACTTAAATTTTAATAGAATAAAATAAAATAAAAATTAAATTAAATAATATATACAGTTACTTATATACATATATACCTATACATGTATCCACTCAGAAAGTATGTACAATATGTGTAATGTCAGTGTAAAGTTCCATGTCATTTATTTATGGTGGAGTGCAGAGGATGAGTTTGAGTCTCACAGCCTGAGGAAAGAAGCTGCAACAGTGGATACTTCTGTATCGCTTGCCAGACGGCAGCAGGGTGAACAGGCTGTGGCTGGGGTGGGTATTGTCTTTTAGTATCCTTTGGACTCTGCGCAGGCACCTCACGTCACTATTTTCACTGATGCTCGGTAAATGGGTACCACTGTTTTTCTGGGCTGTTTTAATCACCCACTGCAAAACCCTCCTGTCTTGGGCCGTGCACAATCAGGATGCTTTCTATTGCTCTTCTGTAAAAGTTAACAAGAAATTTGCCTTCTTAGGTTTCCTTAAGAAATTCAGCCGTTTCTGAGCTTTTTTTTTTACCAGGGTGGAGATGTGTGATGACCGTGACAGGTTCTCTGTGATGCTGATTCCCAGGAACCTAAAACTGTTCACGTGCTCCACCATACTACATTCTAATTGTATACAAGTATGCACTATATACAACATGGTAAAGTAAATGGACTGTACTCGTATAGCGTCTTTCTAGTTTCCCGACCACTCAAAGTGCTTCACATACTACATATCACACACATACAAACACTGGTTGCAGAACTGCTCATCAACTAACTAATCATTCACACACACTCACACACAGACTGAAGGCACAGCCCTCGGGAACAATTTGGGGTTCAGTGTCTTGCCCAAGGACACTTTGACATGTATCGACATGATTGAACTGCCGGCCTTCCGATTGGTGGACGACCCGCTCTACCACTAAGCCACAGCCGCCCCATGTAAAGTACATTTTAAGACTTGCACCAATGGACGACTTGCACCAATGGCAATCAATCAAACTGTGACCTACTGTCAAATAAAATTTAAAAAGAGAAAACAAATAATTTTCCAAAGATTTAATACTTTTTTTCTCTGGTGTTGCTACTGATGAATAATATGCAAGAAGTCATGACAGTTACAAAGAAAAACACTAAAATCCTCTTCAGACATTCATAGGCTACTTTTGTTTTAGAGACACTTTGAAACTTGCATAAGGAAAATAAAATAACATGAGACTATCAGATGTTTACCAATGTGGTACCATCAGAAAAAGTAATCAAGTAATTCTGCAAGTTATACAGTTATACATTTTTGCTTACATAACTGAAACAAGCAGCACCTGAATATTAAAGTAACAAAAATTCTTCACAGATATGGCTGTCAGTAAAGAGCATGATGCTACCAGAGCAGCAATAACTCATTCACTTATTGTGTTGCAAGAAAAAGATAATATCACATCTATTCAGATATTCATGTGCTATACTGGTAACAAAAGGAAATCATTCAACAACGCATGGAATAAGTTGATAAGCATATTCTTTGATCAAAGTGTGGAACCAACTGTGGAATCAATATGAATAACAACACTTTTGTTCTCCTGCAGGTTTAAGGATTTCAAAGGATGGACCCTCTGTGAAAAAGCAGCTTTAAGCATGAACAGCAAGAACAGAGGTAGTTTAATGACCACATTAAAACAGAATACGAATGAGTGTGCTTTCAAAATTTTAAAGGGAAATTTTAGTATTTGTCAGCCTGGGTGCTATTTTCATATTCTTGCAGCCATACTTGCATGTGGTATTCATGCACACATGCTGATTTATTTACATTAGTGTGATGTTGTGGTTCACTTTTGATTTAGCTTGTGTGCATGCTACAGAAGTATTAGCAAATCCGAGAAAAGGTTTTCCTAGTTTCCAAACTGAAAAACATAATGACAATGTACACACCATTTAGTTTTTATTGACTTTCCATATACAATAAAGAGAGGATCCTGTTGTGGGTCATCTCTCTCTGCAGTTTGCCACAACTTGTGATCTGTGGCCCAATATGTGAAACTTGTCAGTGTCCATGTTTCCCAAACCTCTACAATGGACATGATGAATACAAAATTACCAAGACCAATAGTCATAATGGACAAAAATATGAGAAAAACGTGAAGGTTAACAAATACATGAATTTAAGCATTAAGTAAACCAAGATCAAGGATTTTCAGTATCATATAAGCATGACAGCACTGATAACTCTATAAGAGACACAGAGGTTCAGTGAAGAGAAAAGGGCAGCCTGGCACTGAAGATTGCATGTTAACAGAGCAGCCTCCTGTGTATCCACTTTGTGTTGACGGAAAAATGATAGATTTCATTTGGTTTACGCAGAGCCTTTAATTTAAGCTTTGAGTAATGACTTGGCTTATGTTCTCTTACTCATTTCATCTGAGTTCTGTTGTGTATATACTGGCCTGTGATCCTAGGTGCTTCGTTTGGGTCACAGCATTCATCTCATAACCTGAGTTTGCTATGACACTCAAGCTGAGTGTATCATCATCAGGCTGTTCAATTCAGCCAGCTCCACCCATATTTCCAGTCCATGGACAAAAAATACACACATGAATTCACCTCTTTGTGTGTGTGTAATTGCTCAGAATACCACAGCATTTAGGTTTCAGCTCCATAACCAGTCGGAGGCAGGCCATGGAGTGGACAAACAGCACTGGTCCAGTTTCAGCTCTGTTTCATCAGGCAGAAGGAGTGTTGTCTATAGCCTTGGGCAATATGAGAGTGATGCAATGAGTTCCCATGACAGGTGGGGTTGGATACTAAAAAATAATACTATTTAGTAACATTGGTGACATCCATGTATTCTAAAATGTGAATAAGTTCAAAAGTAATCTGACAAATTCAGTTTTTGTGAGAAAAGTTTAGATTCTTGCATGACTTTCTGCTGTTTGATGAAAAGTTCGTTGGTGTAAAACAAGTGATCATAGTTTTTAGTCTTTTTGACATTTTTGTTACATCATCATATCATTTGAGAGCCAGTATTAAATTTTAAACATAGAGGTTTTATGTACAACATGAAAACATTGTAGAAATAAACCCTGACTAGACATACAAATTTCTCAACTTTGCTGTTCTTATGTGTTACATGATCTGGGGAATAGAAATTGAGGGCAATTAGTTGAAACAGCCAAACAGACATTTCTAAAGTAGCAAAACCATGATATGTGCAGGGACAATAACAGTGAAGTAATAATAATTTAAGAATTTCTGTGAGAATGTTAGTTGGATATGCCTAAAGATAAAAAAATTTGAGATTTGGTGTGGTCAGTGTTACATGATGAATGACTTCTGAGCTGCAAAACATAATGTGAATGAGATCTTTTGGCAAAATAGACAAACGGGCGTTAGAGCACAAAAGCAATGGAAATAAGCCTGGCTCCATGTTAATGTTGTGCTAATTTGAATAAAGAAATATATGAATGGAATAAGGCTCATCTGAGAATTTAATGTGAAGCAACCAGTTTCTTTATGGTTTCCAGTGTGTTCTATTTCAAAGTCTTGTGTTTTGTCTTCATCTGTGCTGGAAAAGCTTCAGCAAGAGCATTAACTGGACGTATGGAAATGTGTCTCGGCTGCTTTCAATGAAAATAAGAGCATCTGTAAAGCCATTACTTCAAATAACTTGTTACACTGTAACCATATTTGTGGTATTGTGACTGTGTTACATCATATATCCAGTTCTAATGACAAAAAATGACACTTAATGGCTATCATTAAATCAAATATTGTTAATTTACCATGTTTTCTTAAGATTGGGACAATACTGGGACTGAACTGGCCTATTTTAGGCCCATATTTGTCCATTTATCTTATTGCCCCGGCACAATAGGGAGTTTTGAGTTGTACAGTTTATACAAGGTATAAGCCTATGTTACAGGGTAGTACTAGTGACTTTAGCTATATTTAGATTTTGCAGGTCTGGGATACCAGAGAAAATACTGTTGAGCCTTCATGATCATGTATTGTGCTTTGGCAAATGCCACGTCACTGCCTACATCTTTGTAAGCAGAATCATACAGCTTTCAAGATATCTATAGATTAATTGCACATAATACCTATTATTATTATTATTATTATATGATTAATTTTCATACATTACCATTATTCTGAGCTGAGAAAGATGTGACAGAGGAGACAATGTGTTCACATAAGTACTTTAATCAGGCACTTTGCTCAAAACATTTCTCTGGAGCCTAGAATATGAGTGAACATTTGGAGGAATTTCTCTTCTATGGCACCATTATACACAGTTTGGACAAACATGAAATGTAAGTGGCAGGTAACACTATTCAACACAAAACAATACAAACAACAACGTGTCTTCATTCTATCAAATAGGTAGTGTTCATGTATATTTGGCTATGGTCAAAATAACATCCTTGTAAATAATTTACCAAGCCTCTCAGCTTCTGAAGTCTACTTATATAATAAATATAATTACTGTAAAATGTTAGTGTTGCTTATGATAATGTTATCAAGGGTCTAAAACTGGGGATTAACAAAATACTTTTATAATAATTGGAAAAAGAGAGGAATCCACATTTAAGCCACGGCAGGGCTCTAGGTAATTATTAATGCAAATTTACACATGATTTTATTTTGTCAAGACTGCCAAAAACACAATTATGATCACAAATGTATTTATGATGTAGGCATCTGTGTAAAAGCATTATGTGAATTATGGCTGAACATGTACATGACATGGATTTCTTCTCATTTACTAGGAAACATTCCCTGGTGGTGTTTGAACATTCACGAATATATACTTTTTCATACTTCCATCATACCGCATGTAACATTTATTAGTATTACTTTTAATCCATTTAGTATTCTTTATAGTGCTATTGAAAAGAGGGGACAAATGTGGTCCAAAATAACATTCATTACAGTTTGTCAGTAAATCTATACAATAAATCTGGATAAAATTAGAAAAAACCTGCTGCATATTTCAGTGTCAGGATAGCACTGATTTAGAGCAAAGTAAGTAAGTATAAGTAATACTTCTTTAATATTTTACTGAGGAACATTACACAAGTAGACAAATGATCAAGATCTGCTTACATTCTCTGGAATAATTAGGCTGCTGATAGAGCAAACAATTTTACATTTACCACGTAGCTGCTCAATGTTCTCCCTCACATGAATTATTTTCACAATGCAAAATGAAAGCAGTAAGGCTCATTGTGAGAAATTAAAGCCAGGGCACCTGAAGGACAGGATCATTGGATGTCAAGTTCCATTTTCCTTTGCAGAAAATGAAGGGACGTATGTTGAGGACTAAGACAACTTTTCAGCATTTCACATTCATGATTACCTTTTGATGTGAGATCAAACAGTGGATCGGTAGAAAATCTGATCACACAATATTCTGACAGATGTTTCATTTATACAACCAAGAATGTCTCTTCCTCTATAAATATTTACAATAATCTGTTACAAAAATCCCAATTCATAAAGCATTAATGAAGACCTTCATTTAAAACCACAAGGTTAAGAATTACAAGAGATAAAACCAACTTACAGTACAAACAAGTATACAGTACAAGCAACAAATATACAAATATAGAAATATATTCTGAGGTTTTAGCAACCTTTTGACACTTTAATGCCAGTTCTTGATAGAAACCACATGAAAGTATAAAAATATAGGCGATGCTTTTGTACAAAATATTGACATCATGTATGAATCTCCATTTGAAATGTGCAAATTAACACCGATCAACAGAAGAATAAGGAGTTTCTTTCACAAACACACACACACACACAAAAGGCATTGTCCATTTCGGCCTCTTAGTCATGTAGTTTTTCTTCAGTAAGCACCACAACTTCAGCTATTTGGACTTCTTAGTGTAACCTTGTGTACTTGTTCTCTTTAGAAAGAGAATAGAAAAGAGAATAGCATTGACTCATTTCATGTTGCAGCCCCTGTGGTCATACAGTAGAACAAGTCTGGGACAGCAATGATTCAGTTTTTTACTCACCCTTAAGATTTGTCTTTTTAATTTAAATCCTCAGCTCTGCCTCCTCGCTGTGTTCCAAATTGTGTTCAGTTGTGCTGATCATTGATGCAGAGGGGCCTTGTGAGACACTGAAGGGTGTGATTGCAGGAGAACGTGCTGCCAGTGGTGAGAGAGAGGGGGAGAAACTTGGAGACATGGCGACTGAGGAGATGGATCCTTCAGTGCTGATGGGAGATCTTCGTAAAGAAGCCAAGTGGGGGAACGTCCTCCCCACGGCAGGCTTCGGAGGTACAGTTTTGGCCCCGGGGTGGGCCACAGAGGTTATAAGAGGCGGGGGGTCGATTCTTGACTCGGCCTTTGTTTTGTGATGAAATGACCTGCGAGGATGAGGAGGAGCTGTTTCATCTTTTAAACGTGCTATTTCAGTAAAAACGTTAGCTAAAGGTTGGAACTGGGGACACCAGTTTAGCAGGTAATCCCAGTTATAGCTGCCCCTCAGCTCCTCATCACTGGCCACGATGGCTGTAAGGGAGCCATCCACAGGAGGTTTTCCATCCTCTGGGAAAGTATAATCTTTAGGATGGGAGATGCTGAGTCCCCGTCCCACACCCACATACCCACCCCCCTCATCCCGGTAGACTGGCACCTGGCCAGCTAATAAAGAACCATTCAGACTGCCCAGTTTCTTCCCTTTGAACCAATCTATGGACGGCTCACAGGACACGTCTGATAGCTGATCTGCATCCTGCTGGATTCCAGAGTCTGGACCTCGGGCAGAGATGCGCTCCTGCATGGAAGAGGAAATACTTGATACTCGAGGGTATTCATTAATCATTCTGATCTCATCATCCTCTGCTGCCTCTGCCTCCGCAGAGCCACGCCCACTGGAGTGAGAGGGATCCAGGGATCCTCCACGAGTGTATGGACCCCCACTGCTGCCACTCTGATCAGCCGTGTATCCAGGAAGGGCCTGATGGTAAATCATTTCATTTGCTGTTATTTTTGTTTCCTCAAACTTGTGCAGCATGGTGCCGGACGCTGGTGTTCGTCCATGTGCTTTTTGCTCCTTCTTCTGACGTCTTAATTTAACAAAAAAAAGTGCCACAGCAATTATTATTAGTATGACTATGGTCCCAAGTGAAACTGCAATGACGCTGATAAGCAGCATATTCATGTCTGTGGTGAGACCAAAAGATGTATGAGTCACATCTATGGTAACTTTGGCCACTGCTATGCGGGATGCTTCCAGAGGGCTGTGAGCAGTCACGTCCAGTGTCATTAGACGCACCTCTCTTTTAGAGCGACTCACATGTCTACTGTAGCTGTCCATCTTTAAGGAAATTGCTCCCGTTGATTTATTGACTTCAAAATAAGGCGAACTGTCTGCTAGAGAGTAGAGGACAATGCCATCAACACCTCCATCTTCATCTCTGGCTTGTACTTTGCCAATGATCTGACCTTTCTTTGCTCCCTCAGGCACTTCGAATAAGAAATCTGAGGAGGTGAAAACAGGATCATATTCATCCTCCCCTGTAACATAAACCTGCACTGATACAGTAGCAGAATAGTTACCAGCATCCATGGCAACAGCCACAAAATGAAAGGAGTTTACCTTCTCAAAGTCAAAAGTAGAGCGAGTCCGTACTTCTCCTGAAGTTTGGTTGATGAGGAAGGCCTCTCTTCCCTCTTTAGAGTTGTCTAACATGTAGTACCTCAAATGTCCAAAAACACCTCTGTCATGGTCGATTGCATGCAACATGGTGACTAAGGCATTCTGGGGTTGGTTTTCCCTGATGCTCGCCGTTACTAGTTTGAGGGGAAAGAAGGGCCGGTTATCGTTGATGTCCTTGACTTCGATACTGACTGGGGCCAAAGCGTAGTGTCCTTGACCATCTGTGGCCTGGACAACAATCATATGGGACAACTGTCTCTCGCTGTCCAGAGGTCTCTGCAGCCTCAAGGCTCCAGTCCACTGGTCCACCTGGAAAAGGTCTGTCTCGTCCCCTGAGCTTATGGAGTACTGCACCTCTCCATTGGGAGCAGAGTCTGGATCTGTGGCAGATAGATGCAAGATCTCTGTCCCTGCTGCTGCACCTTCACTCAGTACCACACTGTACTCTGCTCGGCTGAAAGCTGGAGGGTTGTCATTGGCATCTGTAACACTGATGAGGATAGGAACGCTGGAGCTACGCTGAGGGATTCCGCGATCTGATACCACAACAGTCAGGTTATAACTTGGCACCGCTTCAAAGTCCAGCTCTTCCACCAGGATCAGGCTGCCGACTGACTGGAAGCCCTGCCCCTCCAAGAAGTGCACGCTGCTCTCAATCTGGAATGTATTACCTGAGTTGCCACTGGCAATGGCAAAATCAAAACCGCAGTTGTCCCGGGACAGGTCTCCGTCCACAGCTTCTAAGGTCAGAACAGTTGATCCAGGAAGTCCATCTTCAGACACAGTGGCTCTGTATTCTGACTGGTGGAAGATGGGGGAATTGTCGTTGACATCGGACACATGTACCTGGACAGTGGCAATGGATGAAAGGGATGGCGTGCCCTGGTCCCGCGCTTCAATTACCACCAGGATGGAGGGATTCTCAAAATCAAACTCTGTTTTTTGGTTGACGAACAGAGTACCTGTGAGGTTACAAAGAACATGGTCATAAAAAGAGCAACATTATTTTAATCTTCTGTCCAGAGCTCATTATATCAATTATCAAAGTCTTACTTTTTGTAAACACTGTAACAGGTTTGGGCATATGTTGTTGAAGGGAGCATTATTCGAGGCAAAGGAACTGCATTTGATAATAGGAGACAGAATAGCTTGAGGCAAAAAGAGCCCTCTTTTATAACACACTTATTTTTAGATGCTATCTCAAGCAAAACATCTGAGGCAAATAACATTAAATCTGGCTTCCAATGACTTTTAATGAACAAAATGATTAAATATTTTGCAATGCCTGTGCAAATATATCCAAAACCCAAATGTGCATCCAACTAGAGCCTTAGGGGATAACATTTTTTATGAAGGGTAATTAAGGGGAGCTCTGGATAGAAAAGGTCATAAACCCCCATAAATGTGCACACAGTAACCTTACCGTTGCTTGGGTCAATGTAGAAGATGCCCCTAGTTGATGACATTACTCTGTAGTTAATCTTCCCATTCTCCCCAAAGTCATAGTCAGTAGCTGTTACTGTGATGACCGCACTGCCTGCTGGGAGGTGCTCTGATACAGTCACCTGATGAGAAACACACAATATAGATATATGTACATCTATTACAGATACTTCAACAATTTAACAAACATGCTAATACGCTAAAAGGTGGGGAAGGTGTGAAAACAGGTATGGAAACAGGTGTGTGAAGGTAGCTGTACCTGATAGAAGTCTTGAGTAAAGGTGGGGGCATTATCGTTCACATCATCCACCAGCACAGTGAGGTTGGCCTCGCTTTGATGTTTAGAGTCGGATGATCGGACGGTCAGAGTGTACCATGTCCTTTCCTCATAGTCCAGAGGGCCAGTCAGAGACACCCCTCCTCCATAACGATGAATCCCAAACTTGCCTTGGCTGTTTGTATCCAGGTGTAGTGTGTAGGAGAGGGCTGGCCCTGAGTCCACGTCATTTCCTGTTACCTGGGTGATAACTGTGCCAATCAGAGTATCTGTATGTGTGTGATAATAAGATGGGGAGACAAGAGAAGAAGAGCAGACCTTTAGGTTGCCGCTGAAGTGAAGCACAGAGACTCTAAGTTAAAAAAAGTTGGGGTTTTTTTCCTTTATTAAGAAATATCCTGTTCTGGAAAGCCTTGATCTAATAGACAGGAAATGAACAGAGGAACCTGGCAATAGCTTGTTTCATAATAAGGTTAGACTTTTCTCACTGAGCCACGCTGAGTGAGCTGCCAGGGAGTGTGATTTTGATGAGGCTTTATGATAAGATCCCTGGACTAACTTCCACTGTGAAGCTGACTTACCCTCAGGCACTCGGATCTCCCGAGGCAGAGGAATCATGGGACTGTTGTCGTTGAGGTCAATGATGATCACAGTGAGGGTGGCAGAGCCAGCCAGCCGCGGGGTTCCCCGGTCTGTTGCTGTAACAACAAGCCTAGTGCCACAAAATGAATGTCAGTGTCTGAACTTTATACTTTTATGAACCTGGTTGCGTGTAATGTTTCAGCCGCCACCAAGATCGGCCTGTTTTTGTTTCAGAATGAGCAAAAAATGTAATACAAACCACAATTTTTTTTACATTACAAATCTGGAATTGAAAAATAACTAAATTTGTTTAAAATCTGATTTTTAAATGCCATCTGCAGGGCAAACATGATTTTTGTAAAATAACTTTGATAGGCTCTGGCGCATGATCATCAGCTCATTTGCATTTTCTTCCAATTTTTCTCTTTTCTTTCTATAACTGAAACCATTTTCTGAGCAGTCCTTTTTAAAAGAGGACCTAATTTAAAGTGCAGTTAATATTGTCTTCTTGGAGTAGGAAAATGTGGAAACTAGGAATTTAACTAAAAGTTTAAACCGATCTACTAAATCTATTTCTAAAATCTGGGTATTTTTAATGAAAATATGCACAAAAAACAGCTTTACCCTTAAAACAAGGAAAGTTATTTGTGAGAGCGAATGGACATTATCACAGTTACAAACATTACGCATACACGTGTCAAGGGCAGAGATGAGCTGAGGGGAACCACATGGCAGGATGTGATTACAGATAAAGGGAAAAAAGAGCAGAACTTACTTTGTTTGCGTCCAGATCTCTCTGTCCATTATAGCTGCAGTGGTGATGCTGCCGGTCAGTGGGTCTATCTTAAACAAGCCACTCATGGATGATGACCTGATAGCGTAGGTCACCTGACCATTTTGACCCTGGTCCAGGTCATCTGCAGCAACCTGAGAAAATGACCAACCCATTTTGGAAATGAAAATATAGAAATATTTGCAACAGCTGTTTCAGTGTAACATGAACTAGTGAGCAATATTAGACTTGGAAGTCAAGAGTTCTTAAAAATGGGCTATGGACCTGGCTTCATAGCACAAGTGATTCTATAGTATATTCAGTTGGGACACTGAGAACACATGCAATTGAATGCATTTCAGAGTCATTTTTCTACAGCCCTGAAACTATTCAGATTTCTTTTTTTATTCTACAATTTCACACTTAAACAACAGCCAACCATAATAAATGTATGGGGGAGAGGCTACTGCACCTGGATAATGGGAAAATCGTAGCCCTGTGCCTCTCTAATGTAGGCTACATAGTTCTGGAGTTGGAAGCGTGGCAAGTTGTCATTGACGTCCTGCAGGATTAAGTTGACAGCCATGTAGGTGCTGGAGGATGCTGTCTCAGCTTTCACCACAAGGCGGAGTTTCGGGGTCTCCTCAAAGTCTAGTCCTTCAGATTTCTGGACCCATATCTCACCTAATTGACAAAAATAACAATGAGTCACACTGTAGATTTGGAAAACATTGTTTTGTAGTGTATGCTGCCATCTCTGCACTTACCAGTGATGGAGTTTATTCCAAAAGATTGCATTCTGTTTCCACTGAAAATACTGTAGCTGATACCAGTTTGAGAGCCATCAGGGTACTGGGCCTGAGTCTGTGTTACTACTGTGCCTATAAGGTGAAAAACACACACTGTTGAAACATTTTACATCTGCTAATTACTTTCATTATACATTCACACATTTTATATCACTTTAACCTTTAGCAGCGTTCTCCTGCAGACTGACATCTCGAGCCGTACGAGAGAAGCGAATCCCACTGTAGCTCTGTTCCCTGATATAAATGATAACCACCCCCAGGGAAGATTGAGCCGGGTTGCCCTGGTCCATGGCTTGAACTATCAAAGTCCTCTGGCTTTGGGTCAGAGTCTGCAGTTTCTCTGTGGCCTGGATGTCTCCTGTCAGCGAGTTGATGGTGAAGCCCCTCACAGGGTTGGCAAAACGATAAAACACGGAGCCATTAGCCCCAAAGTCCTTGTCCTCCGCCCTCATGGTGGCCAGCACTCGGCGGCTGGACACGCTGTTGGCGGAGATGTTCACAATAAGTGGGTCCTGAATGAAGAAGGGAGCATTGTCGTTCACATCCTGAATGTAGACAATCACCTGAGCAGTGGAGTTACGTGGGTTTACAGGGGAGGAGTCAGTGGCACACACCTCAAAGGTGTAAGAGGCAGTTCTCTCCCTGTCTAGGGGTGCTGCTGTGATAATGCGGCCTGTGTTCTGGTCTATGATGAACATGCTCTGGGAGCCACTGCTCAGAAAGTACAGCACCTGGCTGTTGAGGCCCTGGTCCAGATCAATGGCCTTTACTTCCAGGACCAGTGAGCCAATGGGAACATCTTCCGAGACATCTGCAGTGTAGCTGCTGCTCTGAAACTGGGGGCTGTGATCGTTGATGTCCATAATGGTCACCTCCACTGTAGCAGTGCTGCTGAGGGCAGGGTGGCCCTGGTCCTGAGCTGTGACTGTTAGTGTGTACCCAGCCCTCTTCTCCCGATCCAGAGGCCTTGAAGTGGACAGCACACCTGACTGTCTGTCCAAGCGGAAGTCTCCAGATGGATCACCAGCTGCAAGGAGAGCAATGGCAAATGGTTATAAAAAGTTATAAAAGTTATAAAAATGCAAAATCATGGGAGCAGTTGAGCTGATCATTTAGAAACTGAATAGTACAATAAAACTAATTCTTACCAGTAATTTTGTAGTTCATCTCCCCACTATCTCCTGCATCCTGGTCAATGGCTCTCAGGGTAAACAGAGGCAATGCCTCCAGGTTTTCAGGCACCTCTATGCTGTAGTAGAGACGTCCAAAGAAAGGGGCGTTGTCATTCTCATCCAGCACTCTGATCCTCACTGTGGCTTTGGCATAGTTTGGGGGAAGGCCTCCATCTTTTGCATAAACTGTCAAAACAGGGGGGGAAAAGCATGCAACAGCATTAATGCTGATTTTTAATAGATGGTGAATTCCACATGACAAATTTGAAATTCAGAAAGTAACTCTTAATATTATGTAACTCAAAGCAGTCATTTTAGAGCATATTTTATCTGTGATGGTGTAGGACAGTACCTGTCACAGTGTAGTACTCCTGGAGCTCCCTGTCCAGCGACTTGGTGGTCGTTATTACACCTGTAACTGGGTTGATGCTGAAACTCTCCTCTGAAATACCACCATATGTCACCTGCCCATTGGTTCCTACAGAGAAACACACAGTGACTATGCTTTCATTCAAAAATGGATTGTAAAAAATTTAAACAAATAACAAAAACGTCACCAAAGCTCAGAAAGTTATTTCATTTGACCTGCAAATACTTGACAAAAAACACAATTTAGAAGGTATTTGGATTTCTCTTGTTAATAGCTTGTATACTTATTTGTTTGTTTGTCATTATTTTTGCTGTCTAAGCATTTGGCAGTGATGGCCCTCCCTCAAGTGTCTGGATGCCAGATTGCGTGCTAACAGAAAGCAGTCTGGCAACCTCACCTGTTTACTTCACTGATTGCTTTTGGAGAAAAAGTTTATAATCCTTCTGTTTTATGTGCTTCTGACTAAGTCCGGGGGAATGCACCCTTTCTGTACCCCACCCCCACCCTACTGTGTAGTCCACAATTAAAAACAACTGTTAATGTCTAATTTGAACATGTTAAAGCCTGTAACTCTGAGAAGATCGAGAAGAGTTACAGGCATTCTTGTTTGTCTTAATTGCTGAAGCAGCACAATTTGATATTCATTAACAAAAAACTCACACACATGTACATACAGCATGTCTTGGTTAAAACCAGGCTAAATTTGGTTGAAAAGTTTTTTACACATCTAGATTACATGTAACTACATATAATCAGCATTTCTCTGATTATATTTCAACATGTAGTTAGGCCCTGTTTCACATCAAAATATAGTAATTTAAATGATACTGAAACAATCGTTATATGTAACTTAGATGTCTAAAACAAACTTTCCAACCAAATTTCACCCAGTTTTAACCTAGCTGTATTTTGACCTGAAAATCAGTGCTCACTTGGAAAGCATTGTTGATTAAAAAAATATGATTACATGTACCAAAAATGCAGTAGCTAAATCAGTGCACATGGTATGTCTCACCTTGGTCCAGATCAGAGGCGGACACTGTCAGCACACTAGTTCCTGGAGGCTGGTTCTCAGAGATCTGGGCTTCATACTGGCTCTCCTCAAACCAGGGCACCTCATCGTTAACATCAATCACATGGACACACAGCAGCTGGCTGGAGGAGTGCTGGGGTATCCCATGATCCTCAGCGATTATTGTGAGGTTAAAGACGTCCTGCTCCTCACGGTCCAGAGGTTTGAAAATAGACAGAGAGCCTGTAGAGAGATGAATCAGGGGTGAAATGTGAGGAGAGATTTCCTGTGTGTGTGTGTGGGTGTGTGGGTGTGTGGGTGAGTGGGTGGGTGTACTTTATTACAGCCTGTTGCACAGAGGCATATACACACAACAACTACAGTATGAAAGCATGCTATCAAAGGCAATAAAATATACCACTTTCCACGGTTGTGTGTAGTCAAGTGATTTAAAAAGCAAGTGTGAAATGTTGCCGTGTGAGGGCCAAATCAGAGCTAATCTCCTCCACACACACAGCTTTGCCTACCTGAGTGCTACCACCACCACTGCTGTAACAGCCCAATGGTCTGGCCACAGTTTACGAGATTTTCCATTGGAGAATGCCGCAGCCATCAAGAAAGAAGCAGTAAACACATACTCTAGACACGCAACAGCCAGGCCTGCCGTGCTCCATAGAAATTAGGGGCACCCTTGCCTTTTCATTATCCTGCCCTAAGAGGGTAGAGCTTGCATTGATTCAATTTCAATTTCATGCTTTAAAATGAGCTGCAACTGTTAAAGAAAGAGAGGGCCAGGACTGTTTTGGTTTTAACTTTTTTCTGCGTGTTTTCGCTTTGTATCTTGCTAGGACTGAGATAACTTGCCCCTAAGCTTTTAATCTGGTAGGAATTACAGGCTGGAATATTTTCACCAAATTTGACTCCTCTGTGATCCTGCCGTATCCCTGGTCACAGATAACACATGGGTAGAAAAAAGACAGTGGAAAACAGGGGAAAGTTTTTATTTTGGATGTTTTCAATTCCAACATCTTAAGCCTATGTGAGGTTTGTGGCGCCAACACTTTGGACTGCAGTGTGAGGGTTAGCTGAGGTTGCTCAGACAACAAACACATCTTTCTTGTCTCGCATGCAGAAGTCATTTATCAACATTTGATGTGTTAATCCCTGAATGGTGTTGTCTTTTGCAAAGAAGCAATTCACCATATCACCAGTGCACTCTCCCTTTGCTCCAAAAGTGAAATTAATGACCTCCCCTCTGAAAATGAGTGATGAGAATGTTTCTCACTCTGTGACTTTATATATTCCTAATAATAGCTTGATAGTTCTCTCTATTGTGGTTAACTGTGATGCCAAAGTAATGAAAACAGTATGTAGAGATGGTTCCAGGTCTACGGTCACTGACCCCAAAACAGGAGCAAACCAGGTGCTCAGAGGATTAACTCTGTCATTATTCTAACAAATAACCAGTGTGTATGAAAACACTGCAAGGTGAGCACACATACTGGGCTGAAGCAGAAGTGGCATGCAAGACAGACCCTGAATGTTTCAATCCCCAAGCTGCTCCAGGGGGCATCCTGGTTGGCGACTTGAAGGGGAAGCCGGAGCCTACGTTGACACGTGTCTCAAACACCACAACAAAGCCCACAGGACCAAATAGCCCAAGGTCAGCGTTGACTAAGTGACAGTTTCAAGCACACAAACACATGTGTGCATGTCTGCATGCATACATGCCTACATGCCTACACACACACACACACACACACACACACACACACACACACACACACACACACACACACACACACACACACACACACACACACACACACACACACACACACACACACACACACACACACACACACACACACACACACACACACATGCTTACACATAAACACACGTAACTGATCCCTTCTCTAATGGTTCCCAGAAGCCTGAGCAGGAGGTTCTTTGGTCTTTCATGGGAATAGATCCACAATAACAGATGATGGGTTGTGTGTGTGTGTGTGTGTGTGTGTGCTTGTGCACGTGTGTGTTATATATCTGGCAGGCTGCTCTGTCTGTCTGGCCTCCAACTGAGAGAAATAAGTCATGAAAGGTGAAGCAAGAGTTACTTAGACGTAAGCAGAATATTACAAGAGTTTGTGTGTGTTTATAGAGGGTGAGGTTTGGTGATTGCGGTGGGGGGGCTGTGTGGAAGCACATGGAAAGGTGAGTACACATGCAATGCAAAGTCAAATTTAGAAGCGGCACAGATGCTTAAAAAGTGCACAAAAAGATCCAAACAGAGGTGAACAGTTGCCGATTCGCTTGTCTGCTTATATTTCAAAATATTTCAACTTGAGCAAAGGATTTGCAAGACACAGTAATGCTTAAGTACTGGGATTCCCAACAGGTGCTGGAAATATAAAGATAGAGGACAAGCTGAAAGTTTCAGTATTATCAATATAAAGAGACAGGAGCTGCTGTTTGCAAAAATTGATATCTGATGCTTGCATGTGCTATATTTATTTTGTATATGTATGCCTCCCTCCTTCCCAGAACCACATATGCATTGGCTGTTTGTGGCCAAAACATAAGACAAGGAAACAAGCTGGAATGAATATACATTGAAAGGTGTAATGTACTTATCCAAAATATAATTATTTTCTTCCAAAGAGTTCTCTCAGATGTAAGACTTACGCAATGCCATCACCAGACAGAACATAGATGATTCTGCAAAACCAAAAATTATGTTCGATGACATAATTTTAATTATCTATATCTGCACATGACAACTACAATATGGTTTGTGTTAGTAAAAGACTGTAGTTATGGTTAAAACACTAATTGTTGGGCATGATTAGATGCAAACAAGTCTTCTGCATGTAAGCATGTAAGACAGCTGTGCAACAAACCCATCCAGTACCCCAACCTTCATGCCCTTGCTTTGTGCCTTGCAACATAAAGCACACACTCCCTCCTGGGGTGGACTCACCAGTGTTAGGATTGAGGCTGAATGTTCCTCCAGTGTTGCCTGACTGGATGCTGTAAGTCACTCTGCCATTCTCCCCTTGGTCTGCATCTCTGGCCATGACATACAGTGCCACAAAGCCCACTGGCTGGTCCTCCATCACACTGACAGCAGTTGGTGAGCTGAACACTGGTGGATTGTCATTCTCATCGGTTACGTACACCCTTGCCGTGACAGAATCCCAGCGCCTCTGGCTGGCATCGTGGGCAGAGTCTGTTGCCTTTACAACCAGTATCAGATTGGAGGTGACCTCATGGTCCAGCTCCTGGCCCAAGGAGAGAACCCCAGTGGAGGGGTCGAGGGTTAGTAGGCCAGGGGTGTTTGGCCACTGGTGGAGAATGGAGTACCTCAGCTCGCTGTTGGGCCCACTGCCATCCTTATCTGTGGCCTGGAAAGTATAGACAGATGAGCCGGGCTCAGTGCTCTCAGAAATGACGATGGTGATGGGGTCCTCGGGGAATTGAGGGGCGTGGTCATTGCTGTCCTCTACATCAATGTCCAGGTGGACCAGGGTGCTGCTAGGAGGGGCCTGAGAGAAGTCATCCACCTCAATCTGCAGGGTGTAGCGTGAGTCTCGTTCATAGTCAAGAGGACAAGCCAGGTACACGTCTCCGGTCAGACGGTCCACAACAAAGGTCCCATCTCGGTCTGTACCCCCCACCACCATGTAGGTCACCTCCCCTTCCTCTGAGGTTTCTCTGTCACTGAGGCGGACTGAGCCAATAACAGAGCCAGGCTTGGCCTCCTCCACAGAGTTGAAGGATATGGAGTGGGAATTGATCTTAGAAGTAGGTCTGTTAGTGCTAAGAACCTGCAATGAGGAAAACACTGTATAAGTATTTGAGGACAGAGCTATATGATAGTGGATCTAATGCTTTATTTAGATGCCCGGAGGCAACTTAAGTTTACAATTTTCAATACAAAGAGTGAAAATATTTCACGGATTTTGGGCAAAGAAAAAACAGAGATTTTGTCCACTGTACTCACTTGTACTGTATGTGTTCACTGGGAATAAATGAAACCAGTTACAAGAGGTTTTTGTAGACTTAAATAACACGCCTGCTAACGTTAGTCACATTTAATCTGATACTCATGTCGCTGCCAGGAAAAATAATAGATGATAAAAGTAACACAATCAGAGGAGGAAATGGTGAGAGGGTTTGAATTTAGCACTGGGAAATATTCCTGCACTGTGTATAGCTTTACACTTCCTTTGATGAGCAGTTCAAGTGTCTTCAAAGACTACAGCATTATTACTTCTCTCATTCGTATGAAAAGAGCACCATAAGTGACATGACACATTGTTTTAATAAAACATGTTTTTTTCAAGCATGGACTAAGAAAAATTAAGCAACTGTAAAGAGGGAAGTGAGAGGGAGAGGTTGTGTTGATCAAATTTTCAGCTGCATTACTGACAATATTTTGTAAGCTGATGGGGTGATCTAGATACTCAGCATTGTACCATACTGCACAGTTCCCACAGTAAGTAGGCACTCAAAAAAAAAAATGCTGTCTTTGTTGTGAAATCTTACATGACAAACTGTAAATTGGTTCCACATTAGATGGAAAAGGAGTGTTCCAGAAATAAATTGGTATAGTCCCATCCTATCATTGATGGATTTAGAAAATCAGTCTGAAAAGATGATTAAAGGAAATTACAGAAATGCGTCAGCGGGCAAGAACAGCACTCCACTGTTTAATCCAATTAACTAATAATTATGACTTTAATTTTTTTGTTGTTGGAAAGGAGGAAAAACTGAACTGGCACTTACTGGAACTGTTTATATGGCAACTCTATTTTCCTGGAACCTATAAATCTACGTTCCTTCCAGGGTTCTTCCATTGTGTCCATTTTCTGTTCTATATTAAATATTAACTGAATTACCTTCAATGCTGTGTTTTACGTGAGTGTACAGCCCTGCTGCTCATTGCAAAAAGGGCTACTGTAGTAAAAAAGTGTTGAAGTCATTGAGTATGACCTTGATCAGAGCAGTCTACAGCTGGCCCTCATCACAAGCCAGCTGGGAGTATTTCATTCAGACCCACTTTTCCATTTCAGATAGAAATTTCCCTTTTGAAAAGTCACAGGGGAAGAAAAGGGAGGGGATGGGAGGGACGCTTGTCAGAAGTGAGGCTGATATGTCTGCAGTTAGTCTGAGAGGCCCAGAGACATGGATCCTCTCAGCCCCAACTCTATTCTTTGATATTAAATAGGTGAGTAGTGAGGGTGTTGTGCTGGCTGGGCTCCAATGAAAGTCTGACCTGAATGGTGAGGGAGCAGGAGGTGCTGCGAGGGGGCAGTCCTCTGTCAGTGGCTGTCACCGTCAGAGTGTACTCAGCCCGCTCCGAGTGGCTGAGAGGGGATGATGAACGCATCTCCCCAGTGTTTGGGTTCAAAGAGAAACGCTCAGCCCTGAGACCTGGGAGAGACAGACAGTCCAAACTTTAACTGGAGACGATGTACGTGGCAGAACAAAATACACAAACCCAACGAGTTAGTTGTAGCATTTTGTCAGCATTAAATCAAAGCCGTCTCCAGACATAAGTGATGGATGTTCCTAATAGACTCAACCATGGTGTCATATGCTTACAGTATTTACATACATGGATACCATATACCATAAAAGGATCTATTTTATTTATATAATACTTTTCTAAACATAATTACAAAGTATTTTACACCAAAACAACAAAGGAAAACAAACAAAAATAGTGAGACTGGAAAATAAATACATAAACAAAAAACCTCTAAAAATAGAATACATTTAAAAATGAGCAATAAAACTAAAATAATCCTACAACAATGCTTATAACATGGCCATGGAAAATACTTTCTTCTGATTGGGTGGCAATTGGCCCTTAAAGGTGTCCCAATATGCATTATTCCCTTCATCCATAATCAAGTAGCACATTTAGATACATATAATAAATCTTTCAATAATTATTTTGCACAGATTATTCCAGCAGGTACTGTACCTGACAAAGAGTAGAATACGGTGCCGTTCTCTCCTTCATCAGGGTCTTTGGCTTGCAGCGTGCCCAGTAAAACCCCAGAGGACTGACCTTCTGTCACCTATGGGTTAAAAAAACCAAATAGATGTCACCAAATACTTGAAAGACATTTAATTTTCTACTTGTCTGTGTTTCTGGCCTTGTGACCTCACCTGTATGATAAGATTTTTGCCCGACTGGTTGTGAGTGAAAGTGGGGTCATTGTCATTGTCATCCAGGACAGTGATGAAGGCTGTGCCTGTGGCGCTACGAGGTGGCGAACCTCCATCTTGAACCACCACCACCAGCTGGTAACTAGACTGCTGCTCTCTGTCTAGAGTAGTCCTTGTACTGATCTCACCTGGGGAGAGAAGTGGGTGGATGAGAGGGATTTTATGCCGAGGCACTAGTCCAGAGCACTGGAATAATGATGAGAGACTTAAGAGTCAGCAGGCTTTGATCAATGACACACAAGTAATAGACATGCAAAGTGTGCAGATGTACATGTACATGTGCACACACACTCTCTCACACACACACAAATAGAGGAATTTTGGAAGGTTGGCAGATGCTGCAGAGACTCATAACTCAGCCAGAAACTGATCACAAATCAGAGTCTGAGTTTCCACCCACAGACTCACAGGCTCAGCTGGTCAATTAGAGCCCAGCAAGATGCTTAGTGCTGCTGTCACCATCATCTGACTAATTTATGACAGTAGCAAAGAGGCAACTGTAGTTTCTCATCTTTGAGAGATTAATAAACATTGAGTTTTTTTTAACAAATAAATAAAAAAATGTTCAATGACACATAACAAAAAATGCTTCTTGTGGAATCATGATAGCTTGTTTTTCAGGATCTTTGAGCTCATGTAGAAAGGAATTACTTGTCCGTTTACTTCAGTTCAGTTTTAGCTAAATCTACAGAAAAATAAAACAGAAGTAATAAAACTGAGCATTTTGAATTTTGGGGTCAGGTATGCTCCAGTATTGTATGAAGGCAGATATTCCACATAGTCTAGAAGACATCCAAAATTCAACAAATAATATCAGCAGTGCAGCCTTTCTTTTCTTGTGCTAGCTCCTGTGTAAACAACAGCTTTATTAAAGCATGACATTACAGTCAGCTAACTGCTTTTTTTCATTCTTGCCTGCTCTGTTCTTTAAGCATCTCTTTCTTCAACATCTCCAAAGACATCTTTACATATGTAGTTTTTTGCATAAATACACAGATTTTGTTTGGTTGTCTAATGAAGTAAACCTAAGCAATTCAATCCAATAGACCAGCTGTGATTGCTGCTGTGATTAATCTTAGTACATCACATTTCAATTAACCTGTATGGGAGTTTATCTGGAAATGGCGGTCAGGGTGAAGGAAGCGGTAGTTGAGGCGTCCATTGGGGCCACTGTCTCGGTCTGTGGCCGACACATGACCAAAGCCTGTTCCTGCAGGTAGGTTTTCTCTTACAGCCATGAAGACCCTCTCCTGTGTGAGTCGAGGAGAGTTGTCATTCTCATCAGTCACCGATATCCGCACTGTGGCACTGCTCGTCTTTTTCAAATGTCCATGACCTTGGCTGGCCAGCACTGTTAGAAGATACATGTCCTTGACTTCTCTGTCTAGGGCACTCTTCACAAACAGCCAGCCACTGTCTGCAGCAATGCCAAACCCTGCAGCATCTCCATCTGGACGCAGGTGATATGCCAGGGGACTGAAGTAACCTGAGCCAGGGGTTTCTCTGTTCAGAGCCCTGACCTGCAGGAAGCGTGTGTTTATTGGAGTCCCTTCTTTTAGCTCCACACGGTAGGTGAGGGTATCGAACACAGGTCCCTGGTCGTTCTCTGCCTGGACATGGACCACAAGCACGAAGGTGGCACTAAGCTGGGGTACTCCACTATCCTTGGCAATCACCAGGAGGTCATAACGGGGGGCACTCTCAAAGTTGAGGCTCCCTACCAATCGTACTTCTCCACAGCTGCGCTCTATGGTGAAGGTCCTCTGGATTCCACTTGGAGAAGAAAGATCAAAGGTGAGCTGTCCATTGACTCCAGAGTCTCTGTCCTCAGCTTGGACCCGATACACCACTGAGCCCATTTCTGTATGCTCTGGCAGCAGCAGGGACTCCGAGGACGAGGGCAGAAAAACAGGCGGATTATCGTTGATGTCTGCGATGGTAATGTGGACACGGGTCTGACCAAAGGCAGGAGGGTTGCCACTGCGGGCCTGCACCTCCAAATCCAGAGCTGACTGGGATTCATGATCCAGGGGCAGACTGGTCCTTAGGGCCCCAGTCTCAGGATCCACTGTAAAGTAGCCTCCAGGGTCCCCAGAGCTAATGGTGTAGGAGATATCTCTAGGGGTGCCTGGAAAGAGAGAAAGATCACAAAAACCAGAGACATGTCACCATAGCCCAGGAGGCTGTGCTAAAAGCACTGAAGTAACAGTATATTCCGAAGATGTCATTTTTCAATCGTGACTGTAGTAGAGCTCTAAAAACTCAGAAAATGAATATATAAACAAAGTTGTGAAATAGAATTTTTGATTGATGTTATTTCAGAGTTGGGTGTGTATAGTGGCCCAACGCCAATTTGTATAAGTGGTACAGGGAGCAGAAAAGACAGGCTTTTCAGTGCGATCCAGTGTGACTGATAAATGTATATTGAAATGTTCAATATGGGCTGTGGGACTCAAATTTGGGTGTCTGTAAGTGAGTGAGTGAGTGAGTGGGTAAGTGACAAAGAAGAAGAGAGAACATGTGTTTGTGGTCCCCACCTGTCTTACTGCTGGCCTGGACAATACCTACGACAGTCCCCCGCAATACGTCCTCTGATACAGTAAAGTAGTACTGAGACTGTTCAAACACAGGTGGCGCCACCAGCCCCGCCACCACGCTAATGTTGACTCTGGCATTGACAAGGGCAACCAGACCACCACCATCCTGCGCAGAGATGACCATGGGAATGACAGAGTTGGCCTTCCCATAGACAGACCGAGACAAGGAGATCACACCTACAAAAACAAAGCCACAGACAAGGCTCAAACAGGCTATTTTTACGTCACACAATATTAAATAAATCATGCGAGACAATAATGTGATGGAATTGCAGGATGAAATTGCAGGACAAAATCAATCAGCTCCTTAAACAATTGAAATCTTGAAAACACAGTAAAGCATATGCAGGAAATAGAAAACTACTTGTGCCAACCTGTGTCTTTGTTGAGCGTAAAGTAAGGGGAGGCCCCTCCAGGTACTGTTTTGTATGTAATTCTGCCATTCTCGCCTGAGTCTGGGTCATAGGCTGTCACTCTGACAACAGATGTCCCAGGGGCGCTCTGCGTGCTCAAACTGACAGCATAGCTGACTGGGTAAAAGGCGGGTCTGTTATCATTAATGTCAACCAGATCTACCTTCACATAGGCTACTGAGCTCAGTCCACCCTGCAGAGGAAACAAAAAGCTCTTTGTTATACCTTCACTTACATTAAATCATGAACAGAAAAAACACACCTGAAAGCGGGATTTAGGCCACATTAATGGTGCAAGTAAAAACCAGCAGTAAACTCTGTTAAAATTTCAATGTATAGCAAAGCCTCTAAAATATAGTCCCAGTAGGTTCATGCAGATACAGATTGATAGCTTCCCTTGGGAAAGAGCAATATGTCATGACCCATAGAGGGTGAGAGGGCTCGCCACAACCAAACAATCTGTTTCATAGGCTTTTCATTTGCAGAAAATACAGTGCAGGCTTTTCATTTGGTCCAGGTGG
Source organism: Siniperca chuatsi (assembly GCF_020085105.1). Taxonomy (NCBI): domain Eukaryota; kingdom Metazoa; phylum Chordata; class Actinopteri; order Centrarchiformes; family Sinipercidae; genus Siniperca; species Siniperca chuatsi. The sequence continues at coordinate 24,582,586 of NC_058048.1, forward strand.
CAGAAACGAGGGAGGGAGCAGTCCAACTTGTTAAAATATTACTGCCTGACAGTTGAGGCATTTCTACATCTGATTGCTTTAACATGGCCGCAGTAATTTTCTTTCATTTTAAACCTTTTATTTTTTAAGTATTATTTGGCATAAAGTGAACAGGATATACTTTTGAATAAGCCTGCCATGGAGAGCCATTGAAGCTTTTATTTTTTACTTGGCTGCTCAAATCAAAGTTTTTCTGCACAGTTGGCCATGTCTTTGCTCTCCTGTCTGTATGAAAAGCATGGCTGCTCTGTTTATAGGATTACTCTGTGGCTCAACAGATTCATATTAAGCATGATTTCAAAATGCGGTGGCTCACCCCATCCACTGCAGTAACAGTAAAGTCAAAGCTGGCCGGCCCTTGATCTCTGTCTAGTGCAATACTAGTGCAGATCTGGCCAGTCTCCTTGCCAATGGTGAACTGAGAGGGAACAGCGCTGTTAATGCCAGAACCAAGGGAGTAGGTAATGGAGCCAAAGGAGCCGCCGTCTGCATCCGTCGCAGTCACCTACAGAGAAGAAAACATGCTATTGGTTAAACATTCCAACATTGTGCATTAAAATTAAAATGTATTAAGTTGTAAGGGAAATATCTTACTGGATAAACTCAGTGGTTTCCATACTCATTAATAATATTACTCTTAAACCACAGCAGATTAAATCTAAATTCTATTAGAGGGATGTAAGAGTGATGGCAATCCACAAACTGAAACAAGAGCACCATACCAGGTGCCTTTTGAAAGCATCTTTGGACCCGGTCTTTGTTGTTTATCTGAGCCAGAGCATGAGCCAAACAGACCCTTTGGCAGAAGGGGGCTCTGAGGGAATGAAGGAGGGTGGTGGGAAGGAGGATGACTTCTACAGGCTTTGGGAGGGCTGCCAGCAGGGAAATCTGCCTGCTACAGGAGTGGCGTCTGTCTGCAAAGGACAGTGACAGGGATGGCTGGGGTACAGTGGGATACCACACAGTATGCTTCAGTGCAGCACATTATACCCTAATGTAATGTCCCACTTGCAGTCTGGTTTTAATAACGCCACACATCTACAGAGGGCTGGAACCGCTGGAGCTACAAAAGCAGCTCACAAGCCATCAGCCAGGGAGCTGACTCAATTACTACAGGATCTCCCAAGACAGCGCAAGGCAAATAGACCAATCAGATCGGGGCCCTAGGTACCAGCAGTATAATTGTTTGCAAGTGTTGGCTCTGGATTGCAGTTTGCGAGAGATTACAGTAGGGTTAAACCTCACAAGTTGATTACAATTCTCCTTCCTTCCATATTATAAATGGATCTTTTTAGGAAAACACTAATTGGAAGAAAATAGGAGCTTGATTCATGCTCTGGTGCTCCAACACTCAGCAGCAGGGAGCCTCCTCTGCGTAAGACGGAGTAGTCATCAGGAACATTGCCAAGAAAAATAAGGCAAGCCGTGCTTATCATCAAAAGCCAACTTTTTAAAGATCGGCATGAGTGTGAGTAGATGGAAATCATTCATTCGAGGTGATGAAGGTTTGGCTGTGGTAATTCAGGCTCCATCTCTTTCCTGAGCAGATGGTAGACGGGGGACTCAGCAGAGAGCATGCCCCACACTCTTGACTGTAACTCCTGACAGAGGGTGAATGGTGTGTAGGAGTGAGGGAGTTGTAAAGCTGGCAGGGACGCAAGCCAAAGAGAAGAATAATAAACCACATGAGGAAAGGGGAAACCAAGAGCAATACAAGAAAGCTACTCCATCTTTTAACGCGTGGAGGTTGCAGCTTACTGTAATATTTTATCATTTTGCAGGGGGGACAAGTTATTTATAACAACCCCACAGTGTTTTATGCTTGTTTTCTTCACAGTTGTGTGATGAGTGTCAGCTGGAGGGAAAGTTGAAGGAGCATTTTACCAATACCCCAGGTATCTTGTAAAAAAAACTATTAAAAAAGCCAGCAGATATGCTACAAAATTTTCCCGAGCAGACTCCACTCCATCCATAAAAACTTTTTTTACAAAGTACACCCATACAGTTAATAAAAAATCACATGTAAAAAGCCTACATATATATTTATGATACGAAAACCTGAAAAAAGAAAGAAACAAAAGATGAAAAGAGAAAGAAAAGAGAAAAAAGAAAATGAAAGTTACTTTTGGTGGGGTGGGAGTTGGAGTTCTTTTCACTCTATGAATCTATAATGATACACAGTAAAACTTACTTCACACTGAACACACAATTCACATTGCACTGAGGGTTCCCTGTGCGTTCAAGTTTAAACTTGAGCGAAGTACAGTGGTACAGTGTGTGCTACAGAGATACTGAGCTTTTCTGTTAAGAACAAATTGAGAAGAGACAGGGGATTGAATGATGTGTACGGCATGAAATTAATTTACATGAGAAAGATCCGGTGCTTTAATAATTACACTTCTCCCAGTGCTCCAAGTACTGCATAAAGTGGTGGGGATATTTGGAGCCATATGTGGTTTGAAAACCTGACAACAATATGTTCCATGAGTTAAGTGTATGACTTTTCTGGGGAATGTACTGTAAGATAATAAACCACACAATTACATTTGCATAAATCCTAACCACTGTAAGTAGAATGCCTGAGGCAATCAGTCTATATTGGAATCTGCAGAGACTGTGATTTCAATTCCACTCTCATTTCTAAGTTAATAGCAACATATCAGTGTCATCTTGTTGGATCGCAGAGACTTGTCTGTCCAGGAAATTATAATTTGCCAGCCACCCATAAGAAATGACATATGAGGCCATATGCAAATGAAAAATGAGCAGGACAATTAGCCAAACCTCAAACCATGAACCCTGAGAGATGAGGATAACCTAACGAAATGTGGCCCCTGGCATCAAAGATTAGGATAAATCAATAATACAGCAAGTGTAAATCTCAACAAATGAAACAAGATTCTCACAAAGTCTTGAATAAAGACTGATGCTTGCTTGGGATGTTGCGTAATGCTGCAGTTCAGCACAATGTCACAGCAAGAAGTCATCCATCATTCATCTCAGTACTTGGACAAAACATTTGTACACTTGTTCCCCTTTCAAATGTTCAGTTTTATCTTAAATCTTTTTAGTCTAAATATGTACTCACATGCGGTGAGTACATTACAGTTACAACCTCCTCTACACGGGCATACTGTAAATTTTGAAGAAAAGGAAATATTTATAACCAAGAAAGTCATTTAAGACGTGCCAGTCATAAGTAGGAATTCTCCACCCTGCAGGGGGGAGAAAAATACCACTCACCACTTTGTAGTATCCATCTTGACATGGATACAAGGGGCCTCTCTTTCTGTTTCCCACTGGCTTTTTACTCTTTCCACTGCAATGTATAGGTATTATGCAAACTCTCTATTTCTATTGGATTAAAAGTTCAAAAGCAGGAGTAATCTTAGATCAGCAGCAGCAGCCAACAGTATTCTCCCTACACCCCGTGTGTGTGAGTGAGGCATGATGGGAGCTGTCTTATCAGCAGGGGAAAGGCAACGTTTGGCCGACTCCTTAGTAAAACAAGCTGGGGGAATCCAAAGATAACTGGGGCACTTTGTGGTTCTCCCATCAGATTCCAGGAGCTTTCCAGAGGAGACTTTGTGACTGACTGACTGTCCAATCAAGAGAACAGGATTCACGAGAGAACATGCCTTTGTATGTTTATGTATAATATGTTCAAATGGAATAATGATTCTGAGGTTTTTGTATGCTCCAAAGTGTTCTGGCCCATCTTATGTCCTCACTCTGTGGTCTGAGAGAGAACCCGGCCTGGAAAAGAACAAACCCAGGATTTGGATGCTTTCTATTTTTAGAGTTGAATTTCCCAAAAAGGCCAATTAGAATTCTCATACAAGTATATGATTGACCACTGTGGCTTTCTAGTTCTTGTTCTTACATTTTTGTGGATAATACAAACACATATATGTCAGCGTGACCTTATTTGCCCAAGCTACTGCTCCTCTATCCATCTTCATTGTGCAGCCATGCAAAAAAGCTCCACTGTGGAAAACACTGGTGCAAAAACCTGTGAGTAAATGAATGATGTAGAGCCGAAACCACTGAGGCCAACAAGGGGTGAAATGAAGGCGATGTATTTTTTAATCATGCTCCCCGTATTTTAGAGTGCCCAGTCAAACAAATCTGTCTCACGTAGTCCTCAGTGAAACCAGCCAATCAGGGCCGCACCTCTGCCAATCCAAATAGGCCACAAATGACGGAGTGCGCATGTAAATGTTTGCCAACAGGGAAATTATCACACACATCAATCAAACTCTGCATGCACACGTCCTTTCAGTGTATCTTAGATGCATAAGCAAAGACACAAACGTACAAACACCAGGGATAAAGTCATTGCTCATCACAGTCTTGTGATGCCTGTGCAGCAAAAGAGCGAAACAGAGTTCATTCTGTGCTCTGATTATACCAAATTCTTCTTTGTATTCACCAAGATCTCTTTGCAAACAGACCAAGCACAGATGAGTATGCAGCAGTGGCTACTGTGACTCTGGCCCGAATTAAATTCTGCAACTTTGTGGCATAAAGTAGTGTTCAGAAAATACAGGATGACATTTCTAAATTTCTTAAGCTGAAATTTATGACTGAGCCTGCTTTTATCTTACTTGAAGAGTGCTGTTACTTAAAGCACCATATGTGACACATTGGCCAGTTGGCCATGCAACTGAGATGGGTTTAAGGAAGTGTTTAAGTTACAGAGATCAGTGTGGATGTTGAACAGGAACAAGTTCCCATCCCTTCGGATCTAGAATTACGAGGACCTTATTTACTGAACTGTAGAGACTTATAAAAGGTAAGGGAGCTGAGTACTCCAGAGACATTTTAGCTACCATCTTTATGATAGGGAGCTTATACTCCACTAATGCCACAATTTATGTCAATCTGATCAGAGATTTACAGCAATATCAATCCCAGTCAAGTGCCTTTTCTCCAAAAGTGGAAACTTTCCAGAAATGAATTCAATGTCAAATAATCGATATCAAACATAATTTTTTCATTTCAATTGTTTCACAGACATGACCAATTAAGCCTGTAATAGCAGGACTCCTGCAAGAGCAATTAGATGTAGCATGTGATAGATTGATGGAGTGACATGAAGTTCATTAAAAGACAGTAAAGGCAAAGAGGAAAGTGTAGGCTCAAAGAAATCAAACAAGTGGGCGTGTTGCAGAAATCTAGACAGAGTTGCTTTGAGATTTCACAGCTGGTGTGAAGCCGTGCACACTCCTCTCCCTCTATTGTCCTGGCATCACTTCTAAGGAGAGCAGAGATGAGGAGAGGGAGGTGGAGACCTCCTAAAGGCCTCTTTCACTACTTGCTAAAGTAGCAGATAGGCAGGTCAGAGACTTTATGACATGTCCACCACCACACTAAAGACCCAGACAGAGACCACACTGGCCTGGTGGAAGGAAGAAGCCCACACACTGTTGACGAATATATCAAAACTCCAAACATTTGCTGCACACACAGTGTTGTCTGGATTCCGACCAACCATATGTGAAAGATTTTGGTGGTTACTCAGGAGACAAAAAGCTGAAATCTTCACTACATAGTTTAAGATGTGTAAGGTCTACGAAATAGTGACATTAAACACTGCCAAACTGTGACCTGTGATGTCTGGCTGCTTTGTGTAAGTGTGATAAAAGTAATGAAATTTCCAAGGACGTCCCCGCTGAACAGCTTGAACAGAATGGATGTTCAAGAATTATCCCAGCTGCCTGTGTTCCTCAGCTCGTCTACATATGTATACAGGGCAGGTCTACATATGTATACAGGGCAGGTCTACATATGTATACAGGGCAGGTCTACATATGTATACAGGGCAGGTCTACATATGTATACAGGGTAGGAGAAAGCCAGAGCAGATATAGTGGTCCCCCTAAGGCACTATTACCTGGTTGAAAGACTATGCAATGCAACGCTATACTGTGCTGTCACTAGCTATGAGGTGAACATGACGTATTAAAAAGGTCTTGAGATTATTTTTTCATTTTTTCTTTCCTGTGTATTTGTTCAGTTTCTAATTTTAGTATTTTAAAGTGTAAAGTTAAAAACAACAGCTTATTAAAAATGCATAGGCATAGCTTTGCATGCGTAAAGGAGAAGAGGCTGCTTGTATTGCAAAGTGAGTTTGACTTTGGAAATGTAATTTTGACATGAAGTTGAGGCTCTAAGAGAATGTTAAGTTTGATGCCATGAGTTGATTAAAGTCTATTTCATGGCAATCAGTGTGATATATTTTGATATTCTTTGTCTACAAATGGAAATGTTGGCTTGATGGTGATGCTGCAGGAAAGGTCAGGGGGACATCAAAGAAATTAGGATTCACCCTCTCGGGACCATTAATATCCACAGGGAATTTAATGGAAATCCAGCCAACAGTTTCTGAAACACCTTATGTGCCAGTGTTGGAAAAAGAAAAACTTTGACCTGAAGGAAGCGCAAGACAAAAGGCCACAAGGGTCATGTGAACAAGTATTGAAAGGATGGATGGACTAATACAACAACACCACCATGCTACAACCCCACTGCTTTTGGGAAATAAATCCTTTTGGTTGGGAAGAAATCTTTCTGTGTGGCCAGCCAAATAATTTCTATTCACAGGAAACACTCAAAAACAGCAATTCAAGCATGACTCCACTGAATGAAAATTTTACATCAGCTCTCAATTATCCTTTGCATAATTTCTGTTGTAAAAGCCTCAGCAACATTACACTGGCATTGGCACAGCGACATATTGTTTATAATTACAGAACAAACAGCTATGTAGAGTTCATCATTAGCTATTCAAATTCACAAAACCTCCTTCAATATCCCTGCATGACTTCACACGAACAATCTATTCCAGATTTGTCAAGTACTTTCTCCATCCAGATGTCCATTAAAATACATCTGCTGTATTAGGGTATCCCTGTGAAACACCATATAACTGTCAATGTCAGTAACCATCTTAATCACACTGATTTCTCCAAAAATATACAGTTATGTGCTAGTTTCCAAATCATATCATCCACAACTGTCCTTTCACTATGGAAATGAGTTCCAACTGTCCTTGCAGGGCGAATGATTTGACCAGACTAGAACTGTAGATGAACACTAATAAAATTCATTACACATGTGCTGAAGGATAAACATGACAACAGATAATATTTTACAGTAAATTTTCCAGAATTATATGGTCTTGACATGATTAAGTTGCTCAGTCTATGTAACCTTTGGCTGCTTTTGTAAAAACTGAACTTTTTTTGACTAGTCTGTAGCAGGAAGGCAACATTTTGCCAAGCTTATTGCCCCACCAGGTCCTACAGTCCTAGTTTCTTAGAATGGGATTGTCTCAGCTCTTTTAGGGCATAAAAGAAACTACTTTCTGACATGAGGAGACAAAGAAGTATTGATTTCTAAATCAACAATGGTTCCATGAACTGCAGCTTTTTTATCTTTCTCTGTGTAGTGCTTTGACATAAATGTGGAGGACCTGGGTTAAGGGCAGCAGGTTAGTATGGTGTAAGGTCCACATATCTGGCAGAGGAACAGAGGGGAGGTAATATAGCAGACAGGGATATAATGACACTCGGTCCTAGAGTGCAGACACAGGACAGGGTATGGTTTCTGTCTCTTTCCTTTCCTCTCACACATCACTCACCATAACAACTACACTGCTGGGAAAAAAGTGAGTCAAAACATTGTGACAGAGTTTCTGTGTGTGAAGCGGGTAGAAGGTCAGTGTGTAGATTAATTGAATTTGATATAACATGCAATTTTAAAAAATCATTCATCTGGCGTTAGCATTTTTTTTGTTACCAAAGATGATTTTGTCCACTTACAGAAACAAGGCTTGTTTAATAAATTAGCTATTTTTAGTTATCACTCACCAAATTTGATTAATTTTACTTTGGAGAATTACTGTTATCTTCTTTTAAGATTATAAATGCGATGACATTATAGCAGGATTCACAGTATAGTGCTTGCTTAAGTGCTATGTCTCCATGATTGCTGGTACATCCCTATTGTTATTACCTGAAATTCAATGCTTGTAATAACTTATTATAGGACAAAAAAGAGAAATACTTTAAATTTACAGCTAATGCTATTGATTTGGAATAAATGCATCTGTTGACTAATAATGTCAAGAATTCCACCCATTAAGTGGCACTACAGTTAAAGTTCAGAGTGGTGTTTCAAATCTCAGTCCTTAATCAAGTCGTAGCTTGGCATTTATTATCATATATTTGCCCTAATGAATCTCCTGTAAACAAGCACCCTGACAATGCGTCTGACAGAATCTAACAACATAAGAAATGTAGAGTCTTCAGAATAAGTTTGAGTTCAGACTTGCCTCAGGGTGCTTCTGAAACTGTCAGGGTTCCAAAACACCACACGCTTTTTAAGTCTCACAATACCTGTATAATATATAATATAATATATATATGCAGGCACTCTTCGTAGTTTGCAATTTAAGGGCTGTGACAAACTTCAGTTGTTGGAAGTTAGGTGGCCTGAAGTTTTTTCAAACTTTCATTTGACTTTTTCTAAAACTGAAGCGTCTGTCTTTCATCTAGACCTTGCATCTGGAAGTGATTAAGAATCAAACCATTTAAGGAGAAAAGGGTTCCAGAAAAGGCTAAATGAGCAGAGAGGAGAGGTAGAGGTAATAGAGCCGAAGGGAGTGGAAGCTACATTCAAGACCAGATATGCAAAACTATTTCAGCTTTCAAATTAACTGCGCAGGTTAATTAAGTACAAATTACTGCAATATTGATGATAAAAAGGCCTACTAGGGCAAGGAAGTAGTGTAGATTCACGTATGTAGCTGCTCTATAAAAGATTCTGTTTATAGTACTACTGTGCGTCTACAAGCAGGTCCTAGGTCATCAAGAAGGAATGTGACTTCAACACCTTGAAAACAACTTTAAGGTGTTTTTAAAAGCCCTCTGGTGTGTTATAACCCAGTCAATATTTGATATGAGCCATGACCCCAACAGGTAAACTAGGAGAATTTGATTTGTAGCTCTTATTTAAAATGTCCTGTAGATGGATGAAATTTTAAAAAACTTTCGCAATTTAATTTTGAAAAGCACATGGGTGGAACGGTTAGTAGGCGCTCCTGGGAAAGGCCTGCACGCCAGACATGTTGCTGAACTTGGTGTAGGCTCACAGCTGGGGAGGACTTCACCATAATGTGCAGCATTTGCCACCTTCACACACAATATCAGGGATAATTTTCAACAAAGGTTTCATGGTGGCTAGAAAAACAAATATGACAAAAACTCCACTGGAAGCATAAGCATACTGGTGCGTGTGGCGTTAACCCTTGGCCACCTGGAATGACAGAGGCAGTTCAGTGAACCATTGGAGAGACTCCTGCTTAAAACATTAGCCTGTTTATTTTCCAAAGGTCAAATGGGAGAAACAAACCTGCCACTATTTTCTGATGCATGTGGACCACTATGGAAAGAAAACAAAGAGAAAATTGCTAGTTTGAGTTATTTGCACTGAAGAATAATCATTTTGAATGACAATCTCATAACAAGATGTGGAGGTTAGAAGATTTAAGTGGGGTGGGTTGGAGGAGCCTGCCTTTTACCACAGTTTAATATTTTTAATGGATGTAAAATTGTTTGCCATTAGCTGCCTTGCAGATGTAGATTTTTTGTTTGTTTCAACCTAATGCAAAGTGTAAAAGTCTAGGTGAATTGGAACCTAAACACACTTCAGGGGGCATAATGCTAGTAAAATGCTTTTTTACACCTCAATAATGTATGCAAATGCACTAAACTGCAGCATAAATGCAGCATTTTCAAATCTGATGTGACATGGCACGATGACTGACTCTCACATGATTATACATCAGTGCACACTACTGTGGGTCACAGTGCACCTATGAAGTAACCTCCAATAAACCCAAATCACCACAAAAGTCAAAGCCAGTTAAAAGCCTCCGAGACCTGCCCAATGTTCAGTGTGGGAGGCGAACTGATGCTAGAAGCTTGCTGAGTTGATCCACTCTCTCAAGATATCTTCCAGGGGAGGTGACCTTGCATTAGATACCCATGGAGCAGGACCTGTCAGGCTCTAGCTTGGCTCAGTTTCAGCGAGTCATCCCTTTCACAGCCATCCAATAGCTGTGCTGAGCTCTGGTCTGCTGAGGCAGGCCAGGCAGTGGATCCCGAGTCTGGATAGGTGGGAGGGGAGCTAATATGAACCATGCACAGCGTGTGGGGGTGCACGAGCACTGATGTGGGCTAGGCTAGTGCTACAGCTGCCTGCAGTGGGTGGGAGAATGCCCACTGAGCATGGCATGCACAAACACAGCGCAGATGCATTTGCAGAGCCAGATTGTACCCTGGTTCCCAGATCCACAAGCCTGTTTGATGAGACTATTCAACGCTGGAATTTGTCCTCTCTTCTCTGTGTGAGCCAGATCTACAGTACAGGCTGCTACATTCCTGTGATCAAACTCTTTCAGTAAATTTGTGATCACAACTGGCAACAAAGAACACTGCATTCATCAATAGAGAACCAGTGAAGTCAAATTTGCCTAAACCCTCTAGGAGATAGTAAACTCTTAATGTTTGACATGGATTCATATTCTCTAATAGAGACGTTCAAAGCAAGTACCATGCAACCACATGCTAATTTTATTATTCAGTGGTCAACTGAAAGCAGCACATAAAATAATAATGAATAACACATTGGAGACATCAGATTTAAATCATCTTGTCTGCATTGATAGTTTGGCTGATCATAAAGGAAATCTTTCTCTTCTGCTTTAAAATTATTTCAATGAGGATTTAAATTTGCATGAAGAACTCTCCTCTACACACAGAATCACATGCAGATGCTGACTATGCAGCACATATGGACATTGGTACAGACATGTAGACACAAATATACAAGTAGTATTCACTTTGTGTGCATTTACAGTATTCTTCCTGGGACACAGCTGAGGTCAGCAGTTAGAGTAAGACTGGGATGGATTGGTCGAGTTTCCCAGCGCAGCAGGGGGAGCCAGATCTGTGGTGTGGCAGGGACTCGAGTCTTCCAAAGCTCTGCAGCTCTTACTATACAGCACCAGTAGGGCCCTAATAAAATAATAAAATAAAAAACTCTCTAAACTGCCTTCATCTTTCAGAGGGAAATAGGAAAATCGTTGCATAAGAGGCAGCTTCCAGAAAACACTGACATTTTTAGGTGGTTGATTTTATAGTTGAGATTTAAAAGTCACCTAGTATGAAGGATATGTTTATTGACAGTCGTACTGCCATTGTAATTTCATTTCAGCTTGCTGGAAAACAGTAATTAAAACAGGCAGTTTGGAAGGCAGAGGCAGAGTATTGTGTCACTGTGTGTAGTTGCTTATGTTGAGTGTCTAGACCTCATAGGAGAATCACACAAATAAACTTCTAACGGTAAGATGTTCTATATTAGGGCCCTACCATCTCATAATCATCTCAATAAGCTACACTTAACTTGACAGTTCATGCACTATTACTTATTACTTATATTATTACATTGTATTATTATACCATACATACTTATCATCAACCGGTAATCCACTTTGTACTTTACACTTATTTTAATTTTATACTTATCCACTATCTCCACTTGGTACTTAATTTATCTTGCCTGTATTATAGTGTATTATATTCTGATTTGCTTAGAACTTCTATTCCTGTGTGCACTGACGTGATAGTGAGCAGCTGTAACAAAAGAGTTTCCCCTCTGGGATCAATAAAGTATTTCTGATTCTGATTCTGATTTGCAACAGAGGAATTTTTAACACACAAAATACAACATTTTTGTGTGTGTTTATATCACTTAATTTTTCTTGTAGAAATTGCATTTCAGATTCAACACACTATGTCTTACATGGTTTCAGTAATAGCATGTCAGAGAAGAGCTGGTGTCTTTAAGGTTGGTACTTGAAATAGTTTGACAGAGCCACTTACTTTAGTGATGTAAAATGTAAATAAATTAATAGATCATCAGCACAGTGCTTACATATTCTCTAAATGCACTAGGCAGTGGCTCCACTATGTGACAGTTCACATCATTACTCAGTTTTCTCACCCCAGGCGGTGGCTGCTCCCCATAATGATGAAGTTGACAGACTTTCCTGCTGTGGTGTGGCTTGGAGACAGTTTAACTTGACCATAATTCTGCTGCTATGTGTCATCAGCATTTCATTCAATGTTCATTTGGTGAAGAAATCAGTCAACTTATCAACCGTTCTCCTAGGAGACTTAAAGCTTCATTGTAACCCTGTCAAAGGCTTGATCTTGTTTTTCCGTTAAATAAAGGCTATTTATTTACACAGTTAAAGGGTTACCAGCATGTTTAAAGAAGTTACTGTTCAGTTGCTTTATTAAAAGAAATCACATCCCAACTCAGGTCAGGGAATTGGGGTCATGGAGGCCCACTGGAACCATACACATAAACACACTCTGTCACTGACTGATAAACATGGCAAACAAATGAAGGTTGCCCAGGCAGGGTTCTGGCGTGCACACGGTCTCTCAAGTAAAGTCTGTTTAACTGTAAGCCCAGCCCTGAAGAAAGTCATCCCTGGTTCAGACGTGGGTTGGACACAAAGACAACACACTCTGGCATTGGAAATGGTCCGGAGAGCTGAGTGTCTGTTTGGATCTCTTTCTTTTGTTTTACCGAGTCGCATAATTGCGAGTCAACAGAGATTCATCCTGAGCGGACAGAGATCATGTACAGATAGACAGATGAGTGCACACAGACACACACGCAATATGTACCATAACTTTCCAAACAGTTCCCTGCCAACAACAAACAACAGCTGTTCTTCACATAAAACTCTGGCTCTGTCACAAGGAGATGGATAGAGACACTGGCACGCTGTCATCGTTACACCTTTTATCTGGTTTTCAAACTTGCTGGAAAATGTGATAATGAGATTTTCCATATTTCCACATGTAAAACTACGTCACCTCCTAAACTGGAACACTTTCTGTTATGTTCGAGCCCATTTCCTATTTGACATGTTCAATATGGTTACTATGTGATATTTGTTTACCATCTGAGATGTTCGCTTTGCTTCATGAGCATTTTTTTTCACCCAATTTCTTTTAACTGTCCAAAGCAATAGGTGGGTTTCATTTCCTTGCTAGGATATTTATTTAGTTCTCAGCAAAATATTTAGGTGATAGGGTAATTATATTTTATCTTGTATACATGTCCAGTCCCCTCCTTCATGTGATTCATTTCAAACAATCCCTTCTGAGTATACATAAGGTAGTCAGTGAGCACTTCAGCTGTTTCTCAGAGCAAAAGGGACTTCCACAGTAAACATGTCCGCCACAAGATTACACTCACGCAAGCTCCCAAAAGGAACACACACAAGTCTGAATCAAACATATTTAATCTATTTGAAAGATAAAAACCTGTTTGGGTAACAAAAAAGCTGAGCTTTGGCCAGGACTTTCCCCGATGATCCCCATGGTATACTCATACACACCTCAAATCTACCTCAGATACTACCCGAGAGCACTTATCCACAAGCTTGAGTCTGTTCAGTGATTACATTTCCTGCTTTTTGCTGATCAACGAGACTTACATAGGATGGGGTTGTTAACATCAAGTGTCTGGATATATGCTTCAGTATTAATTGCTTTCCCAGCTGTGCATGAGAATGCCTTCTGTAGGCATCTGGTGGAAAGAAGCTCAGTGATGAAATTCTACAAGCTTTCCACGCTGTTAGTATTAGCAAATCAGAGGTTTAAATGTATATTGGTATCGGTTGTTAGTTTTTAGAATTGCTAGAGCACAATATTAAAGGGTCAGTTCACCCAAAACACATAAACATCAATTTGTTGATACCAATTAGTGGTATCAACAATTTTTGTTGAAAACTTCTGTCTACCCAATATAAAAACAATCTGAAAAAAATTGAATATCCTGAGTTGCTAGGATATTGTTTCTTGAAAGACATGCAGCTACTGAGTTTGTCAAATTGAATTTTTTGATTCTGTAAACACAACAAACTGGAGTGGTAGAAGTCTTGACAGCAGATATCGTAAAACAAAAAATCAAAACTTTCCCCACAACTTCCTACAAATACGGCTGTCTTTTTTAGATTTGTGTGAACTGAGCCTTTAATATGATCATTGCTTTTCATTAAACTGGGACTGCTGCTTGATGTTGATGAAAGCCATGTCAATGTCATCAGATTATGCACTTTTTTTGTTATGACTTGTTATGATATAAAACACAAAATGCATTTACATAAAGGATATTGCATCTCTCATTATATTTTGCTCAGGCCAGATCCCTCCATAAATTGTTGTTTTGTTGCGGGCAATAGCTCCTGGTAGGGCCTCCCAAAGAAAACTGGTCCGGGGGTTAGGGGCCAGATTGAGAACGACGTGGATTGAACGTGAGAGAGTCCAGTCACCTAAAAAGAGAAAACTGGGCCCATTCCTCGAGCCTACAGCCTACAGTAGTAGCCTGGTATCCAGGTATGTACCCATGGGGAGCATAGTAAGGCTCACCCAAAAGAACAACAATGGCCTACAACAAGGGCGTGTAAAGTTGGATGGCAGATCTGTGTGTGTGTATCTGCTTGTCAGAGCCAAGACCCTAATCAGCTCAGTGTGACATGCCTTGAGATGAATAGGAAACCTGTCCTGGGTATTTTCTTGCCCTCCACCCAATGCATGCTGGGATAGGCTACAGGCTCTGTGACCCTGAAGTGGACAGTATAGACAATGAATGAATAAAAATGATAAAATCACACTGTATAAACCACCAATAGTGAAAATGTCCTAAAAACTTTAACTGAGTGACGGTATTTCTAGTAATTTCTCCCAAAATGTTGTATGGTTTTCCCATTTCATTCTTGTCTTGATATCTTGAAAATAAAAAACACATCTTTTCTGTGTGTTCAGAAATTTGCTAAAGTAGCTGGCAAGGTGTTGTGCTTTGTACTGCTGATGTTGTTTCTTCGTCATGTACAACAGCATTATGTTTGGTACCTACAGAAAAGGCTAGAGACTTGAACTGACTTTTCCAGTCTTGAGAGGTCTCAAGTGTCTACCCCAAACCACCTATACCCACAATACTTTATCATGTTTGTGAGGGTTCATGCATCTGTGTGTGTGATTTACACAGAAAAGGGTACGAAGCATACCTAATCTAATCCTATCATGCAGAATTTTCTGGCTAACATGTGAGGTACTAGGTCACAGGTCAGCCAAATGTCCAGCTGCCCTCCGTGACCTTCGGCCCGGCAACCATCTATTCTGTCTTTCATCTGGTAGCCAGCCACCAGCCACATGTGTCAGGGAGGCATATGAGTTTCTTCTGCCTTTATCAATAACCGAGGCAGACAAGTGAATAACAGCACAGGAAAAAGTAAGGGTAATATAAATCACAGATAAATTGGCACCTAACTTCTCCCTGGAGTCTTTTGTGTTTTTCCATGATCCAAGTAAATGTTGTTCTGACTTTGTAATTAAAGACTGCTCTAATGTTCTGAGGTATGATATTATAGGGCATCTCAAACCAGCAAATAAGCTTCAAATAAGCCACAAGCAGTAACCCACTTATTAACGAGAGTGAAGCCAAAAGACAACATTTCTTCTAATGTTTTAATACGTTATGCTACAATTCTGCAGTATTCACACTCTGTCATTTAGATGTTGGAGTCGATGCTTCATTGGCTATGCTGAAACCCCATTTCCAGACGTCCTCTGTGTTTCATTTCGTCTCAATTTGTGACTACTTGTTCTATGAGTGATGAAAATGCTAGAACAAACTGCACTGAGCTAAATTGACCTCAGGAACACAGCAGAGAAACATCATCATTATAATGGAATGCATACATCACATACATAGAAGAGGTGAACGGGTCATCATCTATCATCTCCTTATCTGTAGACACATTCAACAAGTTCAACTTTTGCTGTTAGTTTGGTTATGGTAGGACAGAGTTCCAGCAAAACATATGTCATGGTGCTATGGTTAATCTCAAATCCTTTCTTGTGTGAGATAATCAGTTGCCAGCACAGCTTCATCATCATCAGTTTTGTGTGAATACCATACTCTGGAGAATCCCTCATCATCAGAGGGACAGTACCTCTGTACCTTCAGGTGGAAGCCAGACGATTTCTGTCTGCTGATGTCAGTATCTCTTTCTTACTCCTCTCTCATTTGATCAACAGGGGCATACCGGATGCTTTTTCAACTCCAGTAATGCTGATTGACTCAAATTCTTGAGTCAGAGATCTTTTTTTAACAAGTAAGCAACAACTGCTACTTTTATATGACTGAATGCAGGACATTTTACATTCAAATTAAATGATAAAACAGTGGTATAAAAATTGCTGCAAACCAGTTACTGCAGAGCCATCAAACTAAATTGACAGCTCAATTAAGCTTTGAATGACAAACATTCACACTTATGAGGGTTAACGTAATTTTTGCAGAAATGTAAGTAAATAAACACAATATATCGACCAAGATAAACGGTACATTAGTCTTAGATCTAAGATTATTTATCAAGAATTTGTTAAGATGTATTTTTTATTTCCTTAAGTCTTAATGCCAACAGATGCAGACAAATTAGATTTCAGTGGAGTTTTGCATATTCTCTGCCACACAATGCTGCGCTCTACCTCCAATCACCTCTAATCAACTCACAAATACAGCATATTAATTTTACTTCTGAATTTTTACTTCACGTATCTGCTGTGGAGGTCATTAGCAATGCATAAAAATGTGCAGTTACCAGATGCAAAGCATAAAAAGTGTCTCTTCACTCCTTCACGAATATACAACATGAACAATATGTCCTCTTTCCTGATGCAGATATTTCTTAATACTACCTATAAGCAGGAGAAAATTCAATATGTATATATGTCTTTATTCTGAATAAATAAATGTATTTATTATTAATGATTCACAAATTCAAATTGAAAAAGTATATTTCATGCTTCACTGACGTGCACCAGGTCATTTGTAGAATAACCCGATTACAAAAGCCCCAGACTGTTATAACCAACTGACAGTAGTACTATGTGTGGTTGAGAAACTCATTACTCTACATTAGTTCTTGTGTCTTGTAAATGCTATTGTTCAGTTGAACTAATTATTTATAGTCATGCATATTAGTCTTTTAAACATGCCCATAATAGTTAAACAAAGTAGCCCGTTAAAGCAGTGTTAAAGGATATTACACAGGAATTGAATGGGTTAATGTATCATATCCTGCTGGGAGACCCTGGACACTAACCTCTGTGACTCTCTGTTGAGTGCTTTGACTCTAGACCCCTGTGACAATGGCAGAAATAAATCACAGTTTGATTCCTGAGGACAGATTTATCGGAAGGAGTGGAATGTGTCACAGGGTGTAAGGACTGCCTGACCTAACAGACACAACAACTGTCAAAGGTCACCATTTCTCTTCCTTGTCTATCTGAATGGGGAAAGAGGAAGATGGCAAGGGTGTTATGGTGCAGTCACTGTCCCCCAAATCGAGCACAAAAAAGAAGGGGGAAAAACTAAATTTTCCAGTCATTAATCACAGGAGGCCATTTTTAACAGCAGCAAAAGTTTACTGTAAACAGCAAGTTGTTTACTTTAATAGCCAGAAATCATATAAAGCCATCCTGTTTAATCTTGTTTACCAACCTACTGTAGCTGCATTGTGATTACTTTCTGTGAAAGGCAAAATAGTCCAGCTTTCTTTGGATGGCACACTAGTTTGCTGCTATTTAATGAGGCAGTTTGGTATTTTGCTCAAATTTGATGTCTCTCCTTTAATTTAATGTCTTTAATATTATAAAGAGTACGGTCTAGATCTGCTCTATAGGAAAAGCGCAATGAGATAACTTCTGTTATGAATTGGTGCTATATAAATAAAATTGAATTGAATTGAAATTGAATTGAATCCTCATAGATAGCGGACTGTCCATACACAAACCAGACTTTGATTTGGGCAAATGTGGATTTATGAGTAAAGGATATGTGACTTTTCTCTAGCAGCTTCGTTGATAAGTTGTATTTATTCAGCTGTAAGACTCATTCTTGCCCTTTTCGTTCTTCATGGGTCTACTGTAACACACCAAGGAGCTAACTATGATCAAATGTGTTTCTCCTTACAGGTATGACTGCAGATTAATCCTCATATGGTCTTTATATTAGAGGCAGAAATTTGAACAGATTATCTCTGCACCTATTACATGAAAAATGGCCTAAGCATATAAGAGGCTGCTTTGTACTTCTCATTTAGAGATAATAGCAGTCACAGTGATATTTCAGTATTGGCATACAGGAGAGTTCATGAAAGCAGTAGAGCAGATAGAGAGGAAGGACATAGACCTTGACCAGATCAAAGAGAGGAGTAGGCTGTTTAATGACAGGGGCTACTAGGCAATTCAAGTCCTGTAATAGGGAGGATAAGCTGTTCGAAAGACACATGCACCCGTGTCTTAAGTTTCTGGTGCCTTTCTGAAATGGGAGTAGAGCCAAGATGAACACAGTGAGGCTGCCCTGGGGTCACTGGTTTCGTGGCTAGTGGATGAGCTGGTGCGAGTGGCAGAGCAGCCCTAAGCCAGCCAGACAAAGGAAGAAGTGCTGAAAGATTAACTAAACAACCCAATGAAAATACACAGGAGAGAGATTTTGATTGAGATAAAAAGAAAGTAAGAGAGATGTTTTTACATTTGTGACATGAAAGAAGAGGGTCATTAAACTCTTTCACCAACCAAAAAAGGGAGCATTATTTTTCATTTGGTATGTCTCTGTTTCCAGCACTAAGTGATGCATTTAAAATTGAAACTGAGTAGGGCCAACTGCTGTAGAAGAGCAGAGTTGTCTTTGAGGAGAAGATAAATGTGACCCAGTTGAGCATAACAGTAGGAGAGCAACTGTGAAGGAGAAACAGACAGAGCACATGGCACCCCTATGGTGCTGATTAACCCTGCCTCCTGACAGAACTGTCTTTATGAAAACATAACAGCTAGCATTACAGATCACATGTTGTAGAGTATTGTCAGAGATATTAAAGTTTCAGTGTTGGTCCCATCCACTATTGTAGTTCCTGGTTTTAGTTTTTATTAGGAAATCATAAAATTTGGGATGTGGCGTGGAAAACCTCTACGATTCTTTCAAACTGTGGAACTGAAGACTCATATAAGCATCTTGCTCACATGGCAGGGTAGCAAAATTATGGTTTGAACTCTATTATGGTTTAAAAACTGCTGATGTCTACTCTTTATTGGAAGCACTGGGATTGGAAAATAAAGCCACATTAAAGAACACCAACAACGCTCAAGATAATACATAACCATTATGTGACCGCATGCTTATGGTTTCAGTCTGAGGTTCTTTTCTGAAAATTTAAGTGAATCTTTGTATTGATGTCCTGTTCTGTTGTATTGATTTGGGTCAAGAAACACAGACTGCAAAATTATCTGAGATCTTCCACTGTAAAGTATTTCCATGTAATCTTTTAAAAAAACATACAACAGTATCTAACATCTGCCAGTCATACTTGTCTGAAAGTGTAAAAGGGTGCATTGTACGATGAGGCCAGGAGCAAATTTAGTACCCTTTTACAAAGAAAGGAAACGGGGAAAAAACTGTGAGGAAAAAGTGGGGAATAGTAAAGCCAAAGTCTGAGAAAAAACACTAATCCTCCAACCCCCTGTCCCCACTTTCCTCTGAGGCTGGGGCCTTCCAGGGCTCATTCAGCAACAACTATACAATGTTTTCCTTTCCCTTTAACAGATTACATCAGCACACTAGAGTATGTTCCCTTCAACTACAAACAGTTGCAGTATCTAACAAAAGTATCTTTAACTGTGGCTGCTGTGAAGGGCCCTGGCTTTCATAGATCAGCATGATGGCAGAGACATTTGGGAGAAAACAAAAAAATATCCTGAGATAACATGTCATTGCATTATCTACATGCATGTATTGCAGATGCATTGGGGATTCTCAACTGTGAAATGCTGAATCCACTAATCCAGCAGGACCACATACAAGGCTTGCAAAGATTTCAATAAATGCCTGAATGTGGGGTAATGAGGGATTAGTTGTGGCTTTCATAAAGAAACCCAAGGTTATGTGTGCTGTTTTAGTGTTAATAGCAGAAAAGAAAAATGGAACAAAGAAAACATATTGTAATTGTAAAAGCCAATGGGAAATGGGGACTGTGGATTACTGGGAAGTCATGGGATCTCTCAAACCTTGCTTCACCAGTATAACTTAAGCTCATTTGATGGGTTAAATATTCAGTTGTCACATGATAGATTCTTTGGGGGAGAAACTGGCTCTGTGTGTAGCGAAATGATAAGCAGATCAACCACTCCTCAAACAGATTACATCTCATTTCAGAGGGTAAAGGCTGGGTGAGGAGAACTAGTAAAACCTGAGAATACCAGGTGCATAGCCAAAGTTGGACTGGGATCTTATGTTGTACATTATTAAGTATGAAAAAGAACTGTTGCTACTTTCTTCTAAGACCAGTGTTTCCACTATATACATTTTGCAAATTATTACAATTAGTTGGAGACGAGTGTCTGATGCTGCTATTTAAAGAGTTTCCCTACGGGAATCAATAAAGTATTTCTGATTCTGATACTGTATGACTGTACTCCATCAACCTCCCACTCAAGCTGGCTATCCATCAGTAGTAACTGTAACTGGTATTATTTAGCTATTTGCCACACTAACAGTGAAAATTCAGGTATATTATATGCATCAAATCAGTTCTGTATTCATTTGTCTATTTGTTTTACAACCTGTACACAGGTAGGTTCCTGTTTCTCGCGTTATGTGAAAGTGTGATTCTGTCCCCCCAACATTTTCACTGCCTTGGCACTTGCTGCTTGATGACGCAATGCCAGTCTGATGTATAGGATTACGTTACTGGAGAAAAAGAAAAAAGGTTTTAACTAGCTAACGTTAAATTAGATAGATTTTACAGTTAAACATTCAGATGTATTCTTTTAATGTTCATGGCCAACTAATTATTATTAATATTAATAATATATTGTGCAATAAGGTTCCAGCTAACGTTAGCTAGGTAACATTAATGTTAGTGAACTCAGTGAATCATAATACCAGTAGCCAAACATTACTTCAATAAACGTCTGTAAAATAATTGCCAACGATGTTTATGTAAGCTATGTATCAAAATATTTCTGACAACATTTTCAGATGAGTTTGTTAAAATATTTCTCCAAGAAGAGAAAGATGCCTGATGTCAATGAGGAAGATAGTCAGGTAATGTTACTTTAGCTAGGGAGGTGCTCAAGGTTCATAGCTATGCCCCGACATTTTGAAGGGAGAGAAATGCCTTTGAGTTCTAAAATAGGAGAGACCAGGGGAGGTTTCTCCTTTTGCCTCAGGACCTATAACTCGCAGAATTTTTGTGTTAGAGCTCTCAAATTTTGACACAAAGTACCCTTACTTGTCTAATACAAATAGCAATGTTTCCAAATTCTCCAAATATGGTACTTAATTTATCTGACCTGTATTATAGTGTATAACATTTTTTGCTTAGTACTTCTATTCCTGTGTGCACTGACGTGATAGTGAGCTGCTGTAACAAAAGAGTTTCCCCTCGGGGATCAATAAAGTATTTCTGATTCTGATATATCACATAGCCTAATTCATGAATTAATGTCAAATACAAGGAGTTCCATTGTTACAACCTGCCCCACAAGTTGTAACACAACCTGGGTTAAGTTGTAACAATAAGAGTGAAGAATTAAAAATTGAGACCACACCACAAAATATGCATCTGAAGAAATTTATTGCGCATCTTCCTGTGGTTCACCAAGAACAAAAAGAATTCACCACTGACTTTTAAATTACTTTAAGAATGATTGTAATCCACAATAATGAGCTGTTGATGATATTTTGCTTAATTTATGTTTGGATAAAAGTACTGTTGTTGACACAAATCTGTTCTGGTCAAATAGGCTAAATTATATTACCACATTTAAGTGTAACTCATCTGGTAGCTTATTAGACTTAATTTCAGCACCATGCACTAGGAATGTCCAGATCGATCAGACGCCGATCTTTATTAGCCGATATTCAGTAAAAAATATGCAATCGGGAGATCGGTATTAATGCTTTCTAGCTGCCGATCGCGATTGAGGACGCACATTGTATTTGTTTACTAGCGGATCTTCACCTCTCCAATATGGCGTCCACACGGACGCATAGCAACCTCGCCAATATGGTGACAATGCAGACGCATAGCAGCAACATACAGCAGGCTCCTTTCCAGTCAAGATGGCGGCGAAGTAACGAAAACAGCAACTTATTTCTCTCGTATCGCGTCTAACTGTAGTGGATCATAACATATCGGTATGGAATTAATCTGCAAATGCTCCGGTTCAAGTTGAGACCAAACGTTTCTATGGATGTCAGTTTTTGAGCCATGACAAAGGCCAAAATGTGGCCTACAACAGACTAGTTAAGCCTTGCTTTTTGCCTAGCAGTTGTTGATCGCCCAGTTAGGAGTGAGGAGTCAGCAGTTGGTATAAAACAGAGAAGTCAAAAGCCAGTCGCTATAAAGCTCAATTTCCAGCCATGCTGGATTAAATCTACACTTCGCTGGCATATTTTGTGTTCGGTAACAGGCAAATCTAGGCGAGGAAGAAAGGAGAGGGAGAGCTGGTAACGAGTCAGAGACAGTGACACGTCAGAATTTAAAAAAAGAAAAAGCTGAGTGATTTCTGATTCTGAGCAATTTAATTATAATGACTTGATGAACAAAACTTTGGTCAAAATATAAGACAGCATTATGTGGTTCATTTGAATTTCAAGGACTTTTTAAGCACATTGTTAAAAAAGGGGCTATTTTCAAGGTATTCCAGTACTTGATTTTTTAATACTGCTATATCAGCTGCTATAATACCACATCTGCCGTATATCTGCTGATATGGCTCAAAGACGATCGGCAATCAGTATCTGTGGCAAAAAATGCGATCGGGGCATCCCTACCAGGCACTGTTCAGAAAGCCTGCTGCCACTCTGAACATTGGGGCAGTGTTATATTTTATGTATGAGGTCATATTTATTGGGATTTATACAAGCCTTCTATTTACATTCTTATCTATGGTAGATTAATGAAAAATCACGTAAATGTTTTGAACAATGAAAGGGAAAATGTCAGCTTACGCCATGCGGCGCTATTTGCTTACCACTGCTTTTTTAGTTTTGTTCTCTAAGGTTTTGTAATTTCTTGCAGTATCTGCTCAATGTAACATGACAGATTATGAGTAGAGTATTCTTTGGTGACAGACTTAACTGTCTTTCCCTGCCTCACCTCATATGATGTGTTGTAGTTGTCATTACAGGATTAGTTGTAACACTTTTTAAAAAAAAGGCACGGGTGCACCATGCCGGCAGCAAGCGCGTACCACCCAGGAGCAACAAAATCCTTTCCCCCCACTGCTGAAGAGACACTGGAGACATATCGGTGTTATAATATACAAAAGGAGAACACATCACCATTTTGACACAAAAGGACTGAAGTCTGACATGGTCACCACCTGTGGTGTAGCAAAAAGTTTCTTCCCAGCATGATAAAATATGCAGATTTTCCTCTTTTACAGTAAGATAAAATGTGCAGTAATAAAATATTCTGAAAAATTCAAATTAAGCCTCAATTTCTGATCTGTCTATTCACGGATGAAAACCTTCGTACCAGCAGCTTTTAATTTTTTCTAATGCTGATTCTGAAGTGAGAAAGTGAAAATGATATCAACTCTGAGCAAACGCTTCAATCAGTGATCAATAATTAATGAGGAATGATATCAGCATCCGTTTGCACCATGTGCATATAATAATTCACCATGCCAACAAGCTGTTTAAGTGCTTGTGGATGATGATTGCTGCCTTTTCTTTTAGCCCCATTAAGCAGTTTTGTGGGGAAACAATTATTTCTTTGCCAAACACTCGCTTTGGAGATCAAAGCCTCTGTTTTAGAGATATTTCACATTTTGTTCTGCACACTGTGTGGCATTTGGTTAAAGGTTTAAAGGACAACACTGTTGGAAAACACACTTCAGTCATATTATTATTATGAATTGACTTAAGACCTTTTGGCTGACCAGAGACTTTTTTGAAAGCTTTTCTTTGTTGAATATTTCACTGCCATTTGAGGTGGATTTATTTTTTTCTTTTCTTTTCTTTTTTTTTTCTTTAATGAAGGCAGGATTATTTGTAGACCTTCCAGGAAATGTTTAATGGTAGAATGAATCTAATTTCTTCACTTAGTAAAGCCTGGTACTCAGAGTGCCCAGTGAGAACACCTAGGACCTGATTAGTAATTATTGCTGAAGTTAACAAAGAACAGATACTGCAGAGATATTTAAACCAAGTTCTAAAAAAAAATATTTTATAATCTCCTCAGCTTTATATTTTTTTCGGCTGCTATCATCATCCATGGTCTCTTAGATCACTGTCACTCCAGAGACAATGACTAGGCGGGTGAAGGGGTGGCTATAAGCTTTCCCAGACCCGACCTCAGCTGAGGACTATGTGTTTATGAGGTGCTTTTGAAATGTGATGATATCACACACCGGCTGTGAAAACATGTTAGGCGGCCGTTCCATTGGCTCTAATGAGAATATTAGTAATGAACACGGAGCAGTGAGGAAATGTGCTGAAGAGCAGGCGGCGTGGATCTGAATGTGTGGCGTGTTATCACTCCCCCCTCTATATATGTAGTATCAGAGATGGGTGGTACCAGACGCCTTATGAGCCACTTCAAGACAGACTTTGAACAAACTGATCTAGTAAACCAGTTAAATACTGGACTCGATCTCAAAACTCAATCATTTGTCACTAGATGACGCAAAGCTGTAATTAAAATATCCCCTTAAAGAAGATACTGTAGGCCTACACGCAATTGTACAAAGCTAAAGCACCAACCAAGCACCTTTACCTAAAATACATAATACATCTTTCTATTATCATATGTTATATCTGTGAACATATTACTGAGCCCATTGTGGTAATGAACTCAGCAAAAAAAAAGGGAAAATATGAAAGCCACCCTCCCTTGTATGCATGGCATAATAATTCATTAGGTGAGAGCTGATTTTTAACTCCAGTAAAAGCACAAAACTGCAGTGATGGTGACTTTAATGAATTCTTGGGTAAAATCCATGACAGAAAGACCCAAAATTATGTTTACTCTGGATACAGCAAGGCAAATAGAGTAAGAAATATTTACCCTGGTGATAACTCGGTGTGGGTTGACAGTATCATTTAATATTGATTTGAAGTCAAGTTTGTAAAAAGATATAATACGATGAATATTTTATCATCCCTAAATGGGGAAACTGATTTATATATATATATATATATATATATATATATATATATATAATAAATATAATTTATTTTATTTATATATATATATATATGTTATTTATATATATATAATAATGGTTGATGTTCAAACAGTAGGTGGGGAAGCGGATCCTAAGTCAGCCTTGAAAAGTGACTTCAGCATGGAGCATTGAGTATTTTTCACGTCTTATAAACAGTACAGTATGGTCTATGTTGATTTCATCTCAGACACACAGTAGGTACATGTATTTATTTAAGGGTCTTGTAAATCAGACAGCCTCAAGAGGATTATATCAGTAATCACAGATAGATAGAGTTTACATTTAACAGCAATATTTAGGTTTACTCTATTTAGAATTCAGTGAGCAAGGCACATTAGCTGTGACAATTGTTTATCTTCTAGTGACTTTGACACATCAATGAGAAGAAACTGTTTCATAGCCACTTTGATCTGTTAAATTCATAGCATGTCATCTTAAGCCCTGTTCAGATGTGATTATTTTTATAAAAGGAAGCAAGAGGATAACATAATCATTGCAGAACATGTCTGTGATTTAATCCTGTCCAAATCTTCAGTCACTTTTATACATGTGGCTCCAGCAAGAAGGAATCTGGACTTTGTGTTGGCTTTGTTATTTTACCTACTTACACTACACTAACCCTAACCCACGCTTAATTAGGTGGAGACGATTGCTGTCGTTTTTTATTAGTTCAGTGGATTTTGTCATTGTTCTTTTTTTCTCTTCAATTCAAGTCCAATTTATATATAATCTCTTCACTCTGTATTTAAACAACTAATATTTCAAAGATGAAAGGAAATTGTGAACACGTGTGCCACTAAAAACACTACACCTGCAAACCATTGTTGTCTTTCACTGTCCACCAGCAATGTTGCCCTCTCTTACAAAGCACTTTATGTTTTCCTGGAGTGTATTTAACGGTTAAAATATCTTCAGGTCATTAAAACATTTTCACCAAGACACAGTGTCACACTCATCAATTTCACACCTGGGTCAGAGCTGTTTTTAAAGCAAACTCTTCTGTATCAATGTGTCTCTGTGTGATCACCCAACTACCATAGCTGTTTAGATTAGGCAGGAACACTAGCTAGATTACTACGTAGCTAAAGGTAGTAAAAGGTTGGGATAGTAGCTATAGGTGTAGTACTGTACATAATCTAAAACTGTGAGACTACATCCCTCCAGATTCTGGACCCATTTGTTTCTGATATGTTTTCCGGTGGGAATGTGTGAAATGATATGTGCTTTTCCTCTAACTGACATTTTTATGATGTACATTTTAAACAGTACTGTAGGTCGTTGCTGGGCTGTACTCGCTCTTCCCACTCCAACTGTGGTGTGAGTTAAAAATGACCACCAGGGGAATAAAACCGATTCACTACTCCCATCTTGATAGTGTTGGACACAGAATGTAGAGTTCCTGTAGTAAAAAAAAAACTTTTTTTCACACCTTGTAGGGAAAACAAAATCTACAAAAAAGGTTTAGGCTGAGCTACTATGGGTCATTGTCTGGTCACACAGAAACCAGTGAACTGTTGAGTTCTTCAGAGCAGTTCAGCGTATGATCAAAATAGAGCCACCACACATTATTATACCTATGAACTTAAACTCGTACCCCAAAATGTGTAACAAAAGCACCTCTTGAGAATCATACACATTTATGATTACAGGATAATTTCCCATTGAGTATATAACATTTTCACAACATATTAAGATTTATGCAAATGATGATAAATATAACAAAAGACTGCTGTGCTCTAGTGATCCTGTTAAAAACCACCAGGCATGACCCACGAACTACACACTTTGTGACCATATGGAGTTTCCCCCACAACAGACCCTTTTACTCTGGGGGGTTAGGACCTTTCCTATCACACAAGCCTCCTGGAGGAAGACCAAAGAAGGACTAGAGTTCCTCGCCAATCTAATCAAAGGGGAAATGAAAGACTGTTCCTGTTTTTATGCTGATTTATTTTGAAGTCAGATAAAGACGACAAAACAATGGAAGCAAGATGTTGATTTTCACTCTCAGTATTCACATATATAAAAGGTAAAAGTTACTATTTCTGTTTTTGTTCACCTGTACTGCATACATGCTCACCTCTATGCCTCGATCAAATTTCAAATCCTTCACAGACACACAAACATCTATTTTCTCATTTTCTTTTTAAAAAACAAATAATGAAACACAATATATTTACAATCATGAAAAGGGCAATCAAGCTGTGAAGACATGTCCACTGTATTAACCAAACCCAAAGTTTTTATTTTTTTCCTTGGAGCACGTGAAGTTAGTGTTCCAGATGCATTAAAAAGCTCAGAGTTTTCCAGATCTTTGTAAGCCAGGGAGAAATTTGAAACCACGAACGCTTGTGGGGGGAGAAGAATAACAAAAGGCCTTGGCAAAAAAGCATTGAGAAGAAAGCGGCAGTTTTCATGCTTTACCAAATTTCAGATGAGCTTTAAAAACATCAAAGAGGAACTTAAAACATATGCATACGTATTAGGAGGCCACAGTGAGTACCTGAGTGTCACTTATTTAAGCTTTACATTTGTGAACCCTAGTGGCATGCTGCTTTATATTCTCTGAGATTTGCTCCTTATTTTTTTGTATGTTTTCTCTTAAAAAGTACTTTATAATGTAATGATATTAGTATAGTAATGAGTGTAGTAACTGAAAAAAGTTAGTTACCACAAAAAACACACTGTAAGAACTCTTACACTGTCATCCAGTTCAATTCTACCACAGATCGAAGTTCTCCAGAAATTACACTACTCAGATTCACAACCACTGCTTGCTCCCATGCCTGAGGACTTGAGTGTGCCACTGCTCTAAAATAAGCTTTCTTTTCATATAGTAGCTGTCCTGTTAGACGGTCTATTTGGTGCACAAGGCCGCAGACACAAAGCACACAACTGTGTCTGGCACATCTTCATTGCCATGATGAGTGGGTGAGCCATTGGGAATATTTAACCACTGTCAGTAGGTGTTAGCAGTGATTGAAACATGAGGCTGTGGAGAAAGACTGACAGGTGTGGGCCTTAGTAGTCTGCATATGTATGGGGGTATTATTGAAAAAGTTATCTTGGTAAGAGTATTTGAAAACACACTAGAAACATTTATCAAGATTAATTAATCACTTTATTTCACAAATTATTGCTGTGATTGCTAAAGCTTTTTTTTGTTTAATTCAACAAAAATAGTTTGGTTGTCAAGGGAACAGGTATGCAGTGTTGTTATTCTACTAACATCTTAGTTGGCAGTCATATAGTGGTCTGCTTTGACTGATCCTGCTGAGATAATAGGAAGAAGTCTTTGATTTGAGGTAATTCCAGGTAATAGTTTCCAGAGAGAGCCATTCAGCACTGAGGAATGCAAACTAATCCGGTCACATTGGTTCTGCTGAACCTCTCAGAAGACCCCACAGGGTCGTAACCCTCATAATACCAGCCCACATTTACATCCCTCTTCAGTAGAAAGTTAAAGGAAGAGGAATGAAAGGAGGATGGAAAGAGGGAGGGGCTCACACATCATCAAGTGAACCATAGCTACTGTTCACATGTTCAATGAATGCATTGAACTGTACCATAATCTGCAGGTGTGAGTTGCTGACTGGCTAAATGGAAATGAAGGTTAAATCACTGGAAAACAGAGTTAAAAGATGAGTGTGGAAGACAAGTGAAAAGGCTCTGCTACCGCAAATCAAAACTTGCTACTTTTACAAAGAAATGCCATTTAAAATTCTACCTTTTTTTTATCCTGATGTGAACTGCTAGTGTTTGAAATTTTGCCTCTGCAAAGCGAAGGGAAGACAACATCTCAGCTGCCAGGGCCCTCCTGTAGTGGTCTAAGCCAACAAATTAAGAACGCCTGGCATACTTTGTAAAATCCTGTTAAAGATACTGTTGATGGGCAGGGATTTTGTCACTGTCAAGACAATGGCTTCACTCTCTGCTCCCGGGTCATTTCCATTAATTAAGCAACGTGGCGCTCAAAAGCTAATCCAATCACATAGCAGTCTTTTCTCACGGTTCCAGGCCTGGCTTCTGGATGACTTTGGTGGACCTGCTGCTTGACACCACAAGCAACACAACAATGTGCACTGCCAAACAGAGCCGGGACAGAGGATGGGGATCTGGAAAGAGCGGAGGAGGCAACGGAAATAACAAACCACCCATACATAAACCACCAACAACAACAGTTGCCTAAATTCACTGCAGTATATGTCAAGATTATAATTTAATGCTTCATGGCACTGAATCTGGACAAAGGATGAAAGAATAAATACCACCTTTCATGTATTCCTGTTTTCTCTGAAATAACCACTGTATGTTGACAGCGGGCGTTATGAGTCACTGGATTCACAGATACCATATATTATGTTGAAAAGAACATCTTTCAAAGGTAAAATCAGCTTTATTGTAGCATCTTGACCCCCTCCCCCCCTCTGTTTCTGGTAGTCATTTGGACATCCAGGCATTGATTTGGGTCACTCAATTCGTTTGCCATCTTCTCTTTCAGCACAGTGACTTCCTCTGCACAGAACAAATGCTCTGCGTATGCCCTTGCTTAAAGCCACTGTGATCTGTTAAAGGGTCCCCAAATGGTCATCCAGCTGAAAACTCACAACCTATTTTAAGTGACGTTATTATAGTTTATCACTTTTTTCTGTATTTAAGCACAAAGCTATATGGTCTCTGATCACTGAGATTTGAGAAGTGCGGCGGGTGGGGTGGGGTGGTCTATAAGTCACATCTGATTTAGGGCCCTGAGAAATTCAGGTGCATCCTTGTTCCTTATTTTCTCTTTAGCTGTTCAGATCTAAATGCCAATGCTTCAGTATCTTCCTCAGTATTTCCTCTAAACACTTAAGTTAAAAACATATATAAAAAAACTGAGACTGCGCCGAGCATTGATCTGAAAATTACAAATTAATACCTTTTGTCAGGTTTTTTGAATGTCAAAGCTGAGACGAATATGGTTATTGGCTTACAGACTCTATTCACT
Organism: Siniperca chuatsi; assembly: GCF_020085105.1. Classification (NCBI taxonomy): domain Eukaryota; kingdom Metazoa; phylum Chordata; class Actinopteri; order Centrarchiformes; family Sinipercidae; genus Siniperca; species Siniperca chuatsi. The sequence goes on from NC_058048.1 coordinate 24,613,003, forward strand.
TTGTCTGTCAGCCTTTTAGCGGTTTCTCTTTTGAAGCCCATGCTTCAATTCTCTGCTTGATGTTATGTGCCAATAGACCATACACTGCTAATAGTTTCACATATCCCCTCAGACAAAGAGCCACAGGCCTCCTCGGACTAATGGATATAACAGATCACACCAGACCCAGATGTAAAGATAAAAGTTGAACTGGAGAGAGCAGCTGAGGTGGAAGACTTGGGGAGAGACCTCAGTGTTGTATTTCTTCTTGTTCCCATTTGGAGAAACCTGATTTGATTGAGAATTCTGGAGCAGCTTTGAGTAGTGAGTTTGTCTTTGTCTTTGACTAGTAGTACTACTAGTGTTTCAGGCCAGGCATTCAGGCCTACTGTTGGCTATCCTCTGATCCCCGACCCTTGGCTTTACCAACCCTGATGATCTGTGGCCAGACACAAAAAAGAAGACGTGTATCTGACTTATATTCTTGCTACTCAAAAAACTATTTCATGCCTTTGACTCTTGAACTATACCTAATTATGTATTCTGCCAGAAGTTAATCCTGTCTGTTCTACTGCTATCTTTTCTTATATCCTAGAAATCTTAGGCGCCCGGCCTTTTCAAAAATCAATTAAAAACAGCTGCCAGTAACATGCTGCTGCACTGACTTCACTTCATACTGTAGTGTTATCTTTTCATAAAAGAGTTCACCAAAAAGTAACAATGTTCAAAAATTTACATTTCAACTATGACCAACACATTTTACATTTGTGACAATGGTATCTATAGATTTAGCTTTAGTTTTGATGACAGTAGTGATGAAGGATGCATTTGTTTTCAATCAGGGGAACAACTGCAGGATTAAGCCAAGGGACTCCCATAGACTGAGTTGATGAAGGGAGATCTACCATCTAACTGCCCTATTTTTACAACTGTCGGCTTCAGATTAGTGCAGCTGACAGATGACATGCGGCTGTTGATGGAATTCATACTAAAGCTGGCAACCCGAGTGTGCCGCGCTTGCCTCGGCCTGGTCACAGATACTCCCACCTGGGCATTGTGCAATCCTGGGCTGAGACAGCTGCCCAGAGAAACCACCTCGCCAACCCAAATCAGTCGGCCACTGGAGGTGTGCATGATTGCCCACAACACTTTCTCATTTTCTGCTTAAAATAGGAGAAAAAAAATCAACCATGGGAACTATTGGATTTCATAGCATGGGTAGTGTGGGATTGGGTGGGACCTTCACCTCAGAACCAAACAAGTCCTCATTCATGCCAGCTACTAAAATCACATTCTTTAGTTTCACATGCTATAGATTCAATGCCTTGGCAAAGAATGTGGGACGTCCCTGATCTTTTGTTGAGAACAAATTAGGCAGCCTAATTTCCCTCTAGTGAAGCATTGCCTCATGTCTCGTCCAAGAAAATGTTTAGTTTATTGTTATAAATGGATTCTTAATTTTTTCCAGAAAAGAAAATCTGCTTCTACATCTGATGAGCTAAAACAAGCCTGAAAGGTAATTGAGCTTCAGGACAGGGAGGGAAACTCCAGTGGGGTGTAATTTGAGAAACTGCACAACTGAAATCAATTAGAAATGATACCACAGGAATTATGTGCTGGAGATATATTATATCTTACCCACAGTAAATCTACCACCCTTTAGTCAGACTATATTCCTGCAGTCTGCCTGGTGCATCCTGCAGATAAGGATAACAGTATCCAAACCTCACTGCAGCTCACTGTGTTAAGGTGAAGTGGGTAAAGTGAGAGTGATAGGTTGGCACAGACAATGTGTAATTATAAACTGTAAAATATACATATTTTAACCTGTTGCAAGGATATAGTAAAAAGATGGAGAATGAATCATGCAGAGCAACAAGAGGAATGTGCAGAAGCTTAGACAGCAGCATCCCTTCGTTTTGGCTACTGGCACTCCAGGGCAATCTTGGAAAAATATTGTTCTCCAGTCTAGCCAGACCTCAGCAGACTGCTGGACTAACTCAATGTGACATCTACAGCTAATGCAAAAAAGCAAAAAGCCCACCCTCAACACACAAACGTAAAGACCTCTCTCTTTCTCAGACAAACACACGCACAAAAAGTCTAAAGACCAAGAGAGCAAGCCCACTGTTCACTGAGCCACTGGGGACTCTGCAGGAACACAGAGGTGAGGGGGCTACAGACCTTCCCTTCTCTGTTATGTCCCAGAGGAGTCCTGCGCTACTTCCATTTCACAAACAACCTAAGGACTGTTGCGCAGGATGAGGGAAGTGGAGGAGCCATGTAGAGGGCCAGCTTCCAAAACAGAGAAACAGATACAAGCCTGAGCCTGGCAAAAGACCAGGTTTATATCTGAGCGAGTGACCCCTGACAAGAGGAAAATGGAGAAAAGCTCTCAGCAAGATGGGATCACTGAAAATGGAGATGTCATGTTGATGGTGGTTGAGCAGTTGCTGTCCAATAATGGTGAACTTACACAACAGAGTTCACAAACTTGTGTTTCTTTTGGGCGTTAGTCCAACTCTTGAATTAAATTTGAATTTCATGGACAGTATCTCTGACATGCGAGATTGGAAAAAGTACCTGTCCAGTATAATTTTACTGCATTATTATTGCAATATGCAACAGACAAATTATACAAATACAGTATTTATAATTACTTGTAGTTGGAAAACACCTTGCATTTATTGACTCTAAATTACATTTACAGATGTTTTTCCCCCTTCTTTTCAGTGCATTCATGCATTTAAAATGAATTTTGCCATGAGCTTTTCTTTAGTGCAGAGACCTCTGTGGTGCAATAATGAAACAGCCAGTGCCTATAGCCCAGTCTCAAAGGGCTCAGGAGATACAAGGGAGTTATGTGATACCCAATCAGAGCGGAGCCATAACACACGTTTGTAGGGAAAGATGAGAAGCAGCTGTTTACTGCTGGCTACTGGCTGGGCCTCACTTCAGCCTGGTAAAACCACTCATAGTTATGTAAATGAGAAAACAAAGAGGACCAAAAAGATGTATCAGTTTCATCAGCAGAAAGTGCCAAGCAGGTTCTTAACCTTTTCAAAGTTTTCTGTGCAAATGTATATGTTTCACCAGGAATTCCGACATGAAACAGAAACAAGTCTCCTAAAAGCCATCACCCAAAAATCACTGTTGTTGACCTATAACTTTAGCATTCACCTTTAGCATTTAACTTTAGCTGTTATTGTTTTGTGTCTGTTTTGCTTTGCAATGTGAAGAGACAATTATATGAAAACTACAGATTAGGCGGAACCCCGGCGTTTCCAAATGTATCTGCATTAGTACAAAGTGACAAATAAATCGTAACACAGACAGTATTTAAGATAATCCATAGTCATCCCTGACAATTAACGTAAGTCCACTAAACTGAGGGTTTCAAACTATGGGACATCTCGGTGATGTGATAAGATACAATCCATCCGCCCGTCCATTTTCTAAACCTGATTATTGACGCCTGCAGTTCGAGGTCAATAGCCAGATTTAGCCTGAATCTTGCTTTTTGTTCACTGACATCCTCTCAATCAATCCAATTAAGTTAATCTGAAGTATAATATTACAATGCAGTAGACTGGGTGAAAATAACAAACAATCAGCATACAGCAATCTGTAAAATTTGTCTATTTTGCTTCAGTATAGTCTCACATTGTGGCTGTCTTGTCTGTGTCAGAGGGACACTATAACCCTGCAGCCTCCACGGGAGGCATTCAATAATGTGGAAAAAACTGTGAGTCGGCTTGTGTTTCCAACAGCTGTGATTTGCAAGATCGTCTCTCTCTCTCTCTCTCTCTCTCTCTATTATCCTTTTTAGTGTATAACTTCATCTCATCTCAAGCTAAAGTGAATGGAGCAAGAGGCTTGTTCAATTTTCAACTGACTCATTTTAACTGGCTTTATTTAGCCACCTCTCATTTCCTTTTCTCGGTCTAGTAAGGGCAGACATCCTGCATCCCATAATCCCACGATGCAGCCCTCCATTGACCTTCGTGAGGGGACACATTGCAGCGCTGACCGCGTGACCGAAGCTCGGGACAGGAGTGAGGAGGCTGCATGCTCTTAGACTGCTTTTTATCTGTTTAGACAGACAGTTAATATTACCTTTTATCCCAGGTCTTACTCCTTAAAGTTGAGCGGATATGATTTGTTTTATGTGTGGGAGATAGCTGAAGGCTGTCCTGTCCTTCTTTGACCTGCTGTGCTGCTATCATCTGTCCACCGGCTCAAGACAATTTGAATTGAAAAGTATGGAACCAGTTAGCCAGCGTAGGTAAATATGGCGGCACTATGTGATGACTTTGGGAGGAATTCATAAAAGAGGAAATACGGTCTACTCTCTTAAAGGAATACATATGGGGCATATAATCTGGCAATAATCATTTACATTGCATGCACACAGCACCTATTTTCCCTGTTTGCATTGGAGTTAATGCAATCTGCTGCTCATTTTCTGTATCAAACCCAAACACACTGTGGTGACAGTCTCACAAAACATGAAAGAGGAACCAATTAAGACCAATCTGTTGTGTATGAATGAAATCAGCACATTTAACCATAATCCTACTGTTATTTTAAGAGTAATGAGCAGGCAGCAAGTTTAAAAAGAGAAAACGTGTTTCGTTTATTGCTCAGTGTTCATCTTGAAATAAATAAGGGGAATTTTGAACTGATTTCCTTATTTTCCTGTTCTTCCAAAAAGCAATTATGCACAAATGAAGTTTAAACTGGTATTTTCCATTTTAAAAGAACATTATGCCTCCCTGCGTTTACACTCCCTTTCACATTTCATTGCAGCACATGACAGTGGCTGATGGATTGGGCTTTTGGTGGCTGAAACTGCTCACGGGGAGATTGCTACCAGATGAAAAGGTCTTAGAGTGCAAACTGGGCGGTTTTGAAAAAAGCTATAACTCTACACTCTGAGTGTTATCATGGACCACACTAAATAAAGAACACCAGTGTGACATGGACAGAAATGAAACTTAATTTGCTCCAAAAGGTCAGATAATGAGAATTGTGAATAAAAAACACTTAATATTGGATAAAAGTATTCTCCCTGCTTGCCTAAAGCAACATATTTTGTGGTATTGAAGGTATTTTGAGGTTAACCATTTTCAAAGACAATTGAAAAATTAAGCTTTACAAAAATGGTTTTCAGCACTGTCTTGTGGCTTCCATTTGGTCTTGGTTGTTTGGTGATTAAGTCTGACAGGAAATGAAAAATAGTTTGTAGCTGGACAAAAAAGCATTTTACAGAGCTTCACTTGTGGGTTTTTATTCCCACTAGATCACCTGTGGTAAAACCTTATTCTTGTGATATATATTGGATAAAAACCTTCACCAAATTGCAAAGATCTTTTTGTCTTGGCAAAAAGAAATATAAGACATATAGTTGGAGAAGCAAGTGTGATGCTGGAATTTGTGCATTCACTTATATGTAGTTTGTTTGGTGAAAAATAAAGTTTTGATTCATCATCTTGATGGTTTGCCTACTTTTTTTTACTTATACATCTCCTTCATAAACAATTACTCATTTTGAGATGTTGCCACATCTAAACTACTATTCACATATATTCAACCCTGTTCAAAAACGTGCTTCTGTATGAACTATGGTCATTTTGCAACTGTTGGAGACAAATCTGATGCACCTATGCACAGACACCATACTGTACGGAGTATGGCCATACTTTAAACTTTAAACACACTTGTGAAGAAAATCTTGAAAGTATAAACCTGCCCCTTCAAAGACAGATCCTAACAGAATAATATACATTCTACTACAATGCTTCAACATTTCTGTGTTCAGTAGCGAAAGGAAGTGAGCAGCAGATTCAATTGCAATTGCAAAGAAATCAGACTGTAATCTTGCAGTCCTTTGGTAACAAAAGGAAGACTCAACTTTCAAATTCCTGATATAGAAAAACAGAGCAATGTAACCATTCAGCAAATTTCAAACCTCTGTGGCTTTGAAAATATAGGTTTCAAGTCTTGGCCATCTAATTATACTTTATGTACTTGCCTTATAAGGGAAGATGCAAAAAGGAAAAAAAAAACAACAACAATAAAATACCCCATCTATTTGTTCAGATTTTATGTACACTTCTTTGACTGAAGTGACAAATCAAAAGAAGCACAATACTCTTTATAAGACACAACTAATGCAATCCAGATGTTCTTTTCTTCAATTGAGGGAAAAATGTGTGTACAGTCCCCTTAATCCGCTTAATATGTAAAATTTCAAACAGTTATGAAAATATTTTTCCTCTGAATATCCTCCAGATGAGCGAGCATGTCGAGCTGTCTAGTTCTCTTCCCTTCTTTGTCTGTCAATATTTCCCAGATGACAGTGTAGACTTCCTGATAGAGCAGACTCAGTTGTTTTCATATGAAGAACTAAGGCGATTTTACTTACAGTGACTCTCTGAAGTATAAACATGGTTTAAAAATGGGCAATCCCTTGCCTCCTCAGACATCTGATAACCTGCACAAAGATGAAGTCGACTGCAAATTATCAGAAATCAATTCAATTGTTGGGTGATCACCTACATTTTCAATTTGTCTACTACACTCATTTTCAGCTGCCATCCCACTGGAAAGCACTGGATGGCAGGAAGTGATGGTAAACCTGTGGAAATTCGCTCCCAGGTCAGTGACCTTCTGCCAGGTTCATGCCTGCTCCGTTGGCCCCCAACTTGATGTGACTGATGTGACCTACACTGTGGCATGCATTCATATTGCCTGGCCAGTTCAAATGTCAGGCTTCTGACTCAGTAGCAACCAGCTCCCACACTGAGTCAGTAACTTTGCTAAACCAACAGAACCATCCCAGCAGTCACACACATAGCAAAAAACCTGCAGGTCTGATGTGACACCTGGCTGGGAGCTCGTCACTGCTCCTGTTCTGAAGCGCGAGGGGGTTGCCCTGCCATCCAGAGAGCAGAGCAGTGCTTTGTTGCCTTTCAAAGTCTTAGATGCCTGGCCCCTCCACGACCAGACAGAAAGAGAGAGAGTCGGCCTGGCGCTGGAGCCTTGGCAGTCAGAAAGATCTGTGGTGTGGCCCCTCCTTTTCACTGGGCTGGGATAAGCCAGGGAGTGTGGCGCCTCTGAGGTTAGTGGGCTGCCTCATCGAGACACCAGCTCCATCATGAGCCTATTTTTATTCCATTTTCTCGCTTTCTTTTTTTTTCTTCTCCCCTACTCAGACCTCTCTTGCTCTTTTTTTTTTTCAACTCTCCACTTTTGCCTTTTCTGTCTGTCTATCTCTTTGCCGCTGCCCTCTTCTTCCATGGTGTTGAGATGTGTTTCAGCCTGTATGCATGACAGAGAAAAATGAAAAAACCTACACGGCTTGGTTTCTGGTTTGAATCCCAATATTCACTTGCTTTTTCCCCCCTTTCTGTCTTGCTGTATTTATTTTGTGCAGACACTTTCCAAGATGGCAAGAGCTCCCTGTCACTGGTTTGGCAGTATTCATGCAGTGTATATATTCGAAGTGCTTTAACCCTTATGCACAAAAGCTATTTATCTGTATCTACAACAGAGGAATTATAAACCAAAAAACTGTCCAGTTTCTTATGTTTGTCTCCATCAAACTTTGATTTAATCTCAACATGTAACCTCTTCCTTAGAGTCGCACTGAGGAGCATAGTTAACATGCACATTGCTATCTTCCTCACACTGGGCCAAGAATAAACAAGAAAAGAAAGCCCTGAGAAAGATTGAACAGTCTTTGTTGGTATTCCAATGCCCTAAATGTCAGGATTGTACTTTTGAGGGAAAGGATCACTGTATTTAACCAGCTAATCCAACATGTTGAGTCAATTCACGTACAATGTGGTTATGCTGGCGAGTTAGCAGGGGGTCCTCAGCTTTCAGGAAACGAGTTTACCATCATAAAGCAGCTGTCCCACATCAACAGTCCCTACAGACACAGACAGTGCCGTGTTTGTGCCATAAGCCATTCTATACAAGCACGTTGTGGCAACTCCTCCGGCATTTTTTAACAGCCTGGCAACAGCAAGCTCACAGAGTGAAAAGGGTCTAGACTGGTCTTCTAAAGAGACCCTCGCTTCACATTAGCACTCTGGATTTAAAAAAAACAACATTGCAACAGGGATACTGATGTACTTGTAAATAAAACCTTAATTAGGACCAGATCTCTAGATTGGAACAAACAGTAACTACAGTAAGTTTTGTAAGTAATATGAGGATGAAAAATGGGGGCATGACCACAATTATCAAGGACCCAAACACTACTAACGGTACGGAACTATTTATGTTTCTTTAGCACTTGAGGCAAAGTTTTTTAAATAAAAGACAGTCAGAAGGTCCTTGGAAAGAGATAAAGGATAAAGGATAAAGGAATTATTTGATTTATTTAGAACCAATCTGCTTTCCTCTCAGCATCACCCATCACTCTGCTAACAACCATAGCTAAATGAGCTCTGTATCTCAAAAAAGGAGTTTCACACAAAGTATTCTATGAGCTGTCCTGGCTGAGTTGAATTCATTTGAATAATTTACTTTGCAGAATAGCATGAATATGGGGAAATGGTTGATCCATCAATCTAGTCTGACACTCAGCTTTAGAAAAACACAGTTTCCCCTGTGTTCTTTGTTTTTGTATATCTAATGAGCTAAGAAATAGAAAACAAAAGGTACTGAGTTATATAATAGAGTCTTCTTTGGTGAGCCTGGAAAGGATTTGAAACCCCTGAATTAGTTTGGTGCTGTATGAGCAAGCAATTTCCTCTCTCTCATCCACAGAACACTCCACTGCCACAGTGTTCATTTCCACTGGCTTCCTTCAGTGCCCACATCTGAAGATTCCCAGGCTTAAGCAGGGATTGGAAACTCACCTACTGTCCAGCATGAACACAGCAATGTGAGCACTATCATGCCACTCTTTCCAGTCAGAGCACTCTGACATCACAACGTTAATCCTTTTCACCATACCACCCAAGCCTCGGGGAGACCACACCAAATCCAGCACTCACCCCTTTGAGCAGAGGAGTGAGTACCACTGAGATCGAATTAATGAGGTTTATACATACTGTAAACCAGTAATGAACTTCACAGAAGGAAAAGCATTAAGAGCTGCACCAGTAAAGGAGAGGTCATATCAAAACTACCACAGTTTTTTGCCAGTTAGGAGAGCTCATAAAAGAAGAACTCTCTCCTTACAAAATCACAAAAAGTTATGACTCATAAGCAGCAAATCTCCAGGAGAGAAGGAAGACTATGTTCCCAAGGACAAGTTGGTTTCTTAACAAAAATGAAGCCTTGATTCAGTGGTCTCTTTGATCTAAAAAGTTTTGTATGTTTCAGCCCATTTACTACGAAGTCACATGTATTTGACATCACAGCACACATGCTAAATAAAGTTGTATGCATTATGCATTTTTGTTCTCATGTTCCAAGCCTCCATTGGTTTCCATTCAATCCATTTTCAAATCTATCTGCACTTAAACTCATTACTATGCAATGGTAGTTTGACATTAACAAAACATTATGTAGACTTGATTGAATTGTAATAGCTTACACAACTCAAACAAGTTTCAAGAGTCTGCTAATTGATTTTCATACTGTACTTAAATAAATGGAGACCACTGGCTGCCTGGAATGATGGGAAAATATAAGTGTGCAACATCTGTAGTTAAGAACTTGAAAATATATTGTAAGGTCATTTAAATCGCTCTATTGAGCAAACACATAGAAGAGATTATGAGAAATTAACTCACTCAATTTACGGAATTGACTGTCCCACTTCAATATGGTTTATAATAAATCAACCAAGTATTTAAAAAGTGGTGATTTCAACAAAGGACTAGTGCTCCAAATGGTAGCACTGCTCCTACAGATGACAGGAATAACAAATGACCTAAGTGGTTAAAATGGTCTACAAAGGCTTGGAAGTTGCAACGCCAACTTAGTAGCACTTGCCACAGCTACACAAAATATCCACAGGGACAGTTTGTGTAAGTACTTCTTTCCTCATATACTTAGTCCCATAATCATGGCCTGTGACCTAAAGGAGATCATTCCTCATTTCCCTTCAGGCAGAGCCCAAGCCAAACCAGGATGCGGACAGTGAAAATCCTGCAGGAGTCCCCCCATTGGCCCAAATCTCACAGAACTTAAAAAACAGCCACTAGAGCTGAGTGAGTTGTTGCACTGAGTGAATGAAAATTTAGCTCATTCGCTCGCTCACTCACTCACTCGCACTTAGTTAGCCTATCTGCCCCTACTGGACACTAGGAGACATGGCAACATCTACAGACATTACACTGAAAAGGCACCCAAGAGCAAGTGTGTAGGGTGCCTTGCATCAACATAACCTAATTTCCTTCAGTAAGCTCCCAAGTACTTGTCCTGTCATATAATATCATTAGCAGGCCAATTTTATGACTTCAACTCAATCATAAGCACACACAGAAAAATTAGGTCAATTAAGTCATGGATTGCTTTCAGATCCCACTGGTCTCTAAGTATGGATCTGCTGTGATTGAAGCATTGTCTCTTGTATGTCCTGGCCAAGAATCTTTTCAGCTTGTGTTCTTTGGCCTCATCTTGATGCACCCTTCTCCTACTGCACAAACACTGGCCTGCAGCTCTGTCCCATCTTCCCAGACTAGGAAAAGAACACACTGGCAAGCAAACTGCTGCACAATTCATCTCTCTCATCCCACAAAAAAAAAATGTTCCTTATATTTTATAGTAATTTTTAAATACATCTCACAGATATTATTTAGTTGCTTCTGCTACAAGAGGGGAAAATTTTAAAGCTGCTAGGGAAACTTTGCATGTTGCTTTTCCAAATACCCATTCAATATAAATGATTACTTTTTACTTTATAACCTAAATTCATTAATGTGACATCAGTAAACGGTGCAGTCCTTAGACCCATACTACTTCTTATAGGTGGTTAACAGGTTGCAGCATCATTGGAGATTGCAGCGTTATGCTTGCTGAATTTTAGAAAACCTTATATTTTCCTAATAATTAATCTAATTTATTACTTCCTGTCATGCAGTGAAGATTTCCTATCAGTAACCAGACCCAACACCAGAATTCAATTTTGACAAATAGGGTGAAACTAGTGTCTCCAATAATCAGAAAGGCATACTCATCTGTTTTGCAACCACATGTTGTAAATTATACTGAGAAGACAGGAGTATTTTAACTTTTTAACTATTTCACCAAATTTTGATTTCAGGCAAACACATGCTTTTTCCTCAGACAGACTCTCAGCAGTCCAATGACAGCTCTCCTTAAGTGTTTATATTGTTGTCCACTGTGCCAACATAGGCTTTGTCCGGTCTGAGATAACAGATTTGTGTTTGTTTCTTCACATGGCTCAATTGTGGGAGATAAAGACCAAACGTTAGCAACAGTCTGGCAGCTCCAGGCAATAGGGGAATGTAGGTGTGGAATAAATCCGTTTCTGAAGGGAAGTGTTTTTTAGACTGATAGTTCTTCCCTCCCAAGTGGAAAAAAGATGGGCAAATTTAATCTAATCGTGCTGGCACTTCATTAGGATCTTATCAGAACCCAGGAGAGCTGGGAGTGACAGGGTGAAGGGAAGTCCTTGCAGCGAGACAAAAAGCATGGACAAAGACGTCTGAGCAGAGCTGGAGTTTGGGAGAGAGAAGGCCTTGTGAACTCTCTCCCATCTCTGTCCATGACAGATGCAGAGGCCCAGCCACTGACAACATGCAGAGGGGGGTTTAGGATGGCGAACATGTTGAATAAACATATTCAGTCCCCCTGATTCCCCCTCCAAATGAAAACCTCAGTTGATATACAATATAGATTCATCGGATAGCTCAGTTTATACTCTGTGTTTATACACCAGAATAAATGTACCTTCTCTAGCCAAGAGATCATGATGTTTCTATCTCAAACAAACATCCTCAGACCCTGCTACATGTTCCCCAGACCTCTAGGATGTGTTGATAATGTTGTGTGATAGCCGAGATAGTCCAAAAAGAAACAGTGATGAACTCTGCAAAAAGGACAGCTTAACTCTTAACAGTCCAGTACCTTGAAAAAACAAAAAGACTATTTGTAAGACCTGCGGAGTAGCTGAGCTTTCATTGTTTCATGAGTTCACCTCGGCACAATTCATTTAGGGACTGTCACGTAAATACTCCACTGCAATTACAACGAAAAAAACAGGCACTTTGGGATGATGATTTGCCCGTGAAATCGATGGGGTTTCTTGTTTACGCCTCCCTCGTTTCCCAATATTGTCATGGTAACAAACCACCACTTGAGCTTCATCTACACACCACTTTTGCACACACACTGCATGAGGTAAATCGCCTCCTTTTCCCTTTCAGCATCTTCTTTCTCACTCATTCTCCTTCCACATTACCCACTTGTTTCATTCATTTTCCACTTTCTTCATTTAGTCTCTTCAAAAGAATGCAGGTCATAGTACTGTCCTTTTTATGCTCAGTTTTTCATACAGCATCTTCACGGCTTTCTTCACTCTTTTGCCCAATTTTAGAATCTCAAAACTCAAACTTTATGCATAGTAATGCAGGTCATTAGAGAAATTTATAAAGAGATAGGACTACATGGTCACTTTTGAAATGTCATTAAATTATTGCGTTATTTTAGAGCTTTAAATCATGGACAATTAATTACAAACTACATATTAAAATAGTCTGACTAAAAAAGTTTATTTTTCTAAATAATTTCTCTCTTGTATCTCTTTTGCAGAAATAACTTTCTGCAGACTATGTCAGAGCTTGGCCCAGTCCCACAACAGCAGTGGTGCCCTTCCCCCAGCTCTTTAGCAAAAACATTCACCATACTTCTATGTGTATGTGTATTAGTGTGATGAATAAAGAGCGGAAGCAACAGGGCATTGGGTGACTTCACACTTAAACAGCCTGTTTACAAGTCATTTACAGAACTGCAGGAGGGAGAGAGGCTCGAATGAGTCTCCCAAAGAAAGCCCTCCTTTCAGTAATACACAAGCAGAGTAAAAGGAGGCTGCAGAAAACTTCTACTGACTCTATGTTCTGAAATGTGGTTTCAAGGACAAAACATTGCCTCTTGTTAAGGTAGAAAGGTTACATGAGCAGAAGATTTGTGTGCAGTTCATTTTGAGGGGGACGATATTTCAAAGATCATTCTATGGTAATAAGAGAATAAAAATTGCATAGATACCACTAAGCCTGTTAGAGTGTAGAATTAGTATGCTTGAAGTAAAAATAAAAAACATAGAAGGAAAGGCCCATATATAAAAAATGGTGCAGTAGTAGTGATGACAGGAATGGTGACAGGGGAAGAGTGCTGACTGAAACTGGCTGAGATTTAAAGCCAGAAAAGGAGCATAATTATTTTCTCATCTTTCCCCTGCATGGCATGATATACTCCATACATTATTGTTCAGTAAAAAGGTGACTGCCAAAGCATTGTGACAGTGCATTTAACATCTCAAACTAAAGATTAAACATTCAAATTACACATAGTTGTATAAATGAAATGCTTTGTGCTTGCATATGGGTAGAGTTAGGATGTTTAAAGTCAGATTTCCTGTCAGACATTTTAATTTCTTTCAGGCACACTGATGAGTGACATTTCTAATGCAGCAGAAAAAACTACCATGAACATTACAGGATGCTCAGAGTGCGGAGGATTACATTTTAGTTATGACCTGGAATCATAATGTACAATTTGAAAATCCTACACATTCTGTAGCAGCTTTTACATTAAATCATGACCATGAACTGAGCATTTCTGCATGAGGTTATTATCTATCCTGCAGCACAATAAGTAAGAGACTCTACATGTTAACTGTCTTATCAAACATTCTGTTTGCTTTGGAGACCACACATCCATTGGATGGATCCCAGGAGGCTTTTCAGATGTTGCTTTAAACATCAACTTTAAACATCACTCAATGGCTTCCCCTGGGTTGAAAGCAAAGCTTTTGTTATACTTGTGATGATGAAACTGCATGTGTCCTGTATTCACAGTGTTGGCCAATCTGTCAGGAAACTATGATCATCAAGACATTAGACCAGCAGGCCCATGATTGAAAGTTTGACAGTTCGTAGTCCCGATGGACTGTCACTTGTGTAATTCTCTCTCTTCCCTCAAAACTTGGATGCCCTTGAGCAAAACCTGCTCAGTGACCAGCAGTAGAAGATAGGGTTGGGGCGATATGACAGTATATAACATGCAGCGGTAGAAATCTGTCCACCGGTGTTTCCACCGTGGGAGCTATCCCTTAGTATCTCTGCTATATTTTCGGGCTATGTAGCAAATCAGGGCTGGATTCCCGTGTGATCTCGTAAATCCAGCTTATTCGCAAGGTAACGTGCAGTTCTTATGTGAGAGTGACAGTTGGTGTCGGTAATGCACATCTAAGCTAGTTTGCCACCCGCCGCAGAAGAGAGTGACAAGAAAACATGGAGGAGGAGAGTGAAATTGTAAATACAGGGCAGGAGGCATCCCAACCAACCCAAGATGAGAGAGAAGAACTTGTTACTAAAAAGGGGTGCGAAAATAAAAGAAAATAATCAAATGTGATGTACGGTACAGTATTGTTATTTTAAACCATTTCCTAATTGAATTTACAGAACAATTATTGTATCGTGATATATTCTGTTACCGTCATGGGTGCCTGATCAATGGAGCGAGTGGAGCAAATGCATCCCCATTATTCAATTAGCAAGAGCAAAGTTATGGTTTTGCTACCCCAGTTTTTTTAAATTAAACATATCATCATACATTCCCTGCAATTAGGTGATTATATTTAAGCAGCCTATATCAATGATCATTTTACTATTTTCAGCAACTGATAAAACAAGTAATAAAAATAATCACACATTTTTGGACCACCCTTTGAGTTGGTTCAGTCGAAGGCAAGCGAGTTGATCGCTTGCCACAGCATCTTTTGCTGTCAATCGGTCTGTCAATCCACACAGGAGTCTGACTGTTTACAAAGGTGAGAAACATGCCATTTAGCGTGCAATTAACTGTGATCATGGACTGAAAATAGAACATAGGAAAAGATAGGCTAGTGTATGTTGAATGAACCTGCTTGGCCCACTGACTCCACCCAAACTTTTTTGCTAAAAGTAGGATTGTAATGTCGCTGAAATGCCGAACAGATGGTTTCGGCTGTGGAGATGGGACGTTTGCAAAGGAGCCAAATCGAGTTTATGAGAATCAGCTCTTTTAAGTGTAACGTGGCTATTAATATTTTGCATTAGCACTGTTGATTTTATTATTTGGGATGTAGTGGAGAGTAAACACACATAAACATAGTTTACCCACCTTTTTCACATGCAACATAGGGTTTACTCACCTTTTTGAGTTTATTGGACAGTTTAGCCAGCAGACATTTATTGTTTATCCACCTTTTATTTTACCACTACATCCCCTCTGTGATTTTGTCCAGTTACTGTTAATATCTCAGGCTAATTTGCTGTCCCGCTCTCTACCTTGCAACACACAACAGTGGACTAACTTTGAATAGTGTTTCCCAAACCTCTATTAGAGCATGCTCCCCCTCTCCAGCATGTTTTCCATCCAACACTGCTTCACCACAACTGGCTCAAATGGGATTTTATGAGCCATGCAGTTACATTCAACAAAGTGAGGAACACACAATCTCATAATGTGTCGTTATTATTCATCTAACTGTAACACTGAGTAGGGCCTATACAAAATAATGATTATTTTATGTTTTCGAAATTATCCTCTATTGTGACCATAAGTCAGGTTAGGTGGTGTAGAAATGCAGGAAATTTGTTTTAAATTACATTATTTTCTGGGCGAAGACCCCAGACCCCCGCCAATTATGTATCTTTACAAGTCTGCTCCCCCATTTTAAAACATAATCAGGCACCCATGGTTACCGTGATATAAAATTACATATACATTGATAAAAGATTTTGGACATATTGCCCACCCCTAGTAGAAGACTGTGGTTGTACTCAAAAGCTGTGAATGGGATGCAGCCATTCATTGACTTTTCCTGAATTACTAAAGAGTTAAAAATACAAACTACCCAGTCTGAGGCAGATCATTGAATGAACTAGTCTTATTCCAGCATGCCGTGACTTCACATACAAAAGGAAAATTGCTACATTAATCATCATATCCGCTGTCTGGGCTAATCAGGTCCTGTAAGCAATATGATGTTGATAGTAAAAATTGGCAGCAGGTGACTCTCTAGTTCTCTCCAGGCATCAAACCAAAGTTCTGCACAGATCTGCAAACCAAGATCATTCACATCTGCACAACCCCACAGACCTCTTCAGTGAGATTACATGTGAGTATCATCGTCCACCACATGAGAGTAAGGTTATACTCGAGCCACTCCACAACTATGACCCAAAAAATAAACCTTCGAAAGCGTTCTGTTACCGGAGCAGCACTGAGAGAACTGGTGATTGAAAAGGTTATAGCGTTGTGGTTGTAAAGGTCAGATGGATCCAGAGGAGATGATACAGTACTCTGTAGCACAGAAATGCAACTGGGAATTGATGCTTTTGTAGTTGCATCAGGGATCTGATGAAATATATTATGCATCATTTCCAGGGATCCTCTATAAAGACACAGCCAGGTTTGACTGGAGACGGCTTCTGAAACCAGATGTCTGGATGTCTTCAGCCCTGGAGATGATGAATTGGCTTGTTGAAAGCATCAACAACTTGTTTCTCCATTACCCCGGCTACTGCACTGACCAGCTCCTTGTCTGCATCGATTCGAGTGGTGAGTTGACTTTGCCGAGGCCGCTGCAGACAATACACGCTTTTTCTGGGCCCTATTTTTTCATACATTCTCTGAGGGTGATCAGCCTTGATTGAAGGTCTGAAAGAGAGCCTCTGTACAGTGTACACAGGCAACTCACAGTAAAAACACAAAAATGTAAGGTCAGTAATTTTCACTTTACATTCCAAGGTGCTGCAACTCAATCTAGTTCTTACCCGATTGGATCAGATTGGCTACATGTCCAGCCTTCAACATACACTGGAATGGAAAGGTGGTGAAGAGCACTGATGTGTGTCATTTTAGTTTGACTATGGACAGCCAAAATCCTATCTGCTTCATAAATTTCCCTGCTCCTGAGTCTCCTGTGTTGATGCTTTGGATCTCACGATGCATTTGTGAAGCAATCTGGGAGGAACCCAGGGCACTGATTAGAGAATTTCTTCCACCCTAAAACCCTGTCTACACCAAGACACACATACACACACCAGTCCCTGGCTTTTTGTTCGCCTTTTCTGATACCACATCACACATCTTGAGTCCTGCACTCCTGCATACCAGCTCCACCTAATTACAGCAGAGAGTCCCACTGCTCCCCACGCTGCCTCTAGGCTCCTCACAGCACCAGGCTATACACAACAATCTAAACAAAGATTTAGCCTTTCAACACGCTGGTTAAAAGAAGCAGCACACCACTCTCAACATAAACTCTGCAGCACCAGACCAAATTAGCCTTATTGATGAGGTACGCAACCCTGTGGTAATTAGTTCCCCCGCTAAATCTTTAAATCACCTCCTAGCACTCAGCGGAAGTCAGCGTTAAGCTAAGCAGTTGTCTCCTTGTTACAACTAATCTGCAGGGTGAATACATTACCTTAGAATAGATAAGGCATAACAGATGTCCTCCTTTATAACACAAGGGGCGTTTCTGGTAGATGTGGCGAAGGCTTCAAGATATGCAACCAACAGTGTGAGGGGGGACCACCATGGAGCATCAGTACTTACAGACTGGGAGTCTGGTTGGAGCAGGCCTGGGTGCCTCTCTGTCTGAAGCCAAGACAGACAACACTGGGTAACCGCAATGTAAAAGTGGAGCGTCTCACCCCACAAACCTTCTTCTCTGTGTGGTTTGTCGTTCTCTCTCTCTCTTGCTATCTTTTTCTCTATCTTACAAGGCTTGAAAAAAACTACTTACTAGACTTGAGCCATGTACAAGTACCAGAAAATGTACTACCATTAATGACTACCATTAATCGATTATTAAAATTGCTGTTGAAACATTTTCTGTTGATCAGCTAATTCATTAATCAACTAATAATTTCAGCACTATTAAGGCTGGGTGTCATTTGAATAGGTACTAAATATCTGAATATCAATACTGACAAACAAAATAATACTTTTTGATACCTTACTTTGAAGAATATAACAATGTTTTTCTAGAAAACCCTTTTCATGTAAGAAAATAACTTCCTACATGAAAAGAAATACCAAACTTCTCAAATGTTAAATGTGGTCTTAAAACAAGCAGCCATACAAGAACTTTGGCTAAATAAAATGGAGGCTGAAATTACCAAAATAATAAATAATAATTTAAATCTAAAAACTGTCTGATCAAAGAATAAGGGGGAATACAAATCTGAGCAAGCATTTTCAATACATGATGCCTGGTCACATTTCTGTCAGTACCAAAAAAGTGTTGAGGTTCAATGCCCAGCCCTGAGCACTAATTTGGTCCACACAGGAGCTGAGAGCTTTTGTAGTGTCATTACTGTTACCAAGCATCTGCAAAACATCCTGCTGTGTCAGTGTAGGTTCCACATTTTCCTGACCACACAGAGAGATAGCCTTGGCTTTGGAATCTTTACCTCTGGCCTTGTTTGTAGTTTGCATGTTTCCTCCTGTTTTACCACCTCTTTCCTGAAACACCTTTATTTCTCACATGGGGAGCTAAGGTATTGACTAATCCCTATGCTCAGCCACCTTCACAGCCCTAATCAGACCTGGTTGTAAACCAAAATGTATCTAATTGACACCAGAAATAGGATGATCTGACCACATGCCTTGTAACTGAATGCTCCACTCTTTCCATGAGCTTGTTGGGCTCAGTAACATTCTTCTCAATCGTTATTTCAACTGGCAGTCAGTGCAGCAGCAATGCTGGAGCAAAAAGGGGGCTGAGGTTGCTGGCAGACAAAAGCGCTGCATTCTTTGTAACAGTCAAGTTCTGGATATGGAGACAATTTGCTCAGTGGTTAAGATATTTTAGGGCTGTGTATATATAGTGCATGCTTTTCTAGAAAGAGGCAGTTTTATCATGAATGTAAAATACACATATAAACATGCTGGCGACTGAGTATCTACCATTACAATACCTACACTTCATCACACCAAAACATTTTTTGTTGCTCATTGTTTGAGATCTAGTTTCCTGGTTACTGATTTTTGTCACCTGGCAAGCTGTCACTCAGCGTCTGCTTTCCAGTCTGGTGGCTTCTTTTGGACAGCAGGGGAGTGAATGGATGATTTAGCACAGATTTGCTTTGGAACAGAATGAATATCACGAGCAGATGATGCTTCCTGATGCCCAGCTTGTGTAGCAGTGCCAACTGCCTTGCACATGTGCAGGGGGACCACAGGCTGTGAGAACAGAAGGCCTGGCAGCCCTCATCACAGCAAGCCTCTCAGTCTACCCCCTCCTTCCCATTCAGTCGTCTCAAAGGAGGAGGGAGGCAAAGTGAATAATTGTCTCTATTTACGAAGGTCAAGCAAAAGTGCTCCTCTTGAGCCTGAACGCAACACTGCGACAACGTGACTGTGAAGGCACACACACCTGCAGTCTGACTTCACTCTGTTGGTAATTTACACCCATTTCATTCTTGCATCATCAAATTGGATAAGCCTGGGACTGGTCTGACTGGGACCCACAAGGCAGTATGTTCACGTCATTCCAGGGAGGCCTGAGTGTCCCCAGGCAGGCAGATGTGCTGCTCTCACCTGCTCCGATCCACATGTCACCACTCCGGAGGGAAACAGGGGGAAGTGAAGAGGTGTAATTGGATCACAGAGGGGACACAGCAGTGTGGGAAAAGGAAGTGGGAAGAGATAAGAAGTCTGGATGGACAAGGAGAAAGAGTAAAGAGAGACAAACAGAGACAAAGAGACAGGAAGAGTGATGAAGACCCCTCCCCTTAGATTCACAGGATAGATGTTAGAGGATGGATCAACAGCTGGATCCAGCTGCTGAGTAGGAGCTTTGTCGCAGCTGCCAGAGGCTGACTGTCCCTCTGGAGACTCTCAACTGTTTTCTTTCTCCCTCTCTCTCACTCTCTCTCCTTTCACTTTACTCCCACCCTTTCATAGAAACTTGGAAGTAGTGCTGAGAGGTCTGCCTCACCTGCAGCAGACAGTCTGGCAGACAGTCTGTACTAATGAAATTTCTTGTCCCACTAGAGAGCCATATAAGCCCATCTTCCTTCCTTGCCAGATGTGGGCAGGAAACCCCTCCAGCTGACTTCTATCTCTCACAACTTTTGCTTCACAGCCAACACTCTGCGTGGCTACATCAAAGCCTGTACTGACCCTTTAGAATCACCCCGAAGCCTTGGAAACACTGCTTGCTTTACCACTCAGCACCCACATAACAGACAGCTACCAACAAAGAATTCTGATTGCATGTTTTTAAAAATATCACTGGCTGGTGGTTGCACCTGTATGACACAGCAGCAATCTTACATATTTCAAAAGCTTGAGTAGGTTCAAAAAATACATTAACTGCCTATAACATAAGGTATATGGATAATAATTAAAGCAAACCGGTTACTATTACAAAGCAATCGGCTATCTGACGTCAACAATCTACCACTGAAACATTTCGATTAGCCAGTCAACTGTAAATTTTGATAAATGATACATCCTTTAAGTCATTTACTAGGCAAAAATGCCAAATATTCCCTGGTTCCAGCTTATGAAACGTGAGGAGTTGCTGTTTTTCTCTATTTTATATTTATAATTTAATTATAATTTAAATTCTAAAATATCTTTGGATTTTGCACTGTTGGTTGGACAACAACAGCAATTATAGACGTCACACATTGGCCTCTGGGAAATTGTGATGGTCATACAGAATTCAGCTACTTCTTGACATTTTATATACTTGATTAAATGATTAATTGTAAAAAATAATCGAGAGATTAATCAAGAATTAAAGCTCTAAAATAAACACAGTATTTGGAATCTACAAATGTAGTGGTCATTCTGTTCTGTTTCACAGTTTGGTGTTCAAACACCCACAGCTTTGGTTTTCCACTAATGAACAGTATTTCCTCCCAGCTTCTGTATTCAACCATATAACATTAAAAGTTTTACCACAACTTTCTCCTTTTCCTGTGCTGTTGGAAAGAGAGAAGCAGTGGATATGCTGATGGACGTCTGAACACAATAAAATGCGCTCAGCTGTCTCAAGTACAGCAACTTTGACCTGAACACCCACACTCTATCCAGATGTACATCAGTGTTTATGTTCGCTTCAGTGCCCCTGCTAGGCCCAGGAGTAAGTGTTCAAGGAAGTATTACATTTGCGAACACATTAAGTAGCACATCCAGTTTCCTGCAATTTTACCATTCCCTGAAAATACTGTTATACCACAGAGCCACAGTGAAGTTTCATAGTTAGCAGGAGGAAAAAGAAACAGAGGAGACCAAAAGCAGAGTCAGTTCGCCTCAAGTTAAACCAATCTCACGGGGAGACAGGCCAGTCTGGTATTAAAACAGACAAGTGAACATTTCGTTTGACACAAACCATCCCCAGAAAAATGTCTGGTGAGAATTGATTACATGGTTTGTGTACCAAAATACTAGTTTGAAACTGGCAATTTCACTCGTCTCCATAGTTAGTCTCATTTAGATACTCTGGAAAAGCTTTACTTGAGAAGTTAGCAAATTTTATAACGGAGAGAAAAAGTAGCAATGTAGAGAGAGTGATTGAGAGAGTGAAAGTCAGAGTGAAAAGCAAGATGTACTTCAGCAATGTAGGCTTTCCAAAGTACCATGAGGAAGCTAGAACAAAAGCAACTCCTGCAATTAAAGAGTGAACACCAGATCTTTACCCTGACTGAACTGCGGAGAGCATTATTAACGTTTCTGGATTAGGAAAATTATTACCTTACATCACACAGTAGCCACATTTTTTCATCAAATAATAGAGCTCAAGGACACCATGGCTCAAGGTATTGGAATCACTGTTATTAGCACCTGCCTGGTGGTCACTACAGTACAAAAAGACTGTGGAAACTGTGAGGGACTAATGTGAAAAAACACATTCTTTCAATCATTCGTACATTCATACATTTCTCCAGGGCAATTATGAGTGCTCTTTTTTCCCCATAGACTGGTCACTTTTATGCTGACAGGAATGGAGAGTGCCACTTCACTGAGGTACCTCTTTCAACGAGACTGCCTCTAAAGAATTCAGTGAAATAATGACTGTGTTTGAGTGGTACTGTATGTTACACAGCTTAAAAAGACTCTTAAAAAGCATCTTTAGTTATCTAAACTAGCAGGCTCATAGTATTGATGCACACAAGAAATCCTAGCCAAAGCTTAACAATCCTACACATCACCAGTGTTTTTTCAAGGGAAGTGATGTGATCAGGCAAAAAGTTGCCAAGACATCACTGAGACAGGAAGCACTTTAGACAGCAAAGGAACGGATAAATGTTTGTGTTTGTGTTGCAGCTTCAAGAAAGAAAAATGGCTACATGCATATGTTCACTTGCAGCAATCAGTGTTCGTCTCATGTTGCTAGGGGGCTCAAGCAATGACAAGCAGTCCATTCTGTCATGAACATGGGGGAGGCGGGTTTAAAATTAGGTCTGGCCTATCCTCACACCCAGCTAATGAGAAATGAAGTGAGATCAGATAAGAATTTGGAGAGGGACAGACCAACGGACAGACGAGGAAGCCCCCCTGCTCATTTCACCTCCGCCACTCATGCCAGAGCTTGTCAGGGCTCATTTCCCCCTCAGCTGCCCAGAGACCCCCTCTCGCCTTTCTACTGGAGCCAGAAGACCCCCCGAAAAAGACAGAGGGACAATTCTTAGCAGAGACACACTCCAAACCAACCAAAAACCACAACGATATGAGGTGTAAATTATTCCCCAATACAAGATTCTCACATAACCAACTGGAACACTTCATTATTTCATAAGTGAACTAACACATAGGAGGATTAATGGCAAATAACTCTCAAAGCCAAGACAACCAGGCTTTGCTTAACTGAATTTGGAGATATTTAAGCTGGCTGATGTGCCTCATTATCCCTAATGACATCTTGTATTACTCTTATTCCTCCATGTCAGGAATCAAAAGCCCATATGCTTAATGACCTAATTAAATGACCTTAAAGTAATGATTTGTTTTTTCATCTTGTTCACTTTCCTATTATTCTAAGAAGACTTCCCACATTTGTAAGAAAATGCACACTGGCAGAGAACAGTTTAACAGTACCTCTTGAGTGAATGCATGCTTGCAATCCATAGTGTAAAACTGAGATATAAAATAGTGCAAGCGAACATCATCCGCCTTATAAATGGATCAAATAGCATATGCAGAGTATAGCAAGATATTCTGGTATTGTGGTTGCTTTGTGGCATCAGATCTGTGGTGTAACAGTTATATTTGACTTCTACACCATCCAGAAAACTTGTAAAATTGGACAGTTTGAAAACTAATAATGGAGTATAGAATTAGTAATGGCTCATGAAATGCATTCCACAATGCAGCTTGTGGCTTTTAAAATGTTGTTTTTCATGTCGTGTTTGATTTCCACTCTCAAGGATGACCTATTTTCTTTGCAGTAGATCTTGCATATTGAATTACAAGACTGATTGCTGTTAATAGGCTTAAGTCCTTATTTTTAGTCCCCCCCACACACACACATCTAATTCTAAAGTTATCCATAAACCAATTGATGTATAGCGGAAAGTGACAAAATATCACAGACACAGCATTGTGGAGCCAGACTATATTAAAATAATCATGAACTGCTGTGCTGGTGACCTGTGGAGGAAAAAAAAAAAATCAAGCCACTTCAAACGTTTGAATTAATGATCACAATACCCATATTGTAATGTTTTTTTGGACAGCATTGTGAATGGAAAAAGGGGACATTGGGAATTTCATTTGCAGAGAAAAAAAAAGGCAGTCATCAGATGTCTTGCTGAGATGTTTGGATGTAGAGCTGGCACCCTGAGTAAGAGCAGTCTGTTCTCACATGGCCCGCCAAACATACGTCTGCAGCATCCAGGCAGGCCCAAGAGAGGCCAGAAAGCAGTGTCTTTAAAGAACTACTTCATACTTGGACCCTGTGAGGCCACTGATCAAACATGTCATATTCTGAGAGTTGTTTGAGAGCAGGTAGTAATACTTTTGGAGTCAATGCAGAGGAAAGACACAAATCTGACCATCTCTAGTTTGAAAGAAAACAAAATATGGGGTTTCAGATATTTTCATAGAACATGAACTTCAGCCTTCACTGGAAAGAGTGATTGTAGAACTTTACAGTTCTCCAAAGCATACATTTTTTAATTATTCTTTGGTTCCATTTCAAAATTCCATAATCAATTTCAGTACATTCCCTTTCTCCTTATACTTGTGGTCCCTGTGATTTATAATTAGGGGACCTCCCACAAGAAGCCCTTGTAGCTTCTATTTCTGCATTCAAGCCAGGAGTTGCGGTAAGGCCTGCGTCTCCCTTCACCCCTTCCTCTCCCAAGGCCAAACCCTGGGCCATGATCCCATCTGCTGGGCCCTCTGTCTGGACTGCACTCTGTATCTAACTCCTTGATCCATGCAATACTACTGCAGACTCTACAAATAGAATTAGTATGAACATCTATACTTGTTAAAAAAAGCTTGCCGATTTGAGAAACAACTGATGAGCTGTCTTTTGTAAGTGCTGTCTTTTTAATAAGATAGCCAAAAACAACTTGAGAAAACAATATGTTTTAATGAAACAGGACTGCAGTCACTGGGGTGGCTGTAATTTGTCTGCATTTTAATTCATCTTGTCGTCTATAGCCATTTTTTCTCACGCTCAACTAGCCTAATTAAGGTGCCTTTTGAGAGTGAAGTGACATCTATTTCTTTAGATAAAGCCCTGAATTTGTCTCTGCCTGTGAGTATGTGAAAACCCCCTTTGTGCCTGGGCTGACAGAGGACTTTACACTGCCTCTGTTGCCCTGGAAACCTTTTGAGAGGTGAAGGGGAGGACAGCCAAAGAGGAGATCATCTTGGCCTAAAACCGCAGGTAAATCCTCACTGAGGCAGTCCAATTTAAACAGCGTTACCATTAAAAATAACTCTTCATAGAGGAATGAAAGGAATCAGCAAAGTCTGACAAATGTCTCTCCTATTTATCTAATAAATTTCCATTTGTTATGCTCTTCACAATTGCCCCCAAGTTGAGTTCAGACTCTTGCATGAGCTCAGCATTAAAGTGTGGGAGTGTGTTTACAAAAATCATCAATTCACAAACTTTGAATGAAATAAATCTGCAAGAAAATGTCCTACCACAAGAATGCAGGTCCCTGGAGCTGTGTTCTCCTTGATGGACACATTGTAGAAGTTTCTCTCAAAAACAGGCTCATTGTCATTTATATCCTGAAGCACAATGTTTACTACAGCAGTGGAGGACAGGGGTGGTTTCCCTCCATCTGTGGCCACCACAGTTATACTGGGATTGGGGTTCTTTTCATAATCCAGCTGTGAGAGAGTGGTGATAATCCCTGTAACAGAGTCTATACTGAACCAGTTGGAATAAGCACCTTGGTCTTTCAGGATGCTGTAGTTAATGTCCCCATTGGGCCCCTGGTCTTTGTCTCTAGCTGTCACCTGTAACACAAAGCTCCCTGGAAACACCACTTCGGGGATGACCTGCCTATACACTGGCTGGTCAAACAGAGGAGGGTTGTCATTAATGTCCGTCACCTGGATGATGAAGGAGGACTCGGCTCTGAGAGGAGGCGTGCCTGAGTCTGTTGCCATCACCCTCAGCTCATAGGTGTCTCTCTCCTCCCGGTCCAGAATCTGGTCCACACAGATCAGATAGATGATGCTATCCTTAGTGGTCAGGGCAAATTTTCCATCTCCTCCCTCTAGTGACACGTTGACATTGGCGTACTCTCCATAGTCTGGGTCAGTGACTGAGATCCTGGCTACATACTGGCCTGGCTGTGCACCTTCTGAGATTCTGGGAGATCCATCCTCACTGAGAAAGATGATGGTCATGGTGGGCTGGTTGTCATTGTAGTCTCTGACGTGGATGGTGACGAAGGCATTGGTCACCTCCGGCTGGGTTGCGTTGTCTTGCGCCTGGACCACCAGCTCGTGGACTCTCCTCATCTCAAAGTCCAGTGGCTTGTTGAGCGTGATGATACCAGTGCGAGAGTCAATGATAAAGTAGTGGTCTGGGTCGCTTTGTCTCCTGTTGATTTCATACAGCACCATCCCGTTGTCTCCTTCATCAGTGTCTGTGGCAAACACCTGCAGGATGTTGCTTCCTGGCTGGAGGTTCTCAGATATTATGGCATGGTAGCGGCTCTGGTTGAAAACAGGGGCGTTGTCATTAATGTCTTGTACAGTAATATCTAATGTCATCTGATCGGTCCTTTTGGGGGAACCACCATCAAAGGCCTCCAGAGATAAAGTATAGGTGGATCTTTTCTCTCTGTCTAGAATGGCATTGACCACCAAGTCCAGATAGAGAACCTCATTGCTTCCCCTCCTGGTCTCCAAGGTGAATGCCTGGCCAACATTTCCATCCTTGATAAGGTAACCCTGTGTTGTAAGCTGGCCTTTATCAGCATCAGCAGCTGGCTCAAGAGGAAACCTGGTGCCGACAGGTGTCTGCTCAGGGATTTTAAACGTGGCTCGTTTTCTCGGGAACATCGGGGCATGGTCATTTATGTCATTCACCTTGATGGTCACCTCCACAGTCACACCTGTCATGGTGACTGCAATGAAGTTGTATCTATCCCTAAGTTCCCTGTCCAGAACTTTGGCGGTTTTAATAATGCCCGTGCTCTCATCTATGTCCAAATCACTACCCACGCCTGTGCCCTCATGGTCTGAGATGAAGTACAGGGATGCTGTGATGCCAGGAGGAAGTCCTGCACTGATGTCACCTACAATTGTGCCTGCAGGCTGTTCCTCATCTAGCTGTAGCTCAAGGGTCCCCAGGACCACGGGGGAATGGACTGTTACAAGCTCCAAGGCCACATACACCATTAGCACTATCCTTCTGTTCCACCAACTCTCACGGTGCGAAGGGTCCATTATAGACTTCCCAAAACCCTTGGCAACTGTCTTCATTTTGGCTCCTTCTTTTTAAACCTGGAAACACACAAAGAGGAAAAGCTGAGCAATATCAAAACCTGACAACAGCTGAAACTAAGAAAAGGTGTATTATTTCTGCATCGAAATACAGAGTAAGTTAGTTTAAGAAAAATAAGTGTATGCCTTAAAACACTTTACCATATGTTTTATGGGCTCTGTTCCCAACCACAGCACATACAACAGACCCTGCACATACCATTTTCCTACAGTTCTTAGTTCACTTAATAAGTCAACACCTTGTTCCTCCTGCATACCAGAAAGCTCTCCTTTACTGAAGAAACATCAAAACCACAGGCTGTAGCATACTACCTCAGACAGGGAGTCTTTGGCTGTGGCTATACAACTCTAATTAAAAAGGTGTAGGAATCGCTACCCAGTGTGTTCACCATAGCAGTACTCACTCATGCAAGTCTGGGAGGTGAGGTCCTGGATTTAATATTTATGTGTGCTACCACATTTAGCTCTCATGGAGTGATCAGTTTTGAAACACTCCTCCAAATCCATTTAAAATATTTAACTCCCCTCTATCTTTCAATACTTATGGGAATTAAGAGTTTGAGTGTTAAATCAAGAGGAAAAATTGATTATTGATATTCAAAAGGAGCCAAGGGTGTTAGAATTCCTTGCATAAACAATAGGCACACTCTGGCAATGGACCCACACCACAGCACAGGATCTGTAATTGAGACTGAGAGACACTTTGGAGCAATGTGGAAATTGTTCAACAAGACTGTCACCATCTGCAAAATAATCCAAAACCACCAAGTGTCTGGCACACAGAAAATTATTGTGTCTTTTGCATTAAAAAAGAGAGCAGCTTCCAATTGTGCGTGGTTCTGTCTAAATTCATGTAATTCATAACTACTTTGACTTGTTGGCAAAGTAAATTTTGCTTTATTTTTTGAGGAAATATATACAAGCACATTATATTGAATTAAATTTTGAGGAATTGAGTGTCTAGTGAAAACTCTTCAAGGCTCCCCCCAGTGGTTTAACTGATACCTGCAAGGAAACGTTCACAAAATATCTGTGTATCTGTGTGCGTGTGCACTAAACGCCTCCCTTGTGTCCCTGAACGCAGTGTGGCGATTGGTCTCAGCCATGGTGGTGACAGTGTGTTTGAGTGACAGAGTAGTACAGCAGAGTTGAAGGGCTCCAGGCAGTCTACCTCTCTCCCTTCTTCTGGCTCTGCAGCATTGTAATTGAGGGATGCTGGAATTTGGCCATAAATACAAAAGATTCCAGGGCTAATTTCAGTCTGCCGTGATTCAAAGCCTGCAACACTGAAGATGCTAATTTTAACGTCATAAATTGGTTTGAATTCAACTTAGTGTGAGTAGTGAGAAGCCTAGGACTATTACTTGTTTTGAAATGAAAATCTATGTTACTAGTTCAAGATTTTTTTAACAGTTTAGACAACAAAAATGAACTCATTTAACTGCATTAATTCCTAATTCATATTACTTTCACAGAGATCATAATAATTGCAAATGACAGGATTATAAAGGCAAGCACTACAAATTCACCATTATATACCATACTTTGGGTTGCTTTGTGAATGCTATTCTTGGCCAAAACATAAGCACATCCATGACAGCTTGAAAATCTTGACAGCACTTGAACTTTAAAGGCTCAGTATTGATTTACTTTACTGCAACACTGGGGATGCACTTTTACAAAGCTTTCTCCAAAGCACAAAGGATAGCTTTTCAAGCCCAGAATCTTTGTCCAAATGCCACAACTGAAATAATGCACTCTCTGGTTGAGCTACAGTGGAGGACCTCTGCAGAGCGGAGTAGCCTAATGGATATAGCAGACACAGTCGGGTAAGCTAATTGCACAATACCAGGTTAAGAAGGACATATGGTTTTAAAAGATTCCGTATGAAGTTAGTTTTAAAGTGCAGAAATGTGTCTAAGAAGTTCACCAATATATATATAACAAATACTGTCACCCACCCACCCAGGCCTCATACACTGAGAGTTTCATGTATGAAAGTTAATGGCCAGTTAGCAGTCAGGATATAAAAGGTAACAACCTATTCGTGCATATGGGCTTCAGGGAAAGCAATCCGGGAAAAAAACAGTTCAGAATAGCTGCTGATGGTTGAAAGCTGTTGCATTTAGTAAGCCAATCCCATTGTGGCTTGGATTCAGATGTTTTCCTTGCATCATTGTCCTAGATCATGGTGAGTCCCTCCTGCTGGTAGTTAAACCTTGGTGAAGAGTTTTGTTAAGATGATGTAACTGCTGGAGGATTAACCCCCATGTACCTGCAGCAAAGACACTAAAATGTTTTATATAGCAAAAGCTTCATTGAGGTTATTTTTTCTAAAACCGGCATATGTCTGTAACACATCATGTACATCTCATTGTTAGCAGTGACTATAGCATTGACCCACTTTCTTTTGAATCCTCTAAACCAAGTCAACCGACCAAATCCAAGGTTTCCAGGATTTACATGCAGAATGAAACCTCTGTGTGAATACATTGGATATCATTCTGGGAACTTCGCTAGCATGACTGGAATCAGCATCAGAATCCCTGGCAGCATTGAATTAGGGGAACATCAGGGCTGCATTTCCACCTCTCCACTGTGGTCTAGATCGTGTTTGGCAAAATGTGTCAGATATTAATTTTTCATGATAGCTGAAAATACATTTGCTTATTTGTTTTTCGCTTTTCAATTTTCTGTGAAGTACTATTTGTATTTCTTGCACTTCAATATCAAGACAACTAGGCCTTTGGTTTGGCAAACACCTACAATAGACAATACATCTGAACAAACACTGCTGCCTGAGCCAATACCTACATTACATAGAAGAATGCCAAACCTCACCTTAAATGTAAATATGATTTTTAACCATGTAGAGAAAAAGATACCATTAAACAGTATAATTAATAGACTGGATTTGCCACAGATCAAACTGGCCAAGTCATCCAATTTCATCTGAGAAGACATATCTTACAGATATTGAATAATCATCAAATACTTATCTTAAACTAATATCTTAAACTACAATCATACACAAATTTTGAGATGGTCTCTTGTGAATTTAATTTGATGCTTTGCTGATCTAACCAGAGTATCTGATCTACAGGGATAGAGCCCAAATACTGATTAAAATCTACCCCAATTCATCAAAAATGTGAGCCCAAATACAGTACTTCAGCTGCACTACTTTAATTAACACAACCAAACCATTTTCACCACCAACAGGCCAAGAGGGACAACTATAGTAACAGACTCGTAAAATGAGCTTCTAATTCCATGCCATGATTCCAGTTAACTCAAAGAAAACTTCTGTGGTTTCAAGAACATGCCAGGCTGCCTGAGGCTCAATGGAGCCATAATGGAAACCACAGACAGAACTGCAGATTGACTGGACATGAAGATGACAGGCTTAGCACAAAGCAAACTAAAAAGCTCTGAATGTTTGCCAGACTACTGCCTCTCACAAGTACCGCGTTTCTGTGCCCTGCATTAGTCTTTAAAACGTCAGTCCCTCGGCATGTAAAAAGGCCAGGAAAAGCCATCACAGGCCTCAGATACACATGCACTTCCTGGCCATAACAAACACGGTATTGGGAAAACACACCGGCTCCTTTTTCACAATGAGCTGAAGGTTTCTGAAGGTCCGTGACAAGACGGATCATCTCTTTCCCACAGCAAGAGCAGCATGGGTTGGTGCAGCTGTTTGTGTAAGATGTTCCAGATAAAAAAACACACACCTCATGTCTTTGAAGAGGACACCATCTGATATTGCCTTGACGGTGCTAGTGGTTGCATCATTAAAAACACATGTGCATCGAGTTACAGTAGCAGGGGTGCAAGGAGTGTTTGGACAACATTACTACAACTATGGTCAAAGTTCACCTCATATGTGAACAGTCACATACATTTCTTAAGAGGACAGCACTGATTGGGATTTTTAAAAATTTTAGGGTGTTCACAAATTTTGTCTGCTTTCAGCATTGGTGTAGATTTATTTTAGGTGACAGAGTCTGGTCACAAATGAGAAAACAAACTCCAGAGGTGACAGCCTTCTGGCACGACACCTTCAAAGGCCATGGTTGATGGACACTTGACTTATTTTACTGATGACGACACTGCTAGGAGATGAGTAAAACCGCAGTGACTACACCCAGGAACTTTTCAGAAATTTAAGGCAGCAAGAAACTTTCTGGGTGGGAGAAACATATCTTGTGTTTCATTCCTTTTTAGGAGTCTGGAACACTAGCTTCATCAACAGCATATGCAAGCTACAAAGACAAGACTAGTGAAATGATTACTTCATGCGCTGTGCCGAGGGTTTATGACATAATCCTTGGATTGTTATAAAAGCTGTGGAGGTCCACATTTTGGTTTTCTCCATCAGTGCTGATTTTTTTGTTTGTTTTCTCTGTGAGCTATAAATTATAACTCAACCCAGTCTTAAAAGTGGCACACATTAGAATAATGATCTAGAGTGGAGATACCTCAACAGAGAAACTGATGGCAATCGTCACCAAAAAATGTAAATTGCACAAAACCTAAGCAGGTATAGAAATGGATAATTGAATAGATGGGTGGATGGATGAAAAACACTGACAGTTTAATTTTTTTAAAAGCCTTAGTGGTATGGATAGTGTTATGGTTTAGTCAACTGGCCTCATATTATTATTAAGTAGACTGGCAGCAACAATGTAACTGAACATCTCATAACTTAACTATTGTAGAGGTGGTAAACAAAGAGAAAAAAAGAAAGGAGGAGCCTGCAATCCTTGTTGTGTCTTAAGTTAAAAAAAAACTGCATAATTACTCAGCTGCACCATAGCAACCATCACACTCACAACTAAAGTGCGCGGTGATGGAACCCAGTGGAGACTTAATTGATTTATTAATTGAGGGAAAGGAACACCTATTCACGGTCAATGAACACAAGTCTGCCAGCACAATAACTGCCGACATGTGGATAATCATTTGGTATGTGCTCAACTGGAGTAAGAGGGAGGCACAAAGGCTCAGCGGCAGCAGCAGCACTTAAAATAATACAATAAAATAACTCGATAGGTTGACCAATTTGAGAGGAATGTCTCTTAGGGGTTTTTTTTTTAAAGTGTGACATGACATGTAGTTAAAATATTTGGCTGCTCTTCAAAGTATGCGCGCAAGCTGAGCGTGTTGTGTTACAAACATCACTGCAGTCATATTTATTACACAAATGAAAGAACATTTCATACTAGAACTTGGATATATTTCCTTTATGAGCAGGTTTTGCATGTAAAAGATTCAGGATGAAAGCTGCAAACTAGCACACCATATGCCCTTGAATATTGCAGACATTGCCTGCTATAAGGCTATCTATTAAGGCCGTTTCTTTCAATTAACTTTGAAACAGATTTTAAAAAGAACCAGTGTATTTTCAAAAGGTAAATAGGCGAGGTTGCAACATTGAATACAATGGAACTGTATGCCCATTACCGCATGAGCTGGAAACAGGTCTGCAAAAAAAAAATAGTAGCCAACGTCGTAAATCATGTATGAGTTTTACATATCCCTTCCACTAGAAAGTATCTACTGCAGGCAGAGGATCAGCGAGTAAGCTGTAAAGTGTGTTAAACACTAAACAAGTGAAAGAAAAAGTGTGGTTACGGAAAAACTGCACTGATGGACAACTTCATCGCATCAGGTTACTTGTGGAGTGAGGAGATCTGTGACATGCTGAGGCGGATACTCACATTCATCTGTTGCTCTGCCGTGTCTAAGAGAGGACAAGCCGAGTTTCAAGATATCCAGATTCTTCTCTCAGTATTCCCTTATGAAGTCCAAAGTGAATATTACATCCATTTCAGGACTTAAAAAACTTGTAGGCTATCCTTTGCCAGTGATTGTAAGATCCCCCCCGTTGCACGCACTTTGTTCCTTTGCAAAATTCCTAGTTCTTTCCGATGTCTTGCCAGACGAAAAGGTTCAAAGTAAAATTGCAACTTGTAAAACTTTCCTGTCGTCCTCTTCCAGTAGACGTTATGAAGTTATCGTCATCCACTGTCTGTCTGTCTGGTCACAGACACACTGCTACAGCACGCTGACTGAAACCAAACAGTGTGGGGCCGAGCGGTGGACGTCCCTCTCCAAATCTAATTTATTCAACACGTGACGGAGTGCAACCTCCTGCTCCTCTCTGCTTTAGTGCTGCTGCTGCTGCTGTGGCTGCCTCGAAGAGCCACACCGACTGCAGAGAGGCAAACCAGGTTATTGCTGAACTTTGGTGCCACCATCCTATCCAAAAGGGAAGTGTAAATCAGTAACACAAATTGCAGTGCTCCACGTGACGTAGATGCTACACAGGTTGAAATAATCTGGAATAATGATTTGAAATTGTCCAAAAGTTGTGATGTAAAGTGTGCTGTCGCAATATGCATATGGCAACGCATTTCTGTGATTTTAAACTGGGTGGAGTGGAGCTCCAGCATCAGATTTTATCTGGCAAAACAATTACAGTATGTATGATATGTTGTTCAAATATTATCCCCATAAGGTTCTTTTGAAATAACACTACCAAATAATAAAATAACATACAGACTAATGCTGACATAAATATCATATTGAAGGTGAACTTCAAGATCACAAATTGTAACTGTACTTTTCAGTGGATATTAGGTGAAAATCATAGTATAAAAGAAAATCTTCAAACATTTTCATTTATCATATTCAACTGCATACTTTCAGGCTCTCAGGTGCCACAGTGAGTGTTATATCCACCTACATGCGATACCTTGACAAAACAACCTCAACAAAACCACATCATCATAAGGCAGCCTAGCTATCATACAATGTTGTGATTCAGATGTCTGAAGTCCAAAAACCTCCTGGGGGTATTTTTCATCGAAGCCTAGAAAAGACTCCATGCCACTAACTTTTCCTCACATCTTGTGACTCTTTAAAGGAGCATAACCTACATCTCCAGTCAACTCCCAAGAGGAGCTCCGCTTTTATCTCTAACAGTGCTGGAGCCATAACCCTGCTTCACTTTCTTGTCAATCACTGAAAGCTCTGAAAGTTATTAAACCCTTGTCACTTTGCATTTAGAGCTTATAAACAAGAGAACAACAGAGGGGCCTTGCTGTGTCAACAAATATTATAACATATTTATTGTTGAGAAACAGTTGACTAAAGTGGGGTGAATGCATGCAACTGATCATCTTGCTTTCATTCACTGTTTTTTGTAGGTTTATTGATTTTTGTTGTTATCATCATTAAAGAAACATCTTTTGACTCGCCCTTTTGACAAAATAAAGTAATATGATTTATGATAAAACCATATTAGCCAAATACAGTGACAGTATTTAGTAGCAACAGTTTGAATAGTATTGACATATAGCTGTATCGTTCTGTTTGTGCTGATTAAGAAAATAAAACATTTGAAAAATAAGTTTGGTCATAACTACCACAGTTCAACATTTTGCTGGCCAAACATTTTTTTCCTCCAAGCAACCCAGTTATGTCTCCCTTCTTTCACTCTGTGAACTGCTATATCACCAAGTGGAACGAGTTCCAGCAGTGGCAGCAACTCAATATTACTGTGACAGCAGGGAAAAGGAGGCAAACTCACACAGACATGCACACACATACAGTACATGCCAATCCATATGTACATTCACGTGGACACACCATCAGATGACACTGATTTTTTTTTGTCAGAATAGCCTACACAGCTTTACTTCTACAGGGAAAACCATCCATGTCATCTGCTCTATCTGTCCCTGATATGCTTTAATGTCACTGTTACTGGTGATATAGGGAGACAGACAACACAAATTAAAATTACATTGTGCTTATGTTGTGTTATGCATAAGATAGCTGTGATTTAGACTGCAAAGAAACAAAAGAGTGATAAAACAAGGAGTTAAATAGTACATTGTACACAAAATAATGCTTACAGATTGCATGAAGTAAGAAGACAAAGATGTGGAGTCATTAAGGTATCTAATAAATGTCAATGTACTAAGAGGTATAGCACACACTCTTAAAGAAAACTTTGATTGTTTTTATTTCTTTTCTTAGATAACATGTTGCTCTGTTTCATCAACTCATGATATGACTTGACTCACTATCTGTGTAGCCTGTCACCCTGGGTTTGATCAGCAAAGACAATGATAAATTCCATGTCTTATCAAGATGCATTTTTATTGAAAATATTCTTTGTTTTTTAATTTTGTGCAAATATGTAAAAAAAAATGCCATAAACACTGCCTGTTGACAAGAAAATGGATTGTCAAATATCCTGTTGACAGCAGAATTATCTATTCTGACTCTGATGAATGATGAAACATGAAAAGCTGTACTGAAGCTAAATGTAAAAATGTCAACCTGATGCATTTGTTTATGGTTTTAAAAAACAAGCAGATTAGGTATTGTACTGTGGATAAATTGCATCAGCTCCTCATGAGGAGCATCTGTTGCTCATTTGGCATCAGCACTTTAGTTTCATACAAAAGTTCTACTTTGGTTTCAAGCTCAGATTTTGTTCACTACATCTTAAAACTTAATCCGCATTAATTTTACCCAAGGTCACTTCACACTTTCAATGAATTATTCATGTCTTTTTTCCATGCATATGACTGTCCAATGCATAGAATCCGCTGAGTGCAGTGCCTCGTCCTCACTGGTTGAGAGTATCTTGACTGCTCCTGTGAGTCATAGGAGACCCTGAATAAAAAAATCCAAGGTGCTGTAATGGTGGATAAATCTGCAGTTCTACTTTGAGGTTAGATGCTGTCCACATCACAAGGTTGTGGTCTTGGTAATTTTTCTGTGATGGCTATTTTGGTGACATTTGACCATGGATTACAGGGGAAACCACAGAGCTTGGCTTCTTTAGCCGTGCTGAAAGTCCACGGAAGAAATAATAAACAGATCGAATTTAATCAAGATTAAAGTTAAGTGTGTGACAGGCTGCTTTGCTAGAGGAATTAATTTCAACCAGAACAAAAGTGCATCCAACCTGATACACACAATGTACTAAAATGAGATAGAGCAGATTATTACTGAGCTGCCCCATGCAATGCAATATTCATACAGTGAATAGGAATAGGAATCAACTGTTCCTAAATCTTCCTATCTTAGTGTTATGAGGTCGTAAATACTACTTAAGATGTTCTTGAGATCTTTTTCCTGTCCTAAATTTGTATTTTGTTTATGTACAGCAGTTAACACACAGATCACTGGAGTCTGTGTTGTGTTTGTTACACTCACAAGGTTTTTATTGTTTTCATTTGCAAGTGTGCCTTAGGTAACTTAGAGTATGTGTGAATACGAATCTGAATTTTATCAAGACTTGGAAAAAGTTAAAGAAACAGGGCGTGATTTCTTCCCATTGTGCTGATTCACAACAGACAGTGAAAATATTTGGTCAAGAAGTTTATTATTATTTATCAAGAAAATAAAAAGAATAACAAAGATGATTAATGCGCAATGCTCTTGTTCTGCATCAGGTATTTACTACTTTTTCTGATATTAGACTGTTCACAAAACTGTTGTAACATTTCTAAATGAAATCAAGCGTGTACACATTACTTGTTACCTAAACCAAAAAATCATGCATTTCATTTCACAACATTCTCATAGATGTTCATTGTGTCAAGCTCTGGATCAATTTGTGATTCTTAAATGTAAATACTCTGTAAGCCAGACCTCAGTACCAATACTGATTACACCTTGCTGCTCTACTACAGCCTATCTGGATTAAAACACAATGGGCACTATCGGTTGTAGGCTTTAATTAGCTATGTTTTTAATGTGGACTGTGTAGAATATTTGATGGCGAAACCACAGTGGTGTTTTGGGGGGTTGGGCATGTGGTTGAGCAGAGGTCTAATGTAGACTTTTATTGAGACAAAACACTAACCAGAAGCACTAGTGAACCATTTCCTCCAGATTGCTGTGCATTTGAGGAAATATGAGCTTTGGTTTATTGAATGTTACTTCTAAAATAATGTACTTTACTCACTTGATGAATGAGAAGACCTGAGATCAGTTCTTGATCAAGTTAAAAAGTATTTTCACTTTCACTGTATTAAAGCACACTTGCATACAGTATACCTTTGTGTACTGTGTGTATGTATTGTATGTATCAACATACTCTATATAGACTTACACTGCAAGATATTGAGTCCACAGGTGGTTTTCATTTGGGTAAGATCTGGGAGTACCAGCTCTTTGTCATCTTCTGGTTAATCATGATGTAAAAGGTCTTTTATAGATTTCTGTTTAGTGTTACCACTGCTTCCTGACTCCAAAATTGCAACAATAAATCTTTTGTGTAAAGAAAAAAAAAATCAAAATTCTTTGTGATACCCTAGCCAGGACCCTGAAATCAAGGCTCACTGACTCATTATATTTCAAATAATATGATATTCATAATCTAAATTTATTGTAGGTAGAAAAACAGGCAGTCTCCAGACTACCATGGTGGTATATAGTGAGTGAGTGGATTTGAAAGTGCCTGCAGATGTGATCCTGCTGTCACTGCTGTTGCTGGGTCAAACCAACCTGTGATGCCAGCCTGAAAACTTTATTATTTTCTTTCTGAGCTACCAGGAAAAGGACATATCTGTTTAATTTGCTCTCACAGCTGTCTCACTCAACAACTACTCCATATATGTACCATCATGGATAATTTTTAGTGTTTTAATTTGTTACCCCAGTTCTTTTTGATTTATAAACTGTGGTCTCACAGTCCACACTGTAACAGAAGACAGAGGAAAGAGATAGTATTTTCATTGCAAAACAGAATAGAAAGTAAAAAAAAATAAAAACTGCACAGTGTTCATTTGCAGAATCTCACTCAGGAGGCAAGAATAATTCTGGGATGATTGTGCTCTTTCTCGACAATTAGTGCTGAGGGACCCTTGAGGAAAGCTGTGGTTGGGCTCAGCAAGTCCCAGGTGTGAATCTGTGTGACAAACATAAATACAAAGCAGGGCTTTGCTGATGAAGACTCAGTCTGCGCTGCAAATGCTTGTGTGGATTATAGAAACTAAAAAAACAGTCAGACTAACCATAGCAATATTGTGTTTCTCATGCCTTCTCTGACGACAAAGCCAGTAAGTTGCCTGTGGCTCCTTTGTTTTTCTCTTACATATTGTATGTAGACAGGCCAAATATGTCCATCTACTGAGCAATACAGGAAAAATCCACCTTTAAACAGTTCAACGCTGCTGCAAAACAGCAATGGGCTATGCACCCTGTATTTCTGGGCCCATATTGTTGTTTGTTAGTATATCTTTTATAGTTCCTACATTTAACTGGTCAAGCAGAACTTCACATCCTGTTGAGACATGGGTTGTCAAAGACACAAAATAGACTAAAGATTAATGAAAAATAGTGAACAAAGTAAGAATATCCAAAGGTGGATTTTATGTATCTTTAACCCCTCCTCAGGCTGGAGGCATAGCTGTAATGTGTAAAGACTCAGACAATAGAGGATTTAATCTGTTTGTCTTCAATATTGGCAGATGGAGTTATGGCTACACTTTATTGGAGTCTGAGAGATTACTGGAACACAATATGCTGAATAACCAACTTGAAATAATAATGTATTTTGATCCTGTGTGCTTAAATGTTATTAAAAGTGGTACATAGTCATCATAGTCAGGCATGAAATGAACCAAATAGGATCATACGAACAGCTGCAGTCATTGAGAATTAATCCACATATAAAGTTTTTGACAACAGTCTCAGGAGAAGTAAAAAAAATATAGAAGTGATAAGAAAATCAATAAAACTGACATTTTCCCTCAAGCCATGCAGCAAAGAGCTCTTCTTGTAACTAGAGGAGTGGAACTGAACTCTGCTAAAAAGATCGTTCAAGCATGAGAATAATTCAGCATGTCAGCAAAAGGATTTCTCTTGCTGGAAGATGCAGCTCTAAGGTGATTTGGAAATGAAACCTTGGTTGCTTCTGCTATTTAAAGAGAATATAAATTGATTGCATTACTCCAAACCTAAGTATATGTATTTACAGTAAACATCCAAAAATATTAATATATAATATTCTTTATCCTTCAAATTTCATTGCTTCTAAACAGGATCAGATCTGCCTCGGGCTCTTTCCCACTTAAGAGCAGTCTGGCTTATAACAATGACACCCACTTCAGAAAAACCAAATCTTTTGGGCTGTCCACTGTGAATGCTTTCTAATTAATACTCTATCAATCACACAGTCCAGCATGTCGTTCTCCTGCAGGACGAAATTCCTCAGACATTGTAGGGAGTCTAACTAATTCTGATGGAGATCACTTTTATTCTCCAGGAATGCATTCTGTTGTTGAGGAAAGGAATGCACAGCATTGAGAGGGATGCCCTGGAATTTTCAAAACAATTAAATTGTTCAAGCAAACATTTCTTTGAGGAAAGAAA
Source organism: Siniperca chuatsi (assembly GCF_020085105.1). Classification (NCBI taxonomy): domain Eukaryota; kingdom Metazoa; phylum Chordata; class Actinopteri; order Centrarchiformes; family Sinipercidae; genus Siniperca; species Siniperca chuatsi. Next base: position 24,652,528 of record NC_058048.1, read on the forward strand.
AAAAAGCCTCTAATCCCATTACTCCACACTTCACAATGCTGTCACTTGAGAAAGTTTAGAAACGGTTGACTCTACTTGGTCTGTCATTTTGAAACACATCATAGTAATAAGCCTTGGCATAGAAGTGAACAATCATTATCAGGGTCAGCACAGAGCAACCTGGGTGAATTCCTTCATCTCTTCACCAAGACAGCCTGAATGAACTCTTACTCTGTTACAACTGCATGTCCTGACCACACTAGCAGATCACAACCAACATGGCTAAAAAAGGGAGCTCATTCAAAGTATCATACAGATGGAGTGACAGAATAAACTGAAATAATATATAACCGTGGAAACTAATTTTCTCTGCCATGAGTCAGTTGCTGTGATCATTTTCTTTGGCAGATGTGAAGCTTTCGGCTGGTTCCACAGGAAACATAAATGACCCACACCCTCCTATCACCAATAAATTATATTCCCGTATTTATGGCAGGGGGAGCAAATGTCATCTTATTTCACCATTTCCTCTGAACTTGTCAATCAGCATCAACACATAGACAAAAGATAATTAATACTGAAAAGTAAATAAAGATTTGTAGCAACGTAGTCATTGACCCTGCTAGAGTTAACAGGAAAAAAACAACATTATGAATGTCCATTTATAGTTAGCCTCTTGAAGTCCAAATGGGGAAGCAGATACGCAGATACATATGGTGGCCAAAAGAAGTGTCAGTCTCATTATGCTCCACATGAACTACAGGTTAGGGATTTCTCTGAGTAATGCTATTACATTGACAGTCCAAGCACAGATTTTCTTGTTAAAGATATCAGCAGGATTTTTTTTTATTTTATACTCTTATATGGTTATGCTTTGAAAAAAGGATGTGCAAAAAATGTTGTTTTGCCAGTTATGTATTTGGGTGTGTGGCATGAGCCCTCAAGGCTGCCAACTTCACCAACAATTTGTCCAAGGGTCACATGAGCCGTATGGTCATGCTCATGAGCAAACATTTACTAACAAGAAACTTAACTGAATAGTTACAAATGGTAAGCAGTTCCTTATGGAGATACAAATACAAAACAGCTTTCTTAATATTATGCATGAAGCAGTTCAAAACTTAAAACTTTACATTTTTTTACAATCTTTTTTTATGTTATGCAAAATTAGAAAGAATTTTATATATTTTTATAATGGCAGTGCCTACTTTTTCCCTGCACAATTATATATCAAGCCTATATATTGAGCCAAAACTGGGTTGTTTTCCAAAAAACATGCAGATCCTGGCAGACTCACTACCAGGTGCACAGCTAAAGAGGGAAGTGCTATTGTCATAATCATTCAGCCACGAGCAGAAACCCCAACAGGAACATAGGATTAGATGTCAAGGGTATCTGGCCATTTGTCTGAGGAAGTGTACACTGGATATACGCATCTTTTTGGACAATTAAGTAAAGGCCATCCCTCACCAGCTCCCAGTAGTGGTGATGGAAAGCAACAGAAGCTGTTCGTAGGCCTGGAGAACTGTATTTATCCTCAGGGTTTTCTAAACTCTCTCCAGCTTGGTATGGTCAACATCCTACTCAATGGGCCGATACACTTATTGTATGTCTGCTCATCCTTTGGCCATCATAAATTTTCCATAGTTCAAATTCCATATTTTATATGATTGTAGGTGTGGAAAGGGAAATATTTGTCCTATATACAAAAATACTAAAACAGATGATGAAATAGTTTCTTAGATAGACTTCATACAGAATACAACAGTCAGACTATCTCCAAAGGAGCGAAATGAAAAATACTACTCAGATTACCTTTGATAATAAAGTCTCTCATTTTGCTCCATCTGAGGGCATTACAAAAGCCAACATCCAGCAAATTTTAATATTTACTGAGCAATAAGATTTGCTTAAATGAAAAAAACATCAGGCTGGCATCTTATCTGGCTCCTTCATGCTGTGATTAATATAACCACAATAATACCATAAAAACAAATGCCTCTCTATAGGCTTGAATGTCTCTACTGTATTTGTCCTTGGGGCAAAGCCTTCAAATTATAAAGACTTATATTTTGCATTGGTCAGGCTCAGCTGCTGAATGTAGGAATCTTACCTCATATTTATACTGTGAGAATCTCAGGAATATAGTGACATCAAAGGGCAATAACACACAGCTGTGACCATGTACATCCATTTTCTGAAGTCTGGACAGCTGGTCAGTTATGACTTTAAATCACCCCAGTGTAAACTACTATAGCATGCAACACAGCCTGTTGTGTAAAATAAGCCCATCTTGGGAAACATAATAAATGCTTGTCAGGAGTTTAAGAACAAAGCTAAATAGTAAAGCCATAGAAATCCATAGCACACTTTAGAAGAGGGATGGAGTAAAAAGGTGATGGAAAGTAAAAATCTAATATATGGCCCATAGGAAGATCCTAGATCAGTATGTCATGTTTCAGTGTTAGTCATGCACAGATGTTCAAGAAGAGAGCTGCTATGATACTGTCAAAGCCATATGTGCTTAGGTTAGCACAAACGCTATAATCAGTAGCACTCGATAAACCAGCTGCTGAGCCCACAACTAAAAATACACAGGCAAGGTTTCACATGAGAAATTACAGATAAATATACCGGTATAATAATTTTAATGGTGAAAGAAATTATTTTATAACCTCAGATATAGTAAATAACCACATCCCGTTTGTACCCTTTGATGATTTGCTGAGGTTTTGAACCCAAATCTTCTTCCTGAAGCACAAGGAGTCATTTTATTTTCTGACTCATCAGTTCAGGAACCTGGAGCCAACGCCTGTAGCCAAATAATTAGCCAATGGTAAGGCTGTCGTAAGAGATAAAGTAGCTGTATGATCAAAGAAGGGTGGGAGAATAACAATATGGTCATAGACTAGTTACCAGTGCAGAATCAGTATTTTAAAGGCTGAAACTGTCAGAGGTATTTTTTTTCAATTAAACTGAAACCATAACAAGTACAACTAGACACTCAACAAATGTTTAATGTTTAATTAAGTTTGAGGCTTGATTTTTAACTCGTTCACATAGATGCACTCTAATGCACACCACTTCCCCCACAGTCAAACAAAATGTCAGAAAGCAGATTCTCAATGATGGTAAGAATGTGAAGGTAGAGAAAACAAGAGAAAACTAAATGCTAAGCCAAATTAAAACTGTCTGTTACCCCTTCTTCCTTTTGGGGATCCCAGGATCCCAGAACCCCATACCTGCTAGAAGTTATAGTTCTTGTTCTGCCCTGGAGTTTCCTTCCTGTCTAGCTCCTGTACACATTAGAATTTACTGTCCAATTATTCCAAAAGAACACTATAAACAAACAAGTCATTCTAAACTCTGTTTCTTATCCATTCATCCACTTTGGAGCTTTTTTATCCTGGCCAGGATTGTGGTGGCAACATCGTTTTCCCAACCAACTAACTCTATCTCCACATGTAGAATACCCATACTATTTTCGGGTTAGCTAAAAGATGTGATCATTCCAGTGTCTCCTGGGTCTCCTCTGTGGTCTCTTCCTAGTTGGTTCTATCCAAAACAGCTGCCAGGAAAGGGAGACATTCAGTAGGCCTCCATACAGGTGCTAAACCAAAGTGCCACAACCCCCAGGCCCTTTAGGATCCATTGCCACTGTCAAAATTAAAGCAAGCAGAGGAAAATAAAGACTGACTGTGGGTTTTACTGTAGAGTTATGCATTTACATGAAACATGGGAAACACAGAGGAGGCAGAACCAGGGATTTTAAAACTACAATTTTTAAAAAGTTTAAAAACTGAAAATGGGAGCTATGTGTTTCATAAAAACTTAGATATACTTAGAAACGTAGATTTTATCAGTAGTGACACTTGACCTTGTGTCTCGTTAAATTTTAATTAATATGGAAAGAAGCAACAACTCTAAAGTAATTTAAAGTAAAAAGTATAGCTCACATTCAAACGATAATTTCCCCCGTGACCTCTGCTAAATCAAGAGATTGGTTAATAAATAAAACATCATACTCTTACAGAAAAGCCTCTGAGAGATTTATCACTTTCAGGAAGAGCTGCTATATCACACCTGCAGACTGATGTACAAGAAAACCCTATTAACTCTCCTCACTTACCTGCTCGTGCAGTCCTACACCATTCTTCTGTCTTATATCTGGAATAAGGACCTTAGGAGTAATGAGGGCAGGATTCAACTAACATCCTACAGTGACATCTTCTGAAAGGAAACCATCCCCTGAGATTTAAAGGCCTGTACCTGAGATTTAAAGGACTTTGGGTACAGGTATGGTTTCACTTTGAAGACCACCAGGCAGCTGGAGGACAGACTGATAACAGAGCGACCGCAAAAGTAGTGCAGACATGAGACTTTAACAATGGGGGATCATCTAAATTCGAGACTAAAAACAAATGCATATCAAGGGTACTGATGTTATCACGGACCACAAGTCTTATAAGAAGGCTTTAACTCATCATGCTTACACTGCAGGGGAAAACTGGAGGAAGAGATATACAGAAAGTAAAAGCCAGTATAAACAGAGGACCTCCCTTTGATGTACAGAACAAAACCATTTCATTCATGAGAAAGAGGAGGAGGGGGTCACTGTGAGGGTACTTCACTAAACTTTACTTCCGATGTCGTGCTCGCTGAGCCGGGGCCAAAGATGTTGTTTTAATGGTGTGCAGAGAGAGGGAACAGGCAGAGACAGCAGAGGGATAGAATAACAGGGTGTTATATCCACCAAAGTGTTTTTCTAATCACCACAGGGAGCCTGCAGGAGCGGAAGACTCTCTCCAGACCATTTCAGGTCTGGTATTAACATCATATCCAGTGCATTAATATGTCAACTCTGCAATTACTAATAGGTGTCTTCATGTCTATGTATCATTAACTTTATATCTCCACAGTGGATTATAATACATCACGTACAAGACTGGACACTGACACAAAGCCGCTTGCATTTTTTTGTTCTATGTTCATCTCTCATTGGACATTGTACTGTGTGTGAAAAGTTTCTTTGGACAAGTTTCTTCAAACAACATAGTATATTAAGTGTAACAGTAGAATGTGTTTTATTTGATAGTGAAATAATGAATTGAGCAATGATGACCAGATTAGCTCAGATCAAATACTGTCAGGAAATGTGGAAAGTCATCTTTCAAAATCAGTGCAATAATAGATAAAATGTGTAAAACCCTCATGTATTACCTCTACAGAAAATACCGTCTCTTATATCAGCTTCCAAACTCATCAATTTTTTTATATTTGTACTATGCACTATATTCTGAAGGAAAAATTGTACTTCTTACTCTACTGCATTTGAAGGCAGTCACTTTGCAGATCAAGATTTAACAAAAAAACAGGTCAGTTCATAAAATATGATGCATTGCCTTAGACTGAATTACCCAACAGTACATTAATTAATAAACATTAGCACCAGCTAGACCAGCTGACACATTAATGCATCAACAATATAACACAGAGAAAGGGGATAGTTACATTTTACAACTAATACTTCTGCACTTTTACCAAGATATGGTTTTTACTTTCACTTGCAATTGTTTGCAAAAGTTTTTTTCTGTTGTGGTTTTGCTGCTTTTATTTCTTCCACATAGGAGGGTCACACCAATGATCTAGTGGAACAGCTGCTGGGATTTGACTATGAGAGGTTATAAGATGTTATGAAGTGTCCTGCGGTAAACATAAAATTACTTCAACAAGCACCAAATTTAGGCAGCATATTTCTAGAACTGCAATACAAGTGCTTATTATATAAAATGTATGAAAAGGTTCTGCAACATTCTCGCCTCTATATCATCAGTAGGGTCAGACTAGATGATATTTAGTGGTTCACACTCACCCATTTGGAAAAAACACAATTTTTTACACTGTTTTCCAAAAGCATTTTTCAAGCAGCACTGTTTTCAATCAGCTTGCTGAATAGTGACAACCCACAAGCTGGTGGCATATCCCAAGGCAGTGAACCCAATCTGGGTGCAGTACAAACAGTCTAAATTTAATAGGACTTCAGAAAGCATCCTACTTCTCCTTGTGGTGAGTGATTCTGAGGAACAGAAACATCTGTACCTTACGTGAGATGATCTCTACATCTGGGCTGAGTCCTGATTGTTTCAGGGGTGTGGGCATGCACCAACAGCTGCAACCAACCACTCCCAGATGTTTCTGATAGGACAAGTGTCTAGCTGTTTGTTAGGCGTGGGGTGATCTTTGATCCTTCGACAGCGTTGGCTGTAGTGTTATCGTGAGGAGCGCCCGAAAGGCTCTGAGAGGCACACAACGGAAGCGCAGCAACCTCACAGAAGGGCCTGTGGTGCACTGTGGTGAAAACAGGCATGGTAAAGTGGCTTCAGCTGTGGAAAAGAACTCTTTGGAAACCACCCAGCATCTCTCTCCAGACCCATTGGTGTTACTGGTATCATAATAGAGGAAGTAAACACATAAGTATAGTATATAGCCTTGTGATTTACAGTTGCACTGAAAGGAAAGAGAAAAGTGTGTAATCTTTAAGTGTGTTTTTATATGAAAGAAATGGAAATCTCTGAAACTTTGTAATAAAAACTTAAAAGTAATAACTGGTAAAAATAACTATGTAATGTATTCAGCAAAAATGATGCTTTGCTCAATTTCTACACTGAAATGCTTTTTCCATCATATATTAGTGTTGAGTAGTGTAGCACATTGTGGAATAGAGGACACCAAGGTCATAAATAACCCTTTTTCTTTTCCACTGCAAAAAAAGGGAAAAGGTATGCCCTTCTGCTGACATGATCACTGCCTGAGCTACACGTGGCTAAAAGCTCTTTGAACTGATGAACATCCTGCTCCTACATCCCAGGGCTATAAAGGCCTGACCATCCCTGTCAGCATTGTGACAGGCTTTATACACCCACCATTTTGTTTAAAAGAGAAGTGGTGCACACCAGGCCAGAACTTCAAAAATAAACATGGCATTTATGGACCGGATAAGGCGTTGCATAGCTGTGCCACTTCTGCTTCCTCTCTCACCCAGCATAACTTGGTCCCACTGCAAGAGCACTTTAGCAACAGGTCCTAAAGCGGCAGCACAGCAGATTTTTCTCGCATGCATTAAATACCCATTGAGGCCTAATACACACCAGTTTAGAGCATGTATCCAAGAGCATTAACACACTGGAGAGACCCCAGTGTCATTGGGGTGGACATGCCACGAGGAACAGTGCCCCAAAAGAAAGGGTGACATATTGGTCATGAACAGCTAATGGTCAATATGTTGTTGTGTACTCCCTTCATCAGGCTTCCTAGGGCTCTACAGCAATTTACAGCAGTGGCCGTGGGTAGTGGTTCACTGACCAAACTCTCTATGAAAAAATAGAGTTGTAAGATAAACTGAATTCTGCTAAATAATGTAGCCTCTGTCAGAGTATGAGGACTGTACTTACTATAAAAACAAATTCCAGCTTGCTGCGTATCAACAAAGGGTAATAAACCCATATTATCAAACTTAACTAGTCACAAAATCACTGAAATCTGATCAAAAAGTCAAGTTAAAGTCTGCAGGAATTAGAGTGAAAAAATCATGTGTACAACCTAGAAAACAGGAACATCTTATAAACATCAAGTGATTAAGATTAATTCCATGCAGCCTAAAATTAAATGAGCAAAGACCTCAGTGTCAAAAATTCAAAGACTTGTTTTCATCCAGTTTGGCTGTCAAACCAAATGATTTTACGAGTATCATGTTGTCATGTTGTAATTTTAGCTCTGCATGAATGTTTTCAGAGATTTCAGTTTCAGCATGATATTTTGCTCATCTTTCATTTCAGTTCTTTTTATATTATCTAGCACAGTTTTACATCCCTGCACCATGATTAAAGATATATTTTAATCTGTTTTGCCAGGACTCACAGGCATTCATTCACTAAACCACCATGAATCTTGAGACAAGGCAGGAGTGGGTCTAATTACTTCTGGTGTTTCCAATAAACAAAAAATAAACATTAAAAGCTTCACAACACTAGGGAGTTTGGGAGTTAATAAATGGGTTTCAATCTATTTGTACTATATGTCCCAAGAAAGAGTTAGTTCGACAGCATATTAGCAGGAGCTGTGTAATTAAATTGTGAAAACTGAAGCATGAACTCAAAATGAAGTTTTACTATGCTATGCCCTGTCATATCGCAGATAGATATGACAGAGATGTCCCAATTTAGGACCTTCACTCTAAAAATGTTTTTGGTGGTTTCTTCACCACAGGCAGCTGTGTTTTATAGCATGCACAGCAGTGAGCCGTAATCAAATCACCAGAATCCCAAGTAACATCCCAGACAATAGCCTGCAGGCCCAACCCCACAGTGGATAACTATGTCCTAACACAGTGAATGTGGAGGCTCCTCACAATGACTAAACTACCTTACAACATACAACATGTTGCACCCACCTAAAAGGGTGATTTACAGCATATCTGACTGATTGTATTTGATTATTTAAACCTCTTGAATAATCTGGACAGCTGCTGTATGCCAATCTACCTGCAAGGTAGTTTTCATTGCCAGGTTTGTGCATCACTCCAAAGTTATCAAACCAAGCAAAGGTGACCCCTGGTGGCCATGCAACTGAATTAACTAAAACAGTACATTCATTCATGAAAACACAAGCTTCATAGATTTTATGCTGCCATTCCATTTTGAGTGGAAAATGTTGTTATCTCATTCAAGTTAATTCCTCTAAATAATAATTTATATAATAATGGTTGTCTTTCTCTGCAATCACTGAAAGCAGACACATGTCATTTGGAAAAGCAGTCTTTGTGTGTTGTGTAAGCCTAATTAGACACAATGCAGCCTAATTTATGAAGATGCCAGATTTTCTAACTGAGCACTGAGTGCAATCACCAGATTCTTCTTCTTTTCTTACAATCTAATAAATAAACAATGACATACTAAAACAGACTGCAAGACTATAATCTAACTTATGTAAAGATCACCCCGACTTGACAAAATAGACTTTAAATTTTAGGAAACCTAGTCTTTTCAAATACTTTAATGAACAGCATTGGGCCCTCATAAGTTTGACATCAGCTTTGAGATTTGGTTTGGCAGTGCCTGCAAAGGTTTGTTGAAAGAACAACTGAGAAGAGGCTGCACTTTGGTTGTAAACCACATACTCTTCAAAATAAGCTACAAAGCTAAACCACAACTATGTCTACATGGTCTCAGCAAAATGGGTATTTTCCCAAAATGATGCTGTAATTCAGTGAAACTAAGACAAGGCATGTTGAAAACTGAAGTGTATAAAACAAAAACTGCACTGAGACCATAATCTGTTTCGTCAAAACTTTACAAAATGAACTACAATTTGTCATTAAATAGTTAGTAAATATGAAGGCCTAGATAAAGTTTTCACAGCTTACTACTTACAGACTTAATACTATAAATAATATGTCAGAATAAGAAAAGGGCCATTCTTAAGATCAAATGTGTAATAAATGTGTAGTTTTTCAATGCAGACTTATATTTTCCACTTTTATGCAGATGACACAGTCTTCTATGCAGTTGGCTCCTCTTCAATTCAAGCTATATCAGGATTACAATCTGTCTTTAACGTTCATTAGACATCTCTGCATAATCTGAAGCTTGTAGTGAATGCTGACAAGACAAAATAGGTTTTATTCTCAAGAACCCATTATTCCAGATTGCATCTCCCTGCCATCCATACACTTAATGGAACTGAAAATGAAATTGTCCAATCTTATAAATACCTGGGAATTGGCTGGACAGCAGTCTCACTTTTAAACAGCATGTGGCAACTGGCAAAGGAAAAAAAGATAAAAATGGATTTCTTAAATCGGAATAAAGCGTGTTTCTGTCTTGAGGACAGGGAAATGATACAGTCATCCAACATCCTTGACTATAGAGATATCTTATATTCTCTTGCTGCTTGCTCTACCTTAAAACACCTTGATGCAGTTTATCATTGTGCTTTGCGTTTCATTACAGGAGAAAAATATTGCACTTATCATGTGTACTATGAGAAAACGTAGGCTGGTTCTCACAACATGAAAATAACTACAATCTATCATTTTTATTTATAAAGGTCTCCTGCAAAATCTGCCCCCATATATCACATCTCTTCTAGAAAACTGCCCACCAAATCAGCTCTCAGGTCTGTTTAACTCTAGTTCCCCCTGGGGTGAATACTGAACTTGGGAAGACTGCCTTATGCTACTTTGCACCATATAAATTTAATGAATTACAGAGGATTGTAAAACTTCAATGTCTCATCCCACTGGTCAATTTTAATGATAATGTATGTGTTTTGCTCTTAAAAAAGGGATCATGATCTCAATGCGACTACCTGATTAAATAAAGGTTAGGCCTATATTTGTAATTTGTGAGAAGAGGTACAAGCAGGTTTACCAGGAATGATGAATTAAAGCTAAATTGAATTGTTATCAATTGAATGCACCCACCTCTTCATGCACATCTTCTTCTTCGTGAGTATAACAGCATCTGTATGTATTTTTGCCTTCTGATTTCTCAAGAGAACAGCTTTCCAGTAGGTCTTTAGGCCTATATATGAATTATAAAACAAAGCTGGTCTATGTTAACTAGGTATTAACAGCGTTATCAGTTATGCAGTAGTGATGCAGCTTTAGCTATAGAGCTATAAATTAAAGAATGGAGCAGGAACAAGTTTCCTTGGCACTAAGCAGAAGATAAAAAATGCGGAACTAAATTTCAGCAGCACACGTTTCCGATCGGATTACAATTTCGTTGGACAACTTTCTGTTTACACCGCAACGTGGGTCACTGTGACAGAACTGTTATGGCAGGGGGAGTAAAATAAACTAAAAGTCGCCAATATCTGTTTTTACGCATGTTAAAATGGGTAAAAAGCGCCACAGCGAAGACTCGGCGGAGTCAAACACTCCGGTGAAAAAAGAAAAAGTTCCGGAGTTCAATGGGACTGTATTTAAAGCCATGCTAAAGGAACCCACCACAGCCATGAAGGGTGAGTGTACATGTACAGTTTGTTACATACATTTCACAGAAGTTACATTCATTCAAAGTAGTGATTTATCCATTCAATCATTTAACGTTATCTATCCATACTCTTTTGTGCACTCAGTATTTGAGTCAGTCTACTCTTTTGCTGTGGTTAATTCTTACTTTTTATCGCCTCCAGGACTGGAGACATTCATATCAACCGCTAAGAAGCTGCCATGTTCTGACCTGTATGATGTGGTTGAGGGTTATATTAAAATCTCTATGGAGTGTGCAGAAATATTCAAATTGCTAGAGCGAGACAAGCACATAGAGAGTGAGGTAAGCTGCTACTTTTCTCAGTTGATGGGACTGATTTGCTACCTGTCTTTGGACAAGTAAAGCTCTAATCAAATCTTGCTTCTGTCCAGATGATGCTGATTTTTCAGAGCTTGGAGATGATCCTTCTAAGGACAGCCAGTGATCTGTCCCACTTCAACGTGGTTGGCAATGCTATTGTGAAAAAGACTGTTTCTAGCTACATGAAACTTCTGCAGGGATCTTTCAATTCAGAAAATCACAGGTTGGTGTAATGACCCCAGTACAAGGACTTAAAATCTCTGTCTTTGACACAGATTAAAATTTCCCTTCTGCCCATGGCCCTAATGTTGTGTTTTCTGTTGTGCGCAGGTTTGTCCGTCAGTGCCTCAGTCTCCTGTCCGCCTTGGTATCTCAGGGTCCAGAAGCTGCCAGAGAGGTCCTAAGTCACATTCACATCAATAAAGCTCTGTCTGGACTGGCAAAGAGAAAGGATAAGAAGGTGTGATGTAGTGTTTGCCTTTTCAGTTTTCAGCGTGTTGAAGATTCAGTAGATATGTATGCTTACGTTCTTCTCTGCAAATTTTCCAGGGAAGACCTGATGTCCGCGTGGCTTTTATCCAGTTTGTGCTGTCCTTTTTGGTATCTGGAGATAATGCTACAGTTGGACAAATATTAGAAATCAAAGGTAATAGTTAAATATGAATTAAAATTTACACAACATACTCTTTTCTCCACTGTGTTGATGACATCTTAATTTGGTGTGTCAGAACTTCTGCCAGAGATCCTGAGTACGGGTCTGAAGGAGGACAGGATGTCCATAGTCAATCTGATTTTGTCCACACTGAAGACTAGAGTAAGTGCTCAGCAGTTCACACTTTCCATTCAAATCAAATCAATTTATGGATTTGATCATTATATTTGTTGTTTTTTGTCTTGCCGCAGGTTGTACTAAACAAGGCCATAAGTAAAACACAGAAAGTGCGTTTTTTCACACCTGTTGTATTGGCCAACGTAGCATCTTTGTATAAATGGAATGGGATTGTGGATGCAACCACCGATGAAAACAGAGTGAGTTATTTGCTTTTTGTCTTGTGTTTGTTGAAACAAAGGCTCTGTTATCCAGATTTGCTTTTCAACCTATGGGTCTAAATTTGATTTATTTTCTTTAAGATGGTAGATGACTCAGAGCATGCTGGGATATCTGTCATCCGGGAACTTGTTCACAGTTTCCTTCTTGACCTGTGTTGCTCTCGTAAGCATGGTATCAGCTTTCATGATGCCAGCTTTGGCACAGCTGGCAGGTAAGTAATCAATGTGTCATGTTTACTCTGTACTCTTCTGGAAACTCCCCATGCTGATCATAGGATTTACTTTTTTTCAGAGCTGGCAACATTGTTTTGCTTCAGTTCTTGGTGGGGCTGAAGCAGGCCACAGAGGATGAATTGGTGGCAGAGCTGGTTGTGAATGTGTTGAAATCTAGTCCTGACATGCTGGCCAGATACTTTCAAGAGACTCAGTATTCATACACCCCCCGCCTCAAAAGTGCTTGGCAGGACAATGTCAAATTACTTAAAAAGGTAATGCTTGCAAGTATGTTTGATTTTTACGAGACTTCTTTAGTGTTTGCTCATATCTAGCTTGTCTATTTAAAAAAAAAAAAAATTATCTTCTTTGAATTCCTATGTCAGATCTACGAGGCCCAGCCAGATATTTCCACAGTCTTCCAAACTCGTGAGGTCATCCCTCTCCCTCGCCTGCTCTCCATGATTATGGTGATATCTCTTCCTCCAGTTTGTAACAAGGCCTTCTTCACACAAGGCCTCAGTGTAAGTGACTGAGCCCTTATAAAAAAAGTAATTCATCAGGGATGTAGCTGCAGTACCACAAAACACTGAAAATCTACTGTACTTTGTCATATATTCTTGTATTTGACAGCTTGCCAACACAGCAGTGCAGCTCACAACTCTGTCCATGATGAATTTCATCTTGAAAAGAGCCAATAAGAATATGGAGTACCTTTTGGATAAGTCTGAGTGGCACAACTCAGAAGTATACACTCTTGACATGATGGGGGAGTTGGTGCAGCAGTACAGGGAGACACTCAGCAAGGTAAGCTCAGGAAAGTGCTGTCTTAATATCCACAAATAGTAATGATGCACTATTAAAGAACTAATGTCTCTACTTTTCATGTTCTGTTCCAGATTTTGCCCGATATGACAAGCGTAGTTGCAAAGTGGCAGTCGCTTAGCAAGAAGGAAAAGACGGATGGTGAAGAAAAAAAGACCAAAACTGAAGGGAGTGCTGAACAGACAGATAATAAAAACAAAGTGCCTGGTAATCACATTTACAGTACATGTATCTTGTTTATTCTATTCAGTCCTCTAAAACAAAGGGGATGACCAGCAAAGACATTTGATTGACTATGGTTTTTATGTTGAGCAGTTGCTGAGACAGCTGAGGTAATCCTGCTGAAGACTCTGATTCTTCAGGTCATATGTCTTTACCAGAAAGTAGTGCCACATCTGGTTAGCCAGTGCAAATTTGACTTCAGCAAGCTCTTTAAAGGTGATGCTTTTTTTTATTCTTGAGTTCATATATAAGCTATATGTTTGGAGTATGATGCTGGTGGTTCTTCAACAAAGCCTTCAAAGTTTTTTTCACCTCTCCAGGGATTGTGTCAGAGAAAGGAATGAGGGAAGAAGTTCCCCCAGTTTTGCAGTATCATATACTGCAGTTGGCTTTAGATCTCCCTGCAAGCAAGTTCTCCTGGTTCCGCATTCAGGTGAAGAAGTTACACTATTGGCTTTATTTCACTATTTAGGCCTGTATTTTCAGTGATTGTTGTTTAGAAGGTGTTGCTTTGTAATCAGCTTTGTTTCTAATGTGTTGTATATTGCTTTTCTTCCCAGGATGTAGCAGATACAGAATCATCATCTGGAGAGAAGTCAGTACTTTACCTGCTTCTCAAGATGTTTGTCAACAACAGCAGCAGCCACCACCTGAAAACCTCCACACGGATGCTGGTTCTAAAAGTAAGGAACAGTTCTTCTTTTCCTCTGTGCATTTGCTTTCAGCCTGCACTATATGTAAGACATAGATATTTAGATATTTGAAGTAACTTCACATCTTCCATACTTATGAACCAGGCAGGCATGAGACTTGATAACTGTTTACCCATAATTTACACCACCTTAGTCCACTTGGGTAATCAAAATGTATGTGGGATATTTCTCTATACATTAGAAAGACACATAATCAATACAGTTAAATAGAAAAAAAACTCAGGTACACTTTTTGAATACATTAGCACAAGTTCATCCTCCAGTAGTTGTCAAGAGTAAAAGTACAGCTTGGAAAATATATTATTCCATCTGAGGGCACAGCATAATTTCTAGAGGATATGTTAGCAGTTCTTCAGCTACATAAGGGAACAGTTCAATCCTTAAAAAAGTAAAGTAGTTCATCCATATTACTTTAAAGAGCCTCAAGCATAATGATTCTGTGGTACAACTGCATATTTATGAAGTTAATGAAGTAAGAGCAGCATAGGGAAAAGTCTCTATGTTAATATTTAACTGCAAAAGTTTCATATAAACTTTACCAACTTTCTCCCAGCAGTATTGCTAAAACATAGTTTTAGAGATAAAGTGGCCGCTGTTTTGTATTTCCTGCCTTGTATTCAGGTGCTAAAGGACAGTGGGGTGTTTGAGTACACCTGGACTGAGCTTGAGCTCTGGCTTGACCAGCTGGCCAGAGTAGAGCGAAACCAACAAGAGGCTGTCATCCAGTTCTTGGAGAGGGTGAGCCCATACGTAACATCTTTTTTAAATCTCAACATTTCTGTCTATTATAGTTATACTGTTGGTTAGACAAACTAAGACATTTTAAATCATGACATAGTAGTTATAATTGATAATAAACTCCTGGTCTCTTACTCTAGGTGTTGGTGAAACTGGTGTGCAATTCTTACACATACACAGATAAGGTTGCCAGTCTGGTCCAGGAGGCAGCTTATCTGCAAGCTAACCTGAGTAGCCAGGAGGGCGATGCTGCCAGTACCCCAGTCTCACACATAGATGGTGATCATTTAAAGATCAAAGATTCAAAGTTAATTTCTTCCAGCCATAAACATGTCTGTGAAACTTGTTTTTTTTTTTTTTTTTTTTTTTTTCTTTTTCAATCTGACAATGTCTTCTAGATGTCTTAGACATGCTGGATGTCATTATGGAGGGTAATGAAGGTGAGATGGAGCAGTTCGGGCCATGTCTGAGTGAAGACCTCATTATCCAGACCTTCCCCTTCAGTGTGGTTGTACCTGCTGCTCTAGAGGCCCGAAACAAACTGCCAGCAGACAAGGGTAAAGCACTACTGCCTCAATTGTGACGAGTAATAAAATGATGAGAGCGGAACCACTAGTTTTTTTCAAGTTGGTAGTCGCAAAGTTGAAAATGCATACATAGACTGAAATTGTTATAGAGTTGATGCACACCTAAAAACATTTCTATTGTAGCTTGACAATTTATAATTTGCGACATCAAAAGTGCGACTAGCCTGGAATAAAGCCTGTTCTTTATGGTTAAAAAGTGGTTTCTCCGTACTGATAAATATTTCAAAACTAATTGTGTGGTATGTTGTAATGTTGATAACCATCTGTCTTTTCTTTCCTCAGAGGTGGTATATGAGTACTTGTCTGCGGTGCTTTCAGATGTGCTGCACTGTCAGAGAGATCCGCTCCCTCTCTGTCTGGCGCTGCTGCAGTACGATAAAGAGCTTGTATCCTCAGAACTCTGTGCTTCTCCTCATCACTCCATCATACACCTTCATCAGTATTACTCCAAATGGCTACCACAGCAGTGCCAGGAGGAACTGGTCAGTTTTTGGTGGAACCAAGAGATTGTTTAACTGAAAGGGTGACACACTTGTAATTTCTTTATGTAAAAAAACGGTTCCCTTTTTTTCGCAGTTCAAGTCCTCTGAATGCCATTCAAAGGGATTGTCAACCACCATTTCATTCACTGCACTGATGAAAGCTGCGTATAGCCAAGGACTGAGCACTTTGCTTGAGGACGCCTTCAGGAAGAATGTGGAAGCATCTTTAGCTTCCATGTTGATGGCTGAGATTCCAGTAGCAATCAAACAGATCTTACTCTACATAAAATCAACAGTGGAAAACCTTGGCACGGTAAGAGCACAAAACATGCTTAATACACAGAAAATTACAAAAAAAATATAAAATAGACACAACACATTATATCCTTCTGCACAGTTCTCCAAAGACATAGGAACTGCCCCTCTGAAGACTTTAATGGGAATACTCCAGGATTTGGTGACCAAACTACAAGGCTTTCAAGAGACCACAAACTCTGAGCCAGTAGCAGAGAACTCCCAAGAAGTATCAGACCTCTTCCTGGAAATCAACCAGTCGGCCACAGTAGAAGCCAATAAAGAGCAGGTTGTAAAAGTTGTTATCATGTTTAATTCTACTATTTTTTAGAATTACTGATATGGTTAATTTGGCTATAATAATATGGCACCCTCTGTTTAGATCATTCTTTCTGCACTTGGCTCCATCTTCAAGCATCCATGTTTGGAGCAGTGGTTTCTGGCTCTGGAGCTGGCTGCTTTGCCTCCTCACACTCTGAACCCAGTCAGACTAAAGCACCTGTGTGCTCAGCTGAATGATGACATTCTAGCCTTGCTGATGACCTGCACCCCCACTCTCCGTGATCTGGGTCACCTGGAGCTTATTTGTAGCTACATGGGGGCTATAGAAAAAGCTGTGCTCAAGGAACTGATGGAGAAGGGCTCCCAGGCTGCAAAGAAACAGTCCAGACCTTTCCAGGCCCTCCTGTCTCTGCACAGCTACATGGACTCCTGTAATCTGAGGGAGGTGATCTCCAAGTTGCTACTCCTTCCCCAGCGGAGCCTAATCTCCCCCAGAAGTGAGGGCACACAAGCCGAGCTTAGTGTCTATGGTCATGCAGCAGTGCAGATCCTCACAGAGTCTAAAGCTAACTCTTCCCAGGACCACAGCATCTTTCTGTCCCAGGCGCACCTCCATGGACTGGGTACCCTGCTGCTGTCCTGTTCCAGCCCTGTGCTGGAGGCCTTCTTGCTGCAGACTCTGTCTAGTGAGCCAAGCAGTGCCAAGCTCATCCACACAGATGTGCTGCTGCACTGTCTCCAGTGGCCTCTCCCAGACACTCAGGCCATCAGCTCTCTGCTGCTACAGAACTGCTCCACACACCGCCTCTGCTTTGAGGTGTGGTGCCTAGAGCCAGCAAACATGGAGAAGCTCTCTGACCAGACAGAAACATTCCTTCCAATAATCAACACCTACCTACAAGTGGCAAGTAGAGAGGATCCTGCCAGGCCCAAAGACGGTTTGTACTAAAACAACTTCTCTATTGTCTTAAAGCATACAGTACCAGGATTTATGTCTTTGTCCTTTTATGTATGTATGTATGTCTCTTTTTTCTCTCATTGCATCTTGTATATTAATTTAAAATGCTCAATTGCTGTGTTTTATAGTGCAAAAAGAAGTTTTAAAAGCCTTGAAGCAAGCCCTGCTCGCCAAATTGTCCCGATGTGTTCTGGGAAACCTGATAGAAGACTCCAGAGCCCAGCTTGCTGAAACATTAGCCAGTCTGATCAAACTCACTTCAAACATCAAGGACACCAGGGACTTGATTAACAATCTGCCCAGTGCTCTTCAAAAAGTGGACAGTTTTGAAAGGTATTAATTCATTCTTAATACTCTTAAATTATCAGTATCACAAGTTATTAGCTAACTAGTTTTTTCTTCCAGATGGCAACTAATAGATGTTATCACTGAGAAACTGGATGATTTCCCAGAAGAACAAGAAATCTGGAGGAAGTCTGTCACCACTGCTGCCTTCAAGTGTCTCATCACCGCTTACAGTTGCTCTAAAGCTCAGGCTACTTCCTCGCCAGAGCAGGAGCAGAGCATCCTGGAAAGACTGCTACGACTCCTAGTGGGTTTATTTTCCTCACACATGCTGTACATTTTTTGTTTTTACTTCATGCATTTCATAATTTATCTTCTTTACACAGACATCAGCTGAAGACATCACTGCATCTGAATGGAACAGTTTTGTCAAGAATGGACTGAAGTAAGATATTTGTATAAAAAACGTTATGCTAGATTTTTGTTCAAGAGCGTCACATCAGATTTTTTTTTGTAATCAATGACCTAAAAGACATTCTTCTACTGTAGATATCACTATAGAGATCACCACTTTCTGAAGACATTGAGAAATCTGTTGGAACTAATGTACGGTAGCAGTGAAGTCCAGAAGGATCTGATACCTTTATCCACCCTTCATATGATGACCAGCAGCCATTCTCTGTTCCTGCCCACCATGTTGGACTCTGATGAAGATCCTAGCAGGTGTCAGGCTAAAGGTATGGATTGAGTAAAATAGAATGGGAAGAAAAATTAAATTACAAACCTGAAGCCACATCCCTCGGTTGAACACAATGAACACAAACACACTATTTTGTTGTCATTTCAGAAGCGTTAGTGTCCCTACTTCTCTGTTTGGTGAAGAAATGCCCAACAGTCTGCAACATCAATCACTTCGTTGTACTTTTGGGCGCATATGGAGTCACACTGAGTACTTCAGGTAAAACAGAAAATCTAAGCATTTTTGTGTTTGTGTGTTTGTTGCCTTTCTTTCTTCTTATATCTTGTTTTGGTTTGCAGATCAGAAACTATTACTGCTTCTTCAGGAATATGAAAGAAACAATGTCAGTCTGCTGAAATTTCAGTAAGTTACATTCATACTTGTATGTTGTACATGCAACAAGTCCACTTGTTATTTGCAATCACTGAATATGTGTTTTCAACTGCAGATCCTTCTTGTGGGGCCCAGCAGCTGTGGAGCACCACAAGACCAGGAAAAGCCTGGGAGCTTCCCTGTGGAAGCAGGCGAGCTCAGACGACCTGTTGGCCCTGCTGAAAACTGACAGGATGCTCCAAACTATTGCACACTTTCCCCAGCAACGCAGAATCATCCTGCAGGTTGATATTTAATGTCATATTTACTTTACAGAACAGCATTTGAACAGAAGTTGCCTTAAAGGGTCAGTTCACCCAAATAACAAAAACATTTATTTTCTCAAATACCTCTGGTGATGTCAAGCCATGCAGAAAGTTTTTGTTTTAAGCACAGACAGGAAATTGTTTCGTATGTAAAATTTTCAATGCTTTGAGCACAAATGAAATTCCATCCACCTCCATTGTAATTGGGTGGCTGCAGAAATCTCAGATATGGATATCTAAAAGGGGATAAGTGAGAAAATATGTTCTTTTGTTATTTCGATGAACCTTTAATATCCAACTGCTTCTCTTTTATAGGGTGATAAGGAGCTGCTGTACTGTAACAATGCAGTAAAGGACCTTGGGAATTTGTATGATCCCTGTTTTCTTTTGCCTCTATTCAGCGCCATACTGCAGCCAGGTGAGTATCTTTCATTGCTGTTGTCATTTCTGTAATCAGTTAAGATTATCACTGCTTTATTACTGTTATATTTTCTCCCATTTCTATGTGACAGAGTGTGTAATTGACTGCTTCAAGTTTGTATCCAGCCACGCTCTTGGAGTAACTGTAATGGCTCTAAGTAGCTACGATCCAAAAGTGAGAGCAGCAGCGTATCATGTGCTGAGCTGCTTCTACCAACACCTGGAGGGTGCTCGATTCAGAGAAAAGAGACAGGTAAAGTGTCAGGGAGGTGGTGTGTGAGTATTTAAATATTATAGGTGTGGAAATCACCTCCAGAAACACTAATGAGCTTGTTTTTATCAAATAGCTACTGTACTTAATGGACACAGTGAAGAATGGAATCCGACAGCAGAATCAAAGACTTCCATTTGTCCTGACCACATACATCACCAAAGTGGCCCAGCAGATGCTCAAACCTGGTGTGTAACCCTGAAAACTTGCATGACGTTAGCGCCTGACCAGAGTGATATTTTAATATTGCCTGCTGCAATTACCTTTTTCCTTGTTTTTTCTGATTTTCCAGAGGACCACATGTATGTGGTATTAAACAGGTTTCTGCTGTCCCATCAGAGTTTGGACTTCAGAAGAGTACCAGAGTTCTTCAAGCTATTCTATGGCTTTGACTTGGAGGTATAGTATTATATAAACTGCTGAAAACATTGTTATTGTTTTCTTGAATTCTACCCTGAAAAAAATAAATGACTGTCCAAATAAGCTCTTCTTGTGTCAACAACATGTAACCTTCATCTGTTTGTTTTGTACAGCTCAGGCTTTTTTTTAGACTGATGTTATCTGTTTCTATGAAGGAGTGTCAGCCACAGTAGTATGACTCGCTGTCTATTTTTTCTGCAGCATAAAATGGAACGTGAGTGGATCTTGAATGTGCTGGAGGAAGGGATAAGTGATGGACACTGCTATGAATTGTGTGACCAGCAAGGCATCTTTCAGACCCTTTTAGGCTTCAGCAGCAGCCCCCTGTGTGATGAACACTTCCAGGTACACACTGTGGGAATCACAATGATACAACACATTAGCAGTGAAGTGAAGACAGATGACAGAGTCTTAAAACTCTGAAGAAATGGATAACAATTGGATAAAATTAGTGACAGTCTGAAATTAAGCATGAAAATGAACAGATTAATGAGGAGATTGATGCTCTGAAATGCACTTCATAAGGAAAACAAATAAATAGAGTTATATCTAATGAGCATGTATATTCACATGTATCTCTCTACTAGGCACAGATTATCAGGGTGTTGTGCCAGGCCACCCGTGTGACCAAAGCAGCTTATAACCTCACCAAGAGCTGTGGGCTCCTTACCTGGATAATACAGGTGGTTGAAAAAAGGTAAGCTTCTGACTAAGGTCCAGTCTTAATTTTGGCTCTTTATTTTGACAGAATCATTCATATTACTACAATAATCTCTTCAGTCAATTTTGTATTTTCTACATAAGTCTGTACTTACTATTCTCCTCAGGAATCTAGACCAGCAGCTGCTAAGTGCCATCATAGATCTACTCCATGTGCTGTGGTTTACTAACCTTGGGCAGAAGGAGAAGCAGGTGGATGGAGCCAAGACCTCCTCATCTACAGAGGAGAAACCTCAGACCTCAGTAAAGTGTCTGCCACTCCCACTAATCAGTGAATTCCTGTGTGTGGCATCAACTATCATCAGACACCTCAGGTAAAGTGCCATAACTATCAAATTTAAAATAAGTTTCGAGTCACTCTTCAGGCACTTGACCCAAAACTTGTAATGATAAGGTGTACTGCTGACAAAAGTTGAGATGTCAGCCAAAACATAATAAATGTTAACTGTCTTTTGGTCAAGGATGTCAGTGTTTGTTCGATCTTCTCCTGTCAGGTTGCGTGTGAAGGCCGCTCAGCTCAACCTGTTTCTACAGACTCTTTGCTCTGTACTGAAGCATCGTGGGACAGCTCTCAATGTAAACAAACAGGCTGACTGGCTAACACTCCACCCACAGCCTATCTCTTGTACCGAAGCCCTCGCTCTGCTTCTCTGCTGGGCCACCCTGTCCCGCAACACAGCACTACTTACCCAAATACAAGCCTTGTCTGAAAAGCACAATGTGAAAGAATTGCTGGGTGAGTGCCATTAAGTGTAACGTTCAACAAATTCAGATCATACAGAGAAGCTTGTACAAATGTTGCCATGGTTGCCTTTCTGCCAAAGGGGTGGACAAAATACTGTAACACGTAATGGAGAAGGAGATAATGACTATTATTAGCACTGCTGCAGTGGTGGGTCATAATGGATTGAATGCTAATTGTCAGAAGTCTTGCAGTAAGCCTTTTGATATGAGTTTTCAAAACAAAAGGAGACAATGAAGAAAAAGAGGCCAAATTGATCTGTGCAGGAGTGTTGCTTAGAAAACCTCCAAAATGATAACATTTGTCAAAGTTAGATAAAAGGCATCATCAAAGAGAAATATCCGTCACAAGTTGAAACTCACCAACATGAACATGACAGACTTGTACTATGTATAGGTATTGACGTATACTACTGATCATCATTAAAACCTAATATGACCCACCTTGTGGCAGTGTTTGCAGTTGAGGTTTTTCACAAGTTATTGTGTCTACACTATTTCTCAAACAGGGCTTTTGTGTATCTTTGATTACATAACTGCTAAATTTGTAGATACTGGAGAATGGAAAACAATTTTTCTAATAAATCATATTTTTTGTGACTGATTTGTAGCCAAACAGTCTTGGTTCACAATTAATTCCATTCTGTTTAAATTCTGTTCTGTTGATCCTATGAGGCATCTGAGCATTTAAAAATAAAAAACATAGAGCCAAAAAAGCAGACATTAACTCCCACAGTTTTTGATTAATATTTGATATTAGGCTTTCAGAGCCTACAATGAAGCCAAGCCCGACCCTGTGTTCTCTTCTCTAGGGAAATGAATAGAAATGAGGCTTAAAAAGTATCACGTTGTTACATGTGATGGCATTACATGCTGGACTCATCATAGTTTTTCCATTACAAACAGTGGAGAATTAAGATATTTGTTCTGTTTCACAGTATCTAAATCATTCCTTGTATCTTTAATGGCATAAACATAGTTTTGTTCATCTTCCTCCTCAGGG
Source organism: Siniperca chuatsi (assembly GCF_020085105.1). Classification (NCBI taxonomy): domain Eukaryota; kingdom Metazoa; phylum Chordata; class Actinopteri; order Centrarchiformes; family Sinipercidae; genus Siniperca; species Siniperca chuatsi. Next base: position 24,675,462 of record NC_058048.1, read on the forward strand.
ATGGGGAAGGATAAGACCAGAGTTAAAGGCTCCTTTTCCAAAGCCTGCACAAAAAAAGAGAACCTGGCAGAGGATGCTGAGACTGAGAAACAAGAAGAGAGTCTCCTGGCAGAGTGTAAATTTTACCTTAGCAGTATTTTTGTTCACTGGAAGCCTGTGTTTCCCCTCTCTGAACCCCAGACGGCTCCGTCAAGACACAAACTGGATCCCAGTCGATTGGCCGGTGATACAGCGCACCTGCTCACCAAGTGGTCCCTGAGGTGCTTGGTGGAGGACTCGTATGATGAAAACAGAACAAAACAATTCTTGCACTGGGTCGAAAAGGCTGTGATAAAGCACAGGGAAAGTGTGGATGTTGTGTTACTTGATCCTGGCTTGAAAGCGGACCTCCTTCGACTCTACCATCAGGTCTTTGAAGCTCAGTGTCACTCCAGCATTTCAGCAAGAGTGGAAACCTTCCAGCTGTTTACCAACATTATGGTATCCTTACTAGAGACCCAAGGCCACCTTCCAGAGATGCATCAGGCAGTCATCTCTGCCTGCCTGCCAGAAGCCACACATGATCAGTCTAGAAGTGGTAAGAGCCTGCCACCTTTTTTCATAGACTCTGTCTGTGACTTCTAGTGTGCACAATACTATATACAATACAAACAATACTATATTAATACTGTGACAATACTGTAACAATAATGTACCTCACTTAAAAACTCACTTTCCCATACTACTAAAAGATCTCTGTTGTATTGACACACTGAAGTCACAGAGATTTTTAGAACTTGACTGGGATGCAATCAAGTGGTAAATGTTAAGTCGTAAATATTTAAGGTTCCTCAAAAACTTTTAATGAAATTTGGTGAAAAGTTGGGCTATGCACCAATGAACAAGTAATTATTTTTGATGTGGAACTGGATCCAGGATTTTCTACATTGCAAGATAAGACATTTTTTAACATTTTTCCTTATTGAATGAAAGAAATCTGTTATATGTGTCCCATGACTCTTTATCACTGTGTATTTTGATCCAGATGCTGATAGATTTTTTTCTTTTATTAAAAAACATTTACTTCGTCCAATTCAGCAGTGGTCCACAAAAGTGGATAAAGACATTAAGTTTTGCAACATTTATTGCTATTCCCTTCAAATACCAAATGTTTATACAAAACAATGCAATCAGTCGTTTTGCTTAAACATGGTACTAGAAATCAGTTTAATTATATAGCACTATATGTGCCACATTTGCAATAAGCGTGGAGTAGAAACTTGATTTTGACATGCTCTCAGGCATGTAAGAGTCAAAGAAGATATGCCTACTTGATAAGGATAATTTAGAGATGTTTTAATGGTCTTACATTATTGAACGTATATGACACATTTATTTTTTCTCTGTCAGTATGTGGAAAGCCAGATAATGACATCCTGTGGGAGTGTCCTTCAAGAAGATGACTCAGTTGTCATAAGTTGTTGTAAATAAATTAAGCCTCTTTTTTCTCCTTTCTAGAAGCAGGGCTGTTTCTGTTGTCACTGTACATCCATGAGTTGTGGAGTGGAGCCACATCAGCAGAGCTGTTCCTGTCTCATGTCAGTTTGGTGACCAGAGCCAAGTGTAAGAGACTGAAAGCATCCAAATCATCACTGACTCAAACAGCCATCCGAGCCATCTGTAATGACATCATCACCATGAAGTGTTAGATATGACATCTGAACACTACTGTGTTCTTTGAACTTAATTAAAAGAATACTTGTAGTCTTTCATTTTGCTGAAGATATTTTGTAAAATCCTGTTATAAAATGTTGATTTACAAATCTGTTACAAATTTGTGAATGGTTTATTTTTTTTTACATTTGGTTCCTGCATGACCTAATTTTAAAACTGTGTGTATGTGAAAATGTTGGGTTTTAAATCCCAAAGGGGGTTGTGGACTAAAAAAAAGCAATTGGATTCAATGCAGTAGAGCTGCTTTCTTGATGAAGAATATACCTGTGCTCTCTTTGTACTGTAACATCTAGGGCAGAGTTCACATTTACACACTGCTAAAGCACAGGATAATAGTTACATAACATTTTGTTTAATGTAGCCTTGTACTTTGTAGGTATTCAGTGAAATGGAAAGAAAGCAGAATCATTGGCTACTCTTTCTTACACACTGTCTGAAAACCTCTAATCTCAAATTTCTCTATTTCCCCAACGTACTTTCCACAGCTGTGTTTTCATCATTCAGATTTTGAATTTGTGTCCATCACCTCAATTTTTAACATTTTTGTTCACATCCATAAAAATTGCTCTCATTCAGCCTCAGGTCAAGCAGTTGATGTTCTGTGACCTTCTTTGATTGTGGATCTGTGACTCCTGCAATAAAAATAAGAAGAACATTTTAAAAGTTAAAGTAGAGCTTTGTGGCTTTAGCCTAATTTAGTACATGCATATATGTATATGCAAGTGTATATACAGTATATATACTATATATATATATATACTGTATATATATATGTGTGTGTGTGTGTATGTATGTATATTTCACTGTTTCTGTTAGTAAACCTACTTCCCTCTACCTCCGTTCAAGGCAGTGAGATTATGTATCACACTTACCTTGCCAAGTTTCCACTGCAAGACATTAGATTCAAACTGAGAAAGAGGAATCCCACAAAAGCAGCCAGAATTATCCAAAATATTATAACAATTGAGTCTGAAAGGGAAGATGAAAATTGCTGTTATCCACATGTAGCACAAGACGACAAATTCTATAAAGCATAAAGACTTACATTTATTATATTTCAGCTTGCTCTCATCCACAATCACGTCAAAATAATCATAATAGTATTCCCATTCATAGGGAACAGCGCCAGTTGAGTTCTCCATTACAGCCATCATCTCATTTCGGGAGAGAAGTAATGCTGTCTCATCCCAAAAAGTTAGTAGAGAAAAATGATGAAAAACAAAATCGCTGTTGTTTCTAACATCTGTAGAAAGTTGGTCTTGTCTATTTCAGCAAGTTTAGAGAAAAATCCCTCCAATCCTCAGCCACATGTATGTTTGTCTGCTCGACTCCGCTTGTTTTTCCTGTTGTCAGTTCTGACTGTAGATTTCAGCAGATGCATGCGGTGTGCATGTTTGGCCACAGGAGAGTGATAGAGCCATTCAACAAACTGAAATAGAATTGGGTATGGTAACATGACCAATGAAACTACCTAATGCTGTGTCCTAGTACTTTGTTTGCAATTAATGAGTCTGATGAGGTGCACCATATTACACCCTATTTTTATAGTAAATTATTACTATTGGTTATTTTTTATTTTCAATTTTTGATTTGATGGCTCTTTGGTAGGAGTTTTCAAAAATCATGGTACTACAGACTCCGGTACACTAGGGGGCTTCAGTGTGTGGTCCATGCAAAGTTGAAGATGCAATCTTTAGTCTTCAGTATATTTCATCCGAGTCTCTATAGAATTTAGCCTCGGGATTTAGAAAATAACAGCTATACAAGTACACTATGGAAGCAGCAGATGTATGTGCAGGTTTATCTCTTTCGGTTATCACTTGGTGCAAAGCGAGACAGTTACAGGACAACCAAACCGAGGCTCGACGAAAGAAGCGCTGTCTGCAGCTGCTGGCAGTTCGGCGGCTGCGACTAAAGAAACTCCATGAAACATGGATGCTGAGAGAAAAAGGCAGCAGACACAGTCGACTGCATCGCCTCTGTGCTCATGACAGATGGATGGAACTGGTAAGAGATTGTCCTTAATACATCCATAGGTGAGAGTAATATTCAGTAGGCTTCTTGTTTGTGATCACTAAGACTCATTAATATGCAAGAAAATTGCATTGACCATAGTAATGAAGTGCCAGATGATGCAAGTGTGTTTTTGTGAGATGAATTGCCTTACCGAAAACAGGTGACCGACTTATGATGGTTTAGTAATATGAATTAGTTAGAGCTGAAAATACAAAACATTTGCCAAGTACAGCTTCACAAATGAGTTGCTTGATTTCTATTATTGGTTGATTTCTGTTATTATTTTGATTATAACATATCGTGATTAATAATAATTAATAATAGTTATGCCTATCCCTAATTGTAAGGACTGTCCAATGTGTTCAGGGCCTCACTTTGTGTGCTTTCTTGTAATTCCCTGTCCAGCACTTCCTGCTAATCACTTGCATCTTTCTCAATTCCCAACCAGATAACACATCACTTCTTGAAGGATCGTATGCGACGAAGACCCAAAGTGTGGTTCTATCCTCGGATCAGCAACTGGTGGGAGAATGCAGCAGCTACTTTCACAGATGATCAGTGGCTGCAGTATTTCAGGGTATCGAGAGAGACTTTCTCCTATATTTGCACAACATTGAAGCCACAGTTGAAGAGGCAAGACACCACTTATCGCCTCTGTATCCCCCTACAGAAGAGAGTGGCTTTGACTCTCTATAAATTGGCTAACCCCTGTGACTACAAAACTGTGGCAGATCTCTTCGCTGTGGGGGTGGCGTCTGTTTGCCGCTGTGTGCATGAGTTCTGCACAGCAGTCATTGAACTACTTAAACCGCAGCTTGTTGTGACACCAAACGACTCCAAGCTTGTGAAAATGGCAGACTTTTTCTATCGCACATATGGGATTCCTCAGTGTATTGGTGTACTAGACAGTATGCACATTACAATCATCAAACCACCACACTACCAGTCTGAGCAACCCAATAGAGAAAGTTATCTTGCTATCTTATTACAAGCAGTTGTGGATGGCAATGGCATGTTCTGGGATCTGAGCATGAGCTGCCCAGCATGGGTGAATGATTCCAGTGGACTTAGAAAGTATTGGGCATGTGAGGATTTCCCCATCAGGATGCTCAACGTCTGTGGAACTGACAGTGGACGCTTTATTCTTGGTGATGCAGGGTATCCTTCTCACTACTGGCTTCTTAAACCATATAGCAACACGAACTGGCTGACTGCAGAACAAGAGCTGCTTAATACTCAGATTAGTCAAACGCTCAGTGTAGCCCAGCATGCGTTTGAGAGGCTGAAAGGTAGGTGGAGGTGCCTGAACAAACGAAATGACTGCAGTGTGGAGATTGTCAAGGACATGATAGAGACATGTTGTGTGCTGCATAATCTCTGTGAGAAAAACAAGGATACGTTCCTTCCAGAATGGATCAGTCATGAGTCGATTCAGACTGTTAATGGAAAGCCACAAAGGAATAGTGAGACAGACTAATTGCTTGCTTTACAGCAGTTTTTTACAGGATGATGCACAGTAATCTCTCTTTTTATTACCCACCATTACTGTCACCACCAGTGGCCAGAATTTCAGAAGTTTATTTCTGAGTGGTTGGTATATATCATTTATTTATATATGAGTCAATAAAAGACAATTTTATATAGATTGTGTTGCAAATTCACAAGTAACTGCGGCTGATGTCACTTTGTTGGTCAATTAAATAAATGGGCATTGATGAATAACTGTTAACTATGTATAAATGTGCCAGAGAGTGATACTAATAGTTAAGACTGTTTAGAGCTTTATTTAAATATTTTATTCACACATTGTTTACCCTATTCATTAAAATTATGAAGCAATATTATATGAATTATATGACTTGGACAATTTCACAGTGGTAAAACTCCAAACAAAACCAAAAAATAGTCTGAGGCTGTTAACGGCTATGGGTTGTGCATTGAATGACTCATTTATAAAATGAACTAGAATACAAGCTGTTAATCACAACAGTTACATAAAAGATATTACAGTGAAAAAAATACATTAAAATAATAATCATTTTCTTTCTTTTAAGGTAAAGAGAAAATACATGACATTGACATTTGTCAAGCAAAGCCATGCAGTAGTGTTCAGAATAAAGGGTAACTGATCAAATACCATCAGTCCATTGTTCTGTAGCAGGATTAGAATGTGTTTGTAGTTACAAAGTAAATAAAGATACATCCATGGCCATCAAAAATGTGCCATTCATAAAACAGCCAAAGGCATATGTCTTTACAAAGCTGCAGGGTCCTTTGCAATAAGCTTTGCAATTTGCATTAAGCAAGAGGTCAGCAGCTCACTGTCTTTGCTTCGAGCCTCCATCTCCTCACGCCTCAGCCTCTCCTCTCTTTCTGCTTCCTCTCTGCGTAAAGCCAGCTCCTGCCGCATCTCCTCACGCCTCAGCTTAGCTTCCCTCTCCCACTCTTCCCGCCTCTGCTCCTGCTCCTTCTCCAGCCACTGTCTGTGGCACTCTGTCATAGCAGTGAGAAACTCTTTTGTAGTGTCATTGTCAGCCCTCCGTTTATGAGTCTCTGCAAGAACAGAGCAGCTGTCAAACATCTGCATTGTTTTATGTGCTATTTTATTTGATAAAATATAGTTTTCCATGACTTTCAGCAGGGTTTTATGGTCAAAAACCCCTGTGAACCTGTTGCAAATATTGAATTAACCTCATATGAAAGGCAAACCAATGTTTGATTGATTGAGTTGACAATTCAGTTATGCAACAGTGGTTTCTATTGAGTTGAATGTCGTTTTAATGTGTCTTTGTCTATTTCAAAATTAAAAAATGCATTACAGCAATATTCAGTTTTGTTATAAAAAAAAGAAGAGGCCCAAATGAAACACCAAGGGAGCTCAGCAAGGCTGGACTAGTGTTTGACTTACCAGATCTGACCCTTTGAAATCCAGGATGATTACCCCTTCTGACGGCAGAGATCCCGCTGCTGTCTGTAGAGTGTGATCTGTCTGTTATATTAGGACACATGCACATTGGTTAAATAAACAGAAACTGTTGACAGTGTTCAGTAGCGCCACGGGGATATCGTGTGAAATATTTAACTATCCCAGTTGCTCACAAGATGTCAGGGGCTTGAAGCACCGGGTGCCATAAGCCCCGCTGTGCACATATAAAAAAAAATGTGACCTGCTGCAGTTTTAAACGACCGCTGTTTCTTGTACACATTTAGATTTCTGGGAAGCGTTAGGCATTTATGATTCTCAATGATACTGATTAGGATATACTTCCTTTACAGTCGCAGACCACACATCTTATCTGAGCAAACAAGCCATTGCCCAAAGGTTTAGTTACCTCCTGGCTGGGCCAAAGGTGGCTGGGCATTATCGCATTTGGGAGTTTCACTGGCCCCTAGCTGACCCTCTGCCCCTCCTTGTCGTCCGAGTACACTGTCCATTAAGTCAAAAAAGGGGAACTTCTTTCGTCCATCACTCTTGACAGTCTTATACAAATGTCTCATTTTTTTTAGTTTTTCCCTTACTTGGGTGGTTGTGCGCTGGATACCTAACTTTGCCAACTCCTCTACCATGAACTGAATGACTTCTTCGTTCCGACAAACGCCCTCCATTTTTTGCTGCACATTCTCGTCAGCCCATATGTTTAGCAAGGCTTTAGTTTCACTCATAGACCAATACTGGCGGCTAGTAGTGGACATTGTGAGGGTGTGCTTTAAAGCACCGAGATGGCTCGCTTCAAGTTCACATATACGCCCCCGCTAAAAAACGAAACGGCGACAAGTAGCTGCACTAGCTTTGCAGTGGAAACGGTCTAGGAGTCACAGGCACGAACAAGCACCAGCACGCAGACAGGTCGCTTTCAAATGCTACTCGGTAGTCTGGTAATGTCGTTTTAAGCATATTTGAGAAATGTATGTTGAGGATTACATTCAAATTTAATCATCATCACCATATATAAGTCATATATTATATAAATTGTAAAATTATTACATTTAAAAATACCAGAACAGTGGTTAGACCGAAGCGTGGATTTCCCGAGTCTGTGTTTTTTGAGAGGTAAATGAAAGGGTAAAGTGAAGTTGGTCACTTTATTGCTTTATTACCAATCAAGAGATTGGGGGGGGGCGATCGGTTACGAAGATGAACCCCAAATGACTTTTCTAGTCAATTAAAAGCAATTACCATTTTCCGATAGTCATGAAGGCAGCATTACCCCGTGACATCAGACGCTGACGAACCAGGGTATGTGACGAAGAACACGTACGGGGTGGGAACCAACCCACGAAGCTAGTAGCGATTCCTAGCATAGAAGAGCTTTGGCTAGCAATGTGACCACATCAGAATAAAAAAAGAGCCCTTCAGTGTTGCTGGTTATGTTTTTTGCTATATAACTACACATTGTTATGAGTGGGTAGAGTAGACACGGCCGTCAATCGGTTTTCAAAATATCAAACCATCATGGATGCAGTTAACGCGTTCAACATGGAGGTAAAGTTTGCTCGTGTTTTACCCCAGGCCGAAGAGCTAACGTTAAACCCGAAGGCTCACTTTAACGCTAACTAACATTAATGTCAGTTTGATTAAGTTAACGCAAGCTAATTTGTTTGATAGCTAAGCTAATAGTAATTATATTAAACTTCAACAACTGAATTGTTGTTGTTTTTAGGAAACGCTAGTTCAGTTATACGTGGTCTGTTATAACGTAAACATGGCTTGGTTGGATTTGTTAGCCGCTAGCTTAAGTCGAGTTCAACGCTTGTACGTTAATCTTGCAAGGCCTGTAATTTTAGTGTCCAGCTAATTATTAACTTAACGTTACACCTCTGAGACCACGATAAACTGTCAGTAGAAATGTTCAGGATAAGAATAGCTTCTGTAGCTTTATACCACACTCATGTACAATTAGTTATGTGTCCTGCTATCAGTTTTACAAATGAAGCTGGCGTTAACGTTACCTTTGAGTCACCAGGTAATGTTAGCACTGCTAACCACTAATGTTGCTTGTTTTGAGGAAAAGTAAATGTCACTTAGTCCATCGTTATTAACGCAAACCAATTTTATTGTTGCCACCCGAGGACTCTGGACTGTCGTCTTACCTTGCTGTGTTTTTTTGAATGTGTGTGTCTGTGGTGGTGGGAAATTTGTGTATGGAATTGCTACAGAGTGGTTTATTTGATGTGACACATTTGAGTTAGGTGCTACATTAAGCTGTTTGCTGCTTTCAAAACTTATCATGACGCTTTTAAAGACAAACCCCATATATTAATCAAAATATTTAACTCGCGTGCGACCCATGTTTGACCAGACTACTGGTCGCGGGTATATCGACACCAGTGACCATTCACATGATTTCTATACCTTACACATTCTTGTAGAAGCTGAGTGCCTGATATTTTTGAAATCCAAGCTACAGTAAAAGTCAAAATTGGCTTACATATCTGTATATGTATGTTGATGGGCCTGAGGTAATGAACAAACATTGTCTATGAGGTCATCTCTTAGACATAAATCCTTTATTTTAACTCGCAATTACATTGAGGTAGAGACCAAACAAAATATCCTAGGCGCAGACAAACACAAATTCAGAGATTGTTTGCTGTTACTGAATTTTCTATTGTCTACGAGTGGGAAGTGGCTGTATGTTGCTATAGTTTAGTGGTGTCTATGTTGCCTATTTGTCATATAAATCAGGACACTGCATGTTTTCCAATGTTATTGTATACCAGTATTTTTCCTCTTTTAAATTAACTGATGTAATTCTTTTTTGAAAACCGTTCAGTTGTTCTCCATGATTGACATGAAGCCTCCAATATCCCGTGCTAAGATGATGTCTGTCACAAAATCAGCCATCAAAGCTATCAAGGTAAGGACAATACTGTATAAATTTTATTATCACATTAAAGGACCAGTGTGTAGGACTTAGTGGCATCTAGCTGTGAAGTCGCAGATTGCAACCAAGTGAATACCACTCACCTTCCAAGCGTGTAGGAGAAACCACGGTGGCTGAGAAACAAACCTATCTAGAGCCAGTGTTTGGTTTGTCTGTTCTGGGCTAATGTAGAAACATGGCAGACTCCGTAGGTAGAAGTGGACCTGCTCCCTCTTTCAATTAAAAATGGCTCAAAAAAATGTAACGAAAACACGATTCTTATTTTCAGGTGATTATACACTAATGAATACATACCTATGAATATTTCATTTCTGCCAATAGATCCTCCTAAATGTTACACACTGGACCTTTTTAAAGAGTGGCTAATGCAAGTGGGGAACTCCTAGACTTTTGATTTAGTTCTGTTAGATTTAAACACTGTCATTATACCCAAAGCATTGTGACTTGACCTACTATGGGTTTTGGCAGTAAATAACGGAATAATGAGAATTTTCCTAATTTGTCTTAGATATTGCTATCTTTCATCATGCAAAAATCAGATCTGATTGATAAACATTACCTCAAGGAATACTATACCTATAAAATTTAATTTTTACATCAATTACTTACCTCGGGTAGTGTGGATTGCTGGATGCAAACGTTTGTACTTTGTACTAGTAGGTACTCATTTCTGTGGCTGCAACTGACTGAGATAGGGCCGAGGGTTTACATCATTGGCTACATACTAGGTAGTCAGTAGAGTGAGCAACGACTAAGCAGTACTGCTCCAACAGTTCTGCTGGCTAGTGACAAACCATATGTGGACATTAGGGAATTTTGGAAGATATATTTATCAGTATTTGAGTGAAAAGATGTGTTTGGATGTACTGAGCATAAGAGTGGAGATAAAACTCTTGGAGAATGCTGTGCTAGTAGTTGAAAAGTTTTCGCAGACATTTTGGTATTATTTTTCTATTTTTAGAATGGGTCTCCTCTTTCCATTCAGCTTAACTGTATCAGGTAATGGCTGAAACATTTGAAAGCTTTATTCTCTATGGCATAATGTTAGAGTGCAGCTTTTTCATCATTCCAGACTACAGGGGGTGAGTAAATGATGTAAAAATTCAGATATTGAATAAGCCTTTTCCTATCTTGCAAACCTGATCCCTTTTTTGGGGCGTGATATTTCCAAAGGCATCAAGAACCTGAACATGACTGGTTAAATGTGATGTTTGTGTGGTCTTAATGGGTGCTGAGACATTTTGTATAACTTGGAAATTTAATGTCAGATTAAAACCTACCATCTAATTTTAAGATGGCAAATTAATCTTTCATTTTATGCCAGACAATGTGATGCTTATTTGACTGATTACAGAGGTCATGTAGTAAATGAGAATTATATCATTGCAATTTTTCATTGCTGTTCCTGACCTCTATTGTTCTATCTTGCATGATTAAAGTATTGTCTAGAATTCTGTGACTGATATTAATTTTTGTCTTTTATTAGCTTTACAAACATGTTGTCCAGATTGTTGAAAAGTTCATCAAGAAGGTATGTACTATAGAGCCTCTTACTGTACATTTTTATTAAACATTTAAGTTCAAAGTGCTCTTTACAAATGCAATTTGTCATGAGACAATACGAATAAATAGTTTTTTGTTGTTGTTGTTTTTTTTGTTTCCATTAGTGCAAGCCAGAATTGAAAGTTCCTGGTTTGTATGTGGTCGATTCCATTGTTCGACAGTCACGGCATCAGTTCGGTGTTGACAAGGATGTGTTTGGGCCCAGATTCTTGAAGAACTTCACAGATACCTTTCAAAACCTTTACCGATGTCCAGAGGATGAGAAGGTGCTCTATGTTTGTGCTTTTGGTGTTGTATATAATTACAATGAATGATAAGGATTTAGGATTTTATTAGGATCCCCATTAGCTGATGCAGAACATCAGCCACTCTTCCTGGGGTCCAAACAAAACATAAAAGCATGACAACAGATAAGACATTTAAAGACAAAATATTTCAAGGGTGGGATTGCTTTGTTTTTCTTTATCAGAGCAAAATTGTCCGCGTCCTGAACCTGTGGCAGAAGAATGGTGTGTTCGACATGGACATCATTCAGCCTCTGATGGATATGGCCAATGGAGCCATTGTACCTGCCCCTACACAGGAAGGTAGAGAAATTAATATAATTCTCTTTGTGCACTGTTTGAATGTTTATAACAATGCACTTGAGCGTTACCTAAGAGTAAAGGAAAGTGAGGTTTTAATTTGTCTACTGTTTGATGAACTTCTTGTGTCTGAACAGTTCCCACTGACCCCCAGCCAGAGACACATCCTGCTGTCGCTAGTGCCTCAGTTGTGCCTGTGCCCCAGCTACCCAGTCCTGATGCCTTAGCTGCTGTGGCACAGTTGTTTCAGTCCCCCCATGGTCAGGAGGTAAGCAATAAATTGGTTTAAGTGCTTCAACCATTCTGGATTATGGCAGGTAAATAATTGTTTAAATTCTGAATGACTCCTCCCTCTCCTTCCTCTAGCTGCAGAGGATGCTCCAGAACTTCCAGCAGGCAGACAAGACTCTGGCAGCCACCATTGCAAACAACATACCAAACCCACCCCAGATGCCTGTGGCCCAGCTCAACCCATACAGTGCACATGCAGAAAAGAAAAGCTCTTTAGCTGAGGTAATAGCATAGCTCAGTGTCACAACATTACCTGCTGTGATCATATGCAATTTACTTTTCTCATTTACTTAACTGTGTATGTATATATATATATATATATATATACACATATATATATTTCCTCAGAAACTTCTTGATCGATTTGACTATGATGATGAACCTGAGGATATATCAGCTAAAGAAGGCAGTGCCCAGTCACAGTAAGTTTCAATTAAATTTATATATGCTGAAACATTTATATACATACAACAATACATACATTGTATGAAAGGGCAGGGACAACAGCACAGCATAATTTTTTAGGTTGAGACTTCAAAGCCTGTTTCATATATCACACCATTGCTGCTATTTCACCTTTGACAGCTGAAAGAAAATACCTTGTTTGCAATTAGTGCTGCTAACATGTAGTCATACACTCACATCAGTCAGTCAATCAGCTGTTAAAGGGCAAAATATCTGTTGTTACATCCTATATTGACTCCAGTATAGCCAGATTTTAGTTCAAAAGTGTGTGTGTGTGTGTGTGTGTGTGTGTGTGTGTGTGTGTGTTTTGGGGTTTTCTGGTGGAGCCGAGGCAGGTTAAAGCCCTCCTCCAGCAATGTGTTTCGCTTAATATTCCTTCACTTTGCTGTTTTACTGTCACTGTGCAGAATGATGTATGTCCAGATTAGGCTTGGGCGGTATCTATTTTTTCATACCTTCGTACTTTCCTGACATTTCACTGGGGTATACGGTATATGACGGTATTTGTGTTTGTTTGTTTTTTTTAAATATAAAAGCTGAGCTGCTGGTGATGTTACCCTGTTTAGCCACAACTTTCTTCAACAAGGCAAATAGTGGACACAGCTTTGTCTGTGTTGGCTGGCTCACCTTTATCATCAGGACTAAATCCAAAATACTCCCAAACAGGGCCAGAGGCATTTGTCTTTCTTACTAGTCGTGTAACGTTATCCCTAGCACTTGCAGTCGCCATCTTTCTCAGCTCAGCTGCCTGCTCCACTAGTAGAGACTGACCTCTGGTGGCGCATGCTGTGCACTACAATACATCGACTCCATACAGCATCTCTGTATCAGTTTAATAGAAAGAGGAGCGTCTGTATTTTAGATGGAATTGAAAATCATACCTTAAGGATTTCTAAATACCTTAGTATACCGTAATACCTTGATACTGCCCAAGCCTAGTCCAGATACTAACAGGCTGTTTTCACATTCATCTACTGAAAGGGGAAAGTTTCTCTTTGCTCTCAGTTTAACTCTTGTACCTACAAGAGAATTTTGTGACATCACAACTACTTTGGAAGCCAATCCTGGTCCAGTATGTAACTTAAACATGTGATGTGGAAACACTGAGAATGGACTTTTCAGTGAAGTAGGAGACATCTTCTTTCCAGTAGTTAAACTTTTGAAATTAACAATATTGCATATTCACAGATTCTGGATTTCTGGATATCTAGATAGATGTAATTTAAAGAACTTTTAACTAGGTTATTGAGCTTTTTGTTGAAAGACCATATCAAACACAAATTATTATTTTAGTATTTTTATGTTTTAAAACATGTCTTGAAGGGATCTTTTAAGAGGATGGCCGCAAGGACGAATAAGCAAAATGCCCCCCCAAATTTCTAGTTGTCTTACATATTCATAATGTGCACAAAACCAGTGAATGAAAACACATCAGTCAGTGGTAATAGGCCAGTTTCACTGCAGATATTGACTTGTCAGTGCACTAGGGAAAACTCAGAACATCATTGATTATTCTGTTATATTAAAATGCCCTAGTAATCCATACCACTGAGCCAGCATGCACAACACCAAGTTTGTGGAACTGGAATCCCAAAATGCAGACCAGGTTAATATTATGAACCACTTCTGCGCTAATATGTCAAAATAGCTGCTGTGAAAAAGACCTGCAATTCTAATTGTTTTGGTGTCATTTTCTTTTAATGTATTTTGTTTGTAATACCCAGACTCTCTATCTGTGTATATTTTGTCATGACAGAGGCATTCCTGAAAATGTGTTTAACCAGTTTCCTGGTCAGATGCCCAACACAGAGAATGTTCATCCACATATGATGGGACAGACTGGTGGTATAGAGGTATCCATTTATAACTGCATTATATAATAACTCAACTAACTCTCAAATATAGCAATTCTCTAGTATAATACCAGCATGCTGTCCAAAAGTTGTTTGAAGAAAATGTTGATGCAGAAGCAAAACATTGCTCTTATCACACTTTGTCTTATGAGATGTCCAGCCAAAATTATAGTTAAAATGATGAATACTTCAAATTCTTATGTTTTGATTATGTAAAGTATCTACTGTGTGGAGCTACAAGCTTCAGTTAAAATGTACTGTGGCCCTGTGGTGTCTGTTTTTTTAACTCTCCTGTGGCTGTCTCTTTGTCCTCCCTTAGCATGGTGGAGGAATGAGTCATGGTGAACATCATATGATGCCAGATGAATTCCGTTCCATAAATGAAGCTTATTCACTATCGCGGGTAAATTGTCAAACCTTCAAATCTTAGTTTAACCTGATTTGAATGTCTCTCTTGTGAGAGAAAGACTTTCAGTTTAAGGTCCTCTGCATATTCGTTTGAATGTCAACTTCAAGTTAGTTAGTTAGTTAGTTAGTTTTTCCTCATTAGTACAATTGAAGCAGGACAATACCATGGCTACCTCAATTGGCAGGGAAGTTTCTGTGTTGTGCCACGTTTGAATTTGAGACCCAGGGTGTGAACTCTTTGAATTGGAACTCTGCTCATTAATTTGGGAAAAATAAAATTGTCATGTCATAATTGTCTAATAGGGAAATTCAAGAGAAGACTCAACTATGAGGCAGGAGGGCAGACACAGAGGCTATGGCAGGAGATCAAGATCCAGATCTGGTTCCAGGTAAATGGCTGTGCTCATCGCGGATAACTGTGTAGTGCTGTGGATTTCAGTTAGATGTTTTCAAATACAGTTCTGTTTGTCATAGATTTTATTGGGGCACATGTTACACTTTCCAAAGCTTATTTTGTAACCACCGTTAATGTTACAATCAGAAAGCATGGAGCATTTAGTACAGTGCAGCGCAGGCACTGACACTCAGCTCCTGCTGTGGACTCCCAGAACTCTGTTCATATAGTAATTTCCTACTCTGCTAATGATGAAAAGGATAACTTTCCTCTTAGGAATTGCATTATTTGCCATGTTCAGCTGGTTCAATGTTTTGTGTTTCAGATCTCCCAGGAGAAGAAGGTCAAGATCTTCATCCCGCTCAAGAAGGTCTAGGCATCGACGCTCTAGTTCCCGCTCCAGAGAATGCCGCTGGAGATCTCGCTCTCATTCTCAGGACAGGAATGAAAGAGAGAAGGACAGAGAGCGCAGACAGAAAGGTCTTCCCAGCATAAAGAGCCAGACTCTCAGTGGTACGTGCTGCAACAGAAACAAACCTGTGAATAATGTTATGATACTTACATTAGACAGAAATGCTGCAATCACTACTACATGCAAGTCACACCCCCAATATCTACCTTGTCTAACCCTGTTGACAGGAGCCACTTTGATTTCACAAGTGATTATTATAATAATTAAAAAAAATTATGAGTAACAAGAGCAGCTGATAGAAGGTTTTGTAGTCCTAACTAATACTGCAGAAACCAAAAGTGAAAGTACTCAGTATTATGGTTATCTAAAAGTCCACTTCTCATTATCAGTTTACACCTCATACAAAGCCTGACTCATGTTTTCTAAAGATGCAAAAGTAAAAAGAAAGAGCTGGCTACATTTTTGGATTCCTTAGCAACATATACCCCATTTACACCTAGCACTAACACACAATCTGTATCTGGATATTGTATATGGATAGGCAAAAATGCATGTTAATGAGTGGTGTAAATGCACACAGAACGCATTTTGACAGGAATGTGATCGGATCCGCCAGACCACATCTATACACCTGAGACCCTGATCACGTTTCAGTCAGGTGTAAATGCAATCATGTTGTACAGTATTTAGCCGGGTAAATTACTGTAGGTGGGGTAATTACCTTGGAACAAGGAAAGGCTGGAGAGGGCTCTTTGTTTTATAAAATGTAGCAAAAGTGGCAACTTCAAGGTTGTATGCTGAGGGCAAGGGGTACGTTTTTTGTTGTTTGTTTGGGTGGGGTTAAGTACAGGGCAATTGGATGCTAACAGGGTAACCAGATTTGTCATTCGTTCTCATTTCCCAGCCAAACTGGGTAACCATTACCTAGATTTCCTGGGCTACCAGATTTGTCAACCATTTCTTTCATGCTTTCTGGTTGCCTAGGGAATCTGAGTAGCCATTACAGTTGAGCCGTAAATTCTAAGTCAACTCTATCCATGGCAACACATACCAGTAAAATAGTATCAAGCATTCACATTTAAACAGATAGTAAAGTTAAACGGAACCTAAATTTCTTCCATCCTCCAACCAGTTGCTAATCTCATTTTGCTTTTAGTTTGCAGCACTACACTTTGGGTTGGACAACTAGACAAGAAAACTCAGCAGTCTGACGTGATGTCCCTTTTGGAAGAGTTTGGCCAGATTGAGTCCATCAATGTGAGTTTGGACAATTCACGTCAAAGATATGTGTAATCTTCTCTGATCTTAAGATAATGTTTTCAAGTGTTTTACTACCTTTTGCTTTCTCTCTGTCCAGATGATTCCTCCAAGGGGTTGTGCTTATATTGTTATGGTTCACAGACAAGATGCCTATACAGCCTTGAACAAACTCAGTAGGGGGGCATACAAAGTCAATCAGAAACCTGTTAAGGTACATAAACTTTTACACAGATTGCTCTTTTTTTCTTATTTTATATTGGATCTGTATAAGTTGTTTTAGTAGTTATTGTTAACTTGATGATTATAGCTTATGTCATTCTTGCCTAGATTGCTTGGGCTTTGAACAAAGGCATAAAATCGGCACACAAAAAGTTCTGGGATGTGGAGCGGGGAGTTACTTACATCCCCTGGAGCAAAGTCAAAGTTGAGGAGTTGGAGAGCTATCGGGAAGGGGGTATACTGGATGGAGAGACACTAAATCCAGGTAAAAACTTTGCTATTCCTTTAGCATGGCCAAGATTCACCTGGTGCAGGCCATTAGTAATCATTTCCCTTATGTTATCATTGTGTTTTCCATTGTGCACAGATTGGAATAATGCCAAGGACCTCAATAAGCAGGCAGCTGTAAATGGAGCACTGGAATGTGTACCAGCAGATGGAACCATCACTGCTCACATTCAGGTAATGCTAATACAGTCTTTAAACACCTTCTTTTTAATATTACAAGTGCTGTTATTTTATTGGTTTAATTGCCTTGGTGTTGGAGGCTTACTTTACAATTTTTCTTGTGGAGGATGTAAGGAAAATAAATTATTGTTGCATATGAGTAGTGGAGCTTATCTGAACCACCCTCTCATCTTCTCTTCAAAAATCAAGTCATGGCAAGTTTAAATTTAAAGGAAGTACCCAAGTGAACAACTAAATCTTCTAAATCAAATCCGAGATATTGTGAAATCTCTATGCAGTACAATGTTAGAAATACTGCATCTAAAGACTATCCCATTCAGTGAGAAATACTCTGTAAATCAAAGTTTACACATGGCACCTTTCTAATGCTTACTTAGCTTTAGAAAGCTTTTATCAGAACTTGTAGCATGGGCCAGGGGAAATACCTTGTCCTAACTGGCTGAAAAGTGTCTTAAAATTGTATACTGAGACACCTGAAACCTAATTCCAGTAAATAGTGAAATCACTGTTAAACTATAAATTGGTGCTCAGCCTATATTAGGACATAAATAACCATAGTAACATTACTGATGCTTCTGCTATGTTATTGGTGAAATTCACTAATTTTTAAAGTAACTGACATATCATACAAAGATACTCACCATTTCAGCCAAAATAGAGATAAAAAATAGATGGTTTTCATTTTCATCCATGGTATAAACGCAGTGTCAGAGTAAGAAAATACTTGGCCAGTCAAGAATTTAATTTTGCATACTGACTATGTCTTAGCCTATCACCCACTGTCTTGGTCAGTATAGATTGCATCTACACTTTCTATTAGTGATTTACACTTATCTGGTCTGGTATACAGTAGGGCTAAAACGATTCCTCGAATAACTCGATTAATAAAAAACATTGATTAATTTTATTTGCATCGAAGCTTCGTTTAATCCACATAACTATATACAGCTCACTGTGTTTCACATGGATGATTATTACAGTCGCTTACGCTGTATGTGATCAGAGATGGTTCAGAGCGTCTTTGGTGTGATTTGACAGCGCGGATTACAAAGAGGAGGAAGAGAAAGAAAAGCGGACCCAACAAAAGGTATATGAAGGCTAGAAAAGAATGTAGGCTACGTTAATTATGGCTATATGTAATGGCTTGTTACGTAAAACAACATGGTGGATAGTTATGTCCTTAAGTTAGCTAGGTTTTGTTCAAGAAAATAAACACAGAAAATAAAATGCTGCAGTCAATTTGTGAAAGCCTGAGTTAATTTCATGTTCAATTCATGTTATTATGATAGTCACAGTTCCTGTCGACTCGTTTTTGCCTCCTACGAATGCCACAAAGAAGACTGTAAAGGCTTACGTTATGCCTGAGCTATAGTTAGGTTGAAACTTGTAGTTCTAAAAGTAAAGTATATATACCTTTTTTGCATTTCAGTTTTCTTTAAAACCCAGAATGTAATATGGCACTTAAATGTGCTAAATGGGTTTAGTTTTGACATATAGTATTATTGTATGCAATTTAAGCAATAAAAAGGTAGATTTTTCTAAAAATGAAACCAATTAAATTTGTTAATTTTAAGAGACCTGTCTTATTTTCTCTTTTGCATATTTAGTATTGCTCTTTAACAAAGCAAAAGTATTTCTTATCCTATTACTTGATTAAGCGATGGAATAATCGGTAGAATACTCGATGACTAAAATAATCGATAGCTGCAGCCCTAGTTTACACTAGGCTTAGATGAAATAGGCTGCTGATCCCGAGGCCAGCAGCGACAGCTGATTTAGTGTCAAAAAATGCTACAAATTTACCTCTTGGCCAGACTTTGGGTTTATGTGTGTGTGCAAATGTATTTGGGCTTGTGAAACTCCATGTGTCACAACTGAAGTATAACTGTGGATGACAAATGCTTTAAATGGAACCCATTTAATACCCATGCGATATCGCTTGAAAAGCGACACAGTGGCACGCAAGTTGTTTGTGTAGAGGTTAGTTATTGGTGTCATATTTGATACCATCATTGTTGATGGTTCTGAAATATCAAGGTACTTATTTTGGCTATGATATAATAAAAAATGGTATAGATACAGCCAATAGCAGATGTATTCATTCTTTCACTCAACCCTACAGAGACCCATAATAAACGCTTAAAAATTGTCGCCCTTCTTTGCTCATACTAAAAAATGTTGGCATTTTGAGCAGCTCGACTTTCTAAGCAAGATTGGGAGCACTCAGTCATTCTCATTGTAGTCTTGACGTTGAACACTGAGCTTGACGCTTGCCATGTGAATGTTTCTCAAAGAGGTCAGACAACCTGTAATTGTCGCAACTTAATGCCCAAGACTAGAAGTGCTTTTAGAAAACCTTCGCAGTCAAGGTGTGTGCAACAGATGTGGAATATAATAGTATTTGGACTGCTGAATTAAACTGTTTTTATGAAAAGATACATTTTCACTTTTCTGTATTAAATGAATACCAGATTATTTACCCTCTAAGAGGGGTTGTCAACATGTCACTCATATCTTTCTTTGCATCATAAGGGTTGTTTCAATCACCAAAAAAACAGACAACTTTACCACATTTCAGATAAGCTCCTCTGCTGAATTCAGCAATGCCTATTCATCCATTTCTCCTTTTTCTTTGCAAAATATTTGCGTCTTCACTCGGTAACCTTGTACTGTGCAGTATAACTTATTCAAATAAAGTGGGAATTACAAAAACCTTTACTGTGGTATGTGTAGAGGGAAGCATTTATGTTATCCTTTCTGTTTTCAGTAACTCTTCAAGTACTACTCAATTATCCAGAGTGTCTGGGTTTGGCAAAGTTATCAGTAATTAAGTAAAAATCATCTAATCAACATCTAATTACAAAACAGTTTTTATAACCAACAGTGGTTGAATGACAACAAAAATATTTAAATGGGTGAATAGATGAATCAGCTTCTTGGTGAGAAATTTATGTGTTTTGGTTGCAATTTGTGTGAACCTTAAACTCATGAATATACAAACTGATAGTGAGCTTGCAATAACTCAATTAAAGCAACAAAATAAATGTGAAAAATAGTATTTTCGACAGTTCAGGTGATCATCCAATATGAAGTCAGAAGTCTAAGTTTTAATGAGCAGTTTTGTTAAGATTTTAAAACAAAGTCCTCTCGTAACAACATGCTGAATAAATGGTAAACAAACTAGATTTAATAAAACATGATCCAGCTGGACTGTCTGCAACAGACCATACTTAGCAGGCCTGCTAAACTGCGCACCTCACTGTGAAGAAAGGTTGCTCACATGTCTTGAGGTCAAGAGTATCTGACTGTTGGCTGCTGGTGGGACTTAAAGACCTGATTGGGAGGAAGAGTGTCCAAGTGGGAGACAAGGTAAGCCGACAACACAGTTAGAAACTTATGCTAAATCCGCCGATTGTTGAAAACTGAACAGGACGTATGATTTTTGAATTTGTTTAAATATGTTTTTGGCAAGGGGAATATTGCCTGTTCATGAAGGGGTGAATGGCAACTTAAAATAAAATCACATCTGCCACTCCTAAGTATGTTTCTTAAAGAGGTGGATCTGAATTTTTTTTTTTTGTCTGTTTATACTACATATAGCAGGTTTTATTTTCAGTAATCTATGCTTTTCTTTATACCGGACATTGAGTGCGTGCCATTGATTGAATTATTAGGGGAAAATTCCACAATCCTTAACAAAAACAACAAAACTACTCAAATCACCCATGCAGCATAGTCTTAGGTATCCTTCTCTATGCTCCATTCCTACAATACTGTTGTGGTAATTTTTTACTGAACTAACCATTTTTCATGCTTGCCTTTGACTCTGTTGTTAGGCTGACTAGTTCTCTCACATCGTAAAAGATATTGGCTGTAGTTTAGCTTAGTTAGCCGTTTAGAATATGATCAGGAAAGAATTAGAATAGCAAGCCTACAATTATCTCTTTTTTTTTTTTTGAGACAATGCGATTGACTTGTTATATATTCAGTTTTAAACTTATTCAATAAAGTATAGTATAATTTTAAAAAGTATAAAGGTAAGAGAAAATGAATACTGCCCAGACCTACTGTTATTTTTGAAGATTTTCTTTTCTTAAAATGTAAGTACCCTGTGTTCTTCACACTGAAGATAGAAAGAAATCCGTCAGTTTTATAATCAATTGTGTATTTGAAGTTTTTATACAATGGCACTTAATGGAAAGGAGCTGCCAACTTGAAACTAGATTTGAAATTTCAAATCAGCTCTTGAAATTACATATTTTTGCGATTTAATAAATAAAACCAAATGTTATTGGCCAAATAGGGATGTATGTGTAAATGTCTGCCTGCTCAATCATATTACACAAAATACGATATATTTGAGGCTAAACTTGGCCTAGAAGCTATGAAAGATACATGAGTTGACCCTTGTTGTTCTTACTGCAGTGCCATTCTTGACAAGATGCAAATTCAGGGCAGTTAGCGAGCAGAGATACTTTATTCTTTGACACTTCCCCAAACCTTGTAATCTTTGACTTATGCTGCTCAGTGAGGAGCAAAGGGACTTGAATTTGAATTATAATTAACACTTTTGCTGTGTCCTCTACTTTGAATATGTGGAGTTCCAAACCTGAAGCAAAAGGAAGAAAGTTCTTAAATGTCAGGCTACATGCATGTTGTGTGTTGTTTGTCGCAAATGTCTGCAAAAAAAATAACATGCAACAGGACACCAGTAGACTGCACACTGTGCCCCCATGTTTACCCACCTGGCCATTTTATGGTCACTTTATACCAAAGAATATAAAATGGACATGAAAGCAAAAGATAAATGAGTAAATATTCATCCCATCGAAGCACTTGCTTGTCACTGTTTTGAAGACAATTTGAGAAATGTGAGTTGTCTTCTGTATGTGAAGGCCACATCTGGCCAGCTACCATACATAACTGAATTTCATCAGAGCACCTTCAGGGACTGTCACTTCAGGAGGATGAGATGCTTTCACTCTTCTTGATGTTTCTGCGTAGGTTTTTCTATTAGATGTGATAGGCCGGCAAAGAGCTGTGATGTTTTCTGGAAAAACATAGAAAATGTGAATTTGAAAATGACTGGTAGTTAAGTCTTGTGGTGTTACACCTCCCCGTTTTTCAAAATTTCTCTGATTGTGGGATTTTACAGAAATGCACTTCTAAATTTTAAGCGGTACCATTTTTTTTTTTTTTTTTTTTTTCCGTCCAATTACTGCAAAAACTTCTCTGGCAGGCGTCTTACATACCCACATAATGACAATCCAAATTTCTTGATGATTTTTTTTTATTTTTTATTTTTTAAAGGGAATGCACCAGTTTGAATTCTTTGGATCCTTGCTTTTCTCAGGCTAACCACTTTTAATACCCGCAAACTCGTCACCCTTTGGCAAATTCGTTTTGGATGTGAGATGTGACACCCAGAGTTTTTTTTTTCCTCTGGGAGTTACCGCTGCATATAAACGTTTGGTCATCTGCCTCTGCCTGCACAAATCACAGACAAACTTATTGCAGGATGACTTGGCCACACTTTTGGTTACTCAGATAGTAATGCAAACTGAGGTAAACCCTTTTGTTTTCAGTTATATTGCTACCTATAACATTATCTTGTCCAAATCAATTGAGCATTGAAAGCAGCTAACTCTAGCTTGGTTTGGTCCAGTGACACCAACATTTGCTCAGCCTACAATGTATCACGTGCATCACAAAACCCATGCTATTACGTACTACGTAATCCCACACACCGACAGCTTCTTGGCACACATGTACGTGTCACAACATGCCGCCGTCCTTTTTACCAACATCAATGCGCGTCAACTCTCCAGAAAAGCTGAAGTTTCATCACATTTGCTCCCTGGACCGGCACATCCCAGCTACTGTACCTTGACTGGCTCTTCTGTATGGGATTTTTGGGGTGTGGTACGGGTGTCAAATAACATTTCAACTAATGTGACATTGCCAGTGTGTTTTGCGCTAAAAGGATGGAGTTTCACTGTCCGCCGTCTGCTAGTGCAGCAGAGAGGAGGAGCGAAGTGGTCGAGGAACAAAAGGTGGCAAGAAAGAGGCACATGGCTAAGCAGTGCCAGTTAGAAGAAAAATATGCACTTGAACATGCAGTTGAATTGAACTGTTCAGGCGAAGTCTGCTCAATGCAGTGGGGTTGACAGAGCTTGGGCCACTTTTTTTTTTTTTAACCTCTTGCAACATACTCAAAGTAGCTTAAAAAGGAAGCACATCATGTATCTTTTCCCATATTCCATATTTTCATTTCAGAATTATTGAATCTATTTACATGTTAAAATGGTAAAAGGTTTCTTCTCAGAAGTATTCCTCTGCACCCCCGACAGGGGTTCAGTTCATTTCACAGTTTGGTTCTTTTCACCGCAAGGTCAAGTGGATGATCTCTAATCTTGCATACAGTACACAACTTCCTACGTTGCCTAGTCTCATGACAGATGCCAAATATCACTTGGCATCCCGGTTCTAATGCTCTTATAACGTTTGGGTCTGATGTCAAAGCCCATTTGTATGAGCTCAGTATTTCATTGAAAGGTCAGAAAATTGAAAATTATTGCTTCTACAGGTAACCATGCATGTTGAAGGAAAGCGGATACAACAAAAAATGTAATGGGATGAAGTGGACAAGGTTTGATAAAAAAAAAAAGTTGCAAGCAAAGGATAAAAAGTTTTTATTGCTCAATTAGAACACAATAAACAACAATTTAACTACAGAGAATGCAAAGATGGCTTATGTGCAGTTGACACAAAACATGAACCTCTGTGTTAACTGGCCTCCTGCTTGTTATTTTTTAAAACAATGTTGGCATTTTGGGAGCTTTGTGGGAAATGCAGCTTCTTTTCTACACAGTTTTTAATAATAAAAAAAATAAAATTAGTGTACATGAATGGGAAGTGGCCTGCAAACAAAACTGTAAAAAAAAAACAAAAAAACAAACAAACTATTAAATCAAGGCACATTGCAAACATGTAATTTCCTATGCACAAGATGTAAAATAATAGGAATAAAGACTATTCCAAAATTCAGCAGTCAGAAAAGTAGTAATCAAAAACTGTACTGTAACTGCATAAATTACATTTTTCACTTGGACATTTAGCTTTTTCACACTTTCTTTCATAGTTTTTTTGTTGTTTTTTAACAGTCATATAGTTTATGTGAAACCCTCATATCTTCACAATATTAAAGAATATAAATTTTTCATGATCTAGTTGTGAGAACAGAGAAACCCCACTTGTAAATGTTCATATAATTTTTAAAATTGAAACTAATATATAAAAAACATCAAAATTACATTGATGATGTTTCTACCAGACAGTTGCTGAATTATGATGATAAATTGCAAGGCCACTTTCAACCCATGTTTTTTAAATGGATCTGTAAAGGGCTGTTTTTTTTAATAATGTTCAGAACGTACAATTTTCTAAACATTTCAAATCACTTAGATTTGTGCTTATTTTTTATTAGCTTATGTTTAAACTAAAGCCATTCTAAATCTTGATATTTACACATTAGGTTCTTTTGGATGTAGGTTTTCACAAAGGTTTTGCCTTTTTAACATCCTCAAGCCTGTGCTTACAATAGAAATAATAGAAAGTATTTGTGAATTTATGAGCGAGAGACAGGAGAATGAGAGACTCAGAATGTGCTGGTGTGATGTAAAACCTCGAGCTGTTCTGTCTATCCTCGATTTTTTTACTTTTTTATGCACGAATAGGCTCAGCTGGTTCAGGCATTAATATGGCTTATAATGTAAAATCTGAACAGTCTCCTTTCAGTCTTTCAAATGAAGTGACATTTCAAGGAAAGGGGAATTCTTCAATTACATCATGTAGTGGTCTAGATCCATGTGTGGAGAACATCAGACTCACATGAGGCCTCACAAAGGTGAGTGTTATAGAAATGATCTTTGGATATTGAGATTTCCACTCTTGGATCATACTGTGGAATGGTTGGAAGGTAATGAAAGGCTCATTCATAATAAAGTGGACTTTTGAAATTTGTTTTTACTCATGAATGATCTAAGATATCAAGGCCAGTTTATTGTGGAGCTGCCTCATTACTATCTTTTATCACATGTCTTATAAGTAGCAGGTATAAACAAAGAACAATGGAATTATATTGACAAGAGTACTGAGATGGTACCCGTCAGGGATATGAGTCTTGATCAAAGATCCAGTGCCCAGCTGCCTGGCTCGTGGGGTTTCCTCAGTGGAATTAACGTGCAGGAAAAATGGAGCAGCAGATATCCTGTATTTTCTGCTGATGGAGTGAAACACCAGGGTAAGAGCAGACCCCTCTGTTGCTACCCCCGGATTACTGACTGCATAAAGGCTGTTTAACTCATGAACTGCTTTTTCTTACTTTCAATTGTGTCTTAGTAGTTGTTAAACAGCATTAAAGATTGTGCACATATAAAACAAAATGATAGGTTATTTTATGGGCTGTCATTATGTTCCCTCCCACTTCATTGCTGCAGGTAGTTAAATTATGATAATTATACTATACTATAATATACTGTAAATACCTCCAGGTAATGATTTGGAATAATTTGGTACAAGGACTTTGTTTTTGCCATTAGAAAACAATTATGTAAAACCTGAATTGTGTCCGTTTCACATCCAACAAGCTATAATCATTTTTTGCACAAAAAAATATGAACTGTAGTTTTAAAGCTGATGTAGGCAACTTTAGGACAATATTTTTTAAAAAAGAAAAGAAATGCAACCCCTCCCTCAGTGCTTCCTCCATTTAAATGGGGTTCAGGCATGTGCAAGTAGTAAACTTAAAGCCACTATGTGTAGGATTTTAACATTTCCAACTTTGGTGCCCCCCAATGGCAGTAGCAAATATTACATTGTGGCAGACAAAATGTACACCAATACCCAGCACCAATTAGGCATTTCAACAATGACAGACACATTATTAAAAATGAAAACCAGTTGATTTAAGCATCACCATATTCTGGATTGAGGTAAACAGTCAAATAAGTAGTAAACTCCAATTTTTATCCGCAATGCCCAACAGTGTTTCTGCAGGCTACTTTTTAGTGTTGCATTCAAAGCTATAGTTATCAGAACAAGTTGACTTACTGACCTGAGTTTGGCTCCTGGTGAATCAAGCAGTAACCACCTCCGACAAATTCGAAATCATTGCAGAAGTGCCTTTACCTGCAGTTCTTCTGACAGTTCTGCAGTTCTGGCACTAGATGGTGTTTTCAGGAAAAAAAGATTGAAATAACTGGGAAATCCTGAAAATTTTCTCTTGAAATAAGAAGTAAGTGTATTGTGTGTCTATGCCTGTTTTTACTCTCTTCACACATCTTGTCATGTGGGACAAATGACTACATTACCACTATGTGTAGAATGTTTGTGTTATTTATAGCATCCTCTTTCAAATTAGTATGACGGCATACATACATTTTTGTCTGTAGAAAAATTAGACAATCTTGGTGAACATTGGTGCAGCATATGTGTTGCTGAAAAAGTGCAAACGTTTGTTTTGATTTTATAATACCAGTGGAGGATGCCAAACTAAGAATTTTACAGTACACATAGTGCCTTTAAATTCTGTTCCAGTACTAGTTGTGTTTTTTTTATCACTTAAATTATTTGAATTTATACTTCAATAAATTCAAATATACCTTTTCAATTTGCAGGGTAGAATATTTGTTTGATCTGTGTACATGTATGTATGACAGGCAGCAGACATACCACCTTGCAAAATTCAGGTGCAATAATATTGAAAAATGGCTTATTATAGATCCCTGAAACTGTCCAAGGATCTATAATATTTCAGAATGACTTATTATAGATCATTGGACAGTTTCAGTAACCAGATTTTTTTTTTTTTCCTCAGAGCATTTCATTTATAAAAAATAGTCAGGATGAAATTTTATTTCTGGGGTGCCCCAGTAGATCACCTGGTACAAGGCTGAGTGACCCAGCGACCCAGGTTTGAATCCTGCCCGCGGCACTTTGCTGCATGTCATCTTCTCCACCCTCCCCACCCCCCAGCTTTAATCTGTCTAATTGTTTCCAAATTATCTTTCACAAAAACCTTTTCTGACATTGACAGGGAAACCTTTCCAAAACTATAGCATTTTATGTGTGATTAATGATACATTTGCGAATCTGTGCAGAGATGGCTTTTATCATCTCATCCCACCACATGTGATTAAGATTAGTTGGAACATGAAAAGATTTGTTTGACTTGCAGACATGAGACAAATCTGTTATTGTGGCTCATTTTTGAACACATGAATCAATAGGGGTATTTTGTGTATTTGTTGTCCTGATGTTTTGCACTGGGAGGTCGGGCAGTCGTATTGCATTCTGTAACAAGATATATAGGTAAGCTTGCTCTGTAGCCTGTGTGCCTACAGACAGCTTTGGCACCAAGGAGAGAATGTCAAGGCAGAACCTCTAGGTGATCTGCAGCATCTGGTAGGCTATTTGTTTTAACTTAATTTGCTCAGTGACTGTGACCAACAGTTATCATGCATTCATCAAGAGAAATATAATTTGTGTTAATGATAGAGTTAGGGTTGTAGGTCGAATGCATGACACATGATTTCCATCTGGGGGAAAAATAGAAATGTAATGAGCAATTTGAGTTAAATGAATGCATCAAGAGTCTTATATTAATGTTTAAATTGTATCTGTCTTGCTAATTTTACCTTTT
Organism: Siniperca chuatsi; assembly: GCF_020085105.1. Lineage (NCBI taxonomy): Eukaryota > Metazoa > Chordata > Actinopteri > Centrarchiformes > Sinipercidae > Siniperca > Siniperca chuatsi. Next base: position 24,703,695 of record NC_058048.1, read on the forward strand.
ATCAATATAAATTACTCAAAAGTACAGTCATTCAGTAAGTGGTACAGCACATGTAGCATAATGAATATGTTTCTTATTTTTCTTACTTTAGATATTGGATTCTTTACAGACTATGACCTTTACAATATAACATGATTCATTTTTGAAATGTTTGATGTAAATTCACCATGACTTCATTACTAACTTTAACTAACTTTGATATCATAACTACAGTATAACACACTGTTAACTTGTCATTTATAGATTATGTATTTATTATACCATGTAGATGTCTGATGCTATTTCATATACCCATAAACTATTCTTATGTTTTAAAATTTAATATTCTTCATGAAGTCACTGTCAGATATGTGCATAAACCCTGAGTTCTCTGATATAGAATAATTATAATCCTCTCAGCTAGGAGGCCTGGGAAGGAAATGACTGCATTGTTTCATGCTTTATCAGTACTTTTGATAGTTGTATTCAAGCCATTATATACAAGCTGCATACTGTTAATGAGTTCTATGAATTTTAAGTTGTATGAATATAAATATACAAGAACAGTTGTGTCTATGGCAGTTCTGTGATATCAGTGACACAGTGATCACAGAGGAAAGCCCTTGACCTCTATCATAGAGCCATAGCTTTTGTGCATTGTTAGTTTGTTGGTTAGTAGGATATCTCAAAACATTTCTATTAAATTTAGTGAAAGTTTGGTGGCAGTCTGTCTTAGTTCAAATGATTGTGTGTGTTTGTTTTCATTCTTAGCCAAAGAGTATGTGAACTCTTAAATACTTAGACATTTCCCTGCTCAGGTCTCAACCTTTACCTTGACCTCGCTGTAACTCTGAAACTAATGGAGAATTCTGTCAAATCCTAAAGATATGCTTGTAGGGACAAGATATTTAAATTAACATTTTGGTATTGGTATTATAGGAAATAAGTAAATTGTTCAGCATTGTTAGGGTGGGAATTTGCACCCTCTGCCTTTTAGGTTTCATAATTTACCTCAGGTGTCATTCTCCAACAGTCACCAACAGCTCCACCAATTAAAATTCCCAACTTTCCAATTAACCTCTGTAATGGAAAATGTCCTCCTATATACAGTCACTGTGTGGTTGTAGTGTTTACAAAGTATGTAGTGTATACAAATCAATGGTATTTGATGCTGTGATGCGCACAAAATTAAACCAATTTTGAACACAACCGCAACCCCAGTTTTTCCATCGTGGTAATACCCTTTGTCTTACATACACATGCTTGTAAGCGGTAAAAATAGCCCGTGGATATTGTTTCCAGGAAGGAGGACAGCAGTGAACTGAATACCTTATTTTTTTTTAAAAGCTATTCTGAGTCTGGTAATGTTGGGTCAAAAACTGCAGTCCATGTATGCAAGGGGTAAGTAACAAAACAGTCTTATGTAGCCATTTCTTTTTCCAGCAGTTAATTTCAATACAAGAGGACTTGAAGGCTATACATTTGTGTAGATCCTGAACTTGTCTTAAACCAAAAATCCTAATCCATTTAGTGACTTGACCATCATCTAAATATTCTTCAAGTATTATGGGATTGAGTCTATCCAGCAACTTAAAAATACATCATTCATATGTCACACTGTTGTGTATATACAGGGTAAACATCCACATATCAAAGTATGTGTGTCCATAAACTAGGCTGAGCTCAATTTCTGCAGATTTGTAGTGTTAAAAGCTAAAATATAGTCTGAAGTAATAGTCATGTCTTTATTGTTACCTCACCACAGATTCTTGCAATTTAATAATGTGTTTGCCTCATATTTTTGATCTGTGGACTTCCTTTACCACACACGTGTGTACCTTTTTACAATGCTTGATGCTTGACCTGATGTATGCCTTTTTTTCCTTTTTTGTTTGCTTCGGTTTGTAAAGTATGATGATGTATGATAATATTGTCTTCTGAGGACTCCCAGGACTACTGAAAATTCTTGGGGAAACTTAAGAAATAGTGTACAAAAACACTCAAGAGATTTTTTTCTTCATCAAATGTCACAAAGATAAATTAAATACAAATGGGATGCAATCAAAAAGTTGCTTCGTGCTCTGGAGTCAGATGTTAATAGAGATTCTTCTTTCAGTTCACTGCTTCAAGAAGGCTTTCTTGCTCGTTTTATTTTAATCTTAATAAGGATGCCATTGTGTTTTTTTTTGTCTTCCAGGTGCCACTGGTTGAACAGGCAGCACCCATCAGAAGTCCACCTGCTTTTCCTGGCCCCATCATGCTGTCACCTACATCCATGCCTCCAGGAGGAGGAGCACCTTTCATCCCCACAGAGTTTGACCCTACAAAATTGGCACCAGGTAAGACATTTATATAGAAGAAAATATTGTGTATTTTTCACCCATCATCTGAAGGGGAGATGTGAGTGCAGGCATGTTGATTAAGTGTAACATCTCCTTGGACTTGATCATACTATGAACAAATCTATGCTACAATGTAGTCACTGTTCTTGGCTTGATGTTACTTCTTTAAACATTTGCTCTCTGGTCTGTTTTTCCCACTGGGGATCAATAAAACCTTATCATCTTTTGCAGCAGGAAGTGTAAAACCTTCAGAGGAGTCCACCAAGGATCCTAAAGGAGACAAAGGCACACCCTCAGATGCGGGTACTAACAGCCAGCTGGGGTCTCCTGCAGCACCGGTGATGTCAGGCCCAGGAGTCATGCAGGGTCCCAGACCAGGTATGCCACCTCTGCAGCCTCCTCCCAGCATGTCAAATCCTCATCTACCTCCATTCCTCTCACCTCCAAACATGCCTCACATGCCCCCACAAATGATGCCCGGAGGACCGATGTTTGCACCAGATAGGTTCAGAATGCCTATGCCCTATCCTCCTGGTGGCCCTCCTTTCCATCGACATCCTTCTATGGGACCAGAGGGCATGGATGGCAGAGAAGGGAGGCATTTCCGAAATGGGAGGCCAGGGTTTGGGTGTCCACCCTTTCACAGAGGGAGGTGGTAGATGTCGGCTGAATGATGGACCTGAGGGGAGAGGATGCTGAACCACCGTGCCAGAAACTAATAAATATCAGGATATCTGGTTCAACAAGGACTGCTGTGAACAATTGGGGGAGCAGAAACTTGTGTTAAGACTTTATTTTACACCACCAGAACCTTTTCTTAGTGTCAAATAAACAATGAAACAAGGCACGGTGTTCTGAATGTGGTCAATGCTACTTAAAATTCACTAGAGAAAAGACTGTTTGCTGTAAATACTGTATGTGCTTGTAACTGTTTGCTAGCTTTTTTGTATATTTGAAGTTGTGTAGTTTATGCTTAAGTCTGTAATCTTGGTAGTTGAAGGTTTAAAAAAAAGGCAAAGTCTGTATTTTTGAGCTTATTCCCTCACCAGAGTTTTTGTGTATGGAAGAAGACTGTAAAAATCTATGTCATACCTTTTTGGTATTTTGTTTTTAGTAAAATGCCTTTGTACCACACTGATGTTTAATTCTTTACCAGAGAAGCTGGATTTCATTTGAGGCAGAAGAGGTTTTCATGTTCTGCCAGTAGAGGGTAGAGTGAACCCTGTTACCATGGCCAACCTCTGTTGTACATTAAGGTCACACCTTGTAGGATCATGTACAGTGAATAATAAAAAGAGATACTACCATTTGATCCGGTTGTTTTATTTGTGTTGATCAAACTGACATTTTTAACCTCTTTCTAAGAAAACTGAGCTGGTTTGATAAATAGTCCAGCACCTGAGGTTACTGTCAGTTTTAAACATCACTTAGCAAACAGTCATCATGCACCTTCTGTGGAACATACAGCTGTGCAGAAATAGTCATCTGCAGTTTACCTACCTGCCTCATATTAAACTCATGATTTCACGGGTTTTAGTTAGTGCTATGTTTGTAGCTGCCTAAACCATTTTCAGTCAGTACAGACTTAAGTCTCCATCACATTTCTTGTCGCATTTATTTGCTCATCTGTATGTGCAGGAGATGGGATGCACAGACAGACTGCACCAATGAGCATTAAAATAATGCGTTAGGGTAAAAAAAAATAAATAGATTATTTCTCTGTGTTTGCTCACATGATTATCAAACTATCAGCTACTACTGTGCATTTCAGACAGTCACTGAATGCCGATTCGAGGTGAGCCGCAGCTGATTGGCTCTGAGAATAAATAAGTGACATTCTCATGTTCCACTTGCTCGCCGTCTCCAAGGAAGGTGGGCTCCGCCCCTCTCAGCGGTGTGGAAACAACACGCATGGTCCGTGGACAGGCAGACCTTGGAGAGGCGGCAGGAGTCAGAGACACGGATGGGCAAAACCGGCGTGTGAACCATGAAGATTTCAATGTCAGGACGGAAGCAGCCAGATCCCGACGGTGGCGGTGACAGGTATGTAAGGAGACCGGGAAGCATGCTGTCCTAATCATGATAAGGATAATGGGCTCGATGTCTGATCATGCTTCCTCGTGGTCCTAGCGCCGTCCATATGCATGACCGGGTCAATCAATCATACAAGTTTATCAGAGGTGACAGAAGCTGCCGCACTGAGGCGGCCGGTGCGGTCCAGTGGACAAGGCCGACAAGCTGTGTTTTGTACACGGAGTGTCGCGCATTTGGTGTCGATTCATTAAGTCAGATATCAGTGATTTGGGGGGAAAAAAACAACCATGTAGCTCGAATGACGATGGACATACAGCAGGGTTAACATGCATGTTCAGACATTAAAAATTTCATCCCAGTAACGTTACACTTGGTAGTAACAGTAATGCGCATCCTGCACAGCAGCTTCGCTGACAAATGTTGCTTTCCTTCAGCAGTATGGTGTTGTTTTAACAAGACATGCGGAAAAACAGGCTCGGTAACCTGTCCGCCGTAATACCTTCGGGGTGTTTAAACGTCTCTGCGGTCATTTATACTGTTTGGGAAAGGAGAACCCGCTTATGGCCTCAGTGCGGTAAATTGTTGCATGTAGTTATTTAATCGGACTCGTTGCATCTCTCAGATGATCCAGCGCTGTTGTTGCTGTATTTACACCTTGCTTTAGTAAACAGATCATGTGCAGGTGACTCAACTGAAAGGAGATCGCTCATTTGTGCAGCTGCTTTACTCCAATGACCTTATGGTGTCAAGTTTGTTGCAGCGTCACTGTCATAGTCTACTGCTGAAAGTGGGGTCTTCCTGTCATATTACTAAACTGGTGACAAGCTGATGAGAATGTGTAGTGCTGTAACAGGTAAGACCTAATGCTGCCTGCACCAGATTTTACTCATATAACATAATATTAAAATGTTTTTATTCAGTTTTTAAAACTAAATGAGCTGGAACACTCTTTGCACTAATGTGTAAAGCTGACTGTATATAAGATTTTTAGTGTTGAGTAGACATGCATTTGCTGTCACTGTTTTCTGCAATATGTGCTGCAGAGAGAAATATATAATTTTTTCTACAAAAAAATCTCACCACATGGATTTGGACACCAGAGTAAAAGATAATATGTTGACTGCTACAGCATAGAACAGGTAAGATATTCAGTGATAGAAGCTGAAGTAACATTTCGACCTGCAGTTTTTAGTTTACTTCTTCACAGAGAGCATCAGCACCAATAGAAATCTCTCTAACCACTCATGCAGCATTAATCCACTGTCCGTCCATATGCTCAGTGTGCTCCAGTCATAATTTGGCTAAATGCTTCTGTGAAATCCTACTCAAAGTTCCTTCTTTAGCATTCAACTAATAAACACATAGATGTTTGGGGACCCTCACACACAGAGTTGTCCTTAAGTTGTTGTGAGCGCTGCTGGAGAGAAAATAAACAGTGGAAATTGATTCCAATGGTGACAAGATTTCACAGCAGGAAGAAAAGTGGATTTTAGTGGATTAATCTCATTTGGATTCATTTGGTTGAGAACCATGGGAAGAAAACAACCATGTTGTGGAGCATCCAGCAGAATGGCTTCAGTGTTTGGTGATGTGACCTCAGGGTGGTAACCTGAGCCCACCTGTGTGACATGCCTGCACAGAGACCTCACCCTCTCTCTGTCTGTCTTTGTGTGGTCGAGTTGTAACTAGTTTTACCCCCCCCCGGCTTGTGTCCACACTCTTTAACTCTCCATCTCAAAGATCTCAAATGTTAGATCAATTTAAGGCAGTGTAGTGACTGGCATAGCCACACATGAAAGAATGTCTACACATTCATATGGTAATTTGTTGGCTTTTTGTACAATCCATGACTTTGTTCTTCATGCGTGTACAGCAGTGTACTACCAAACAAAGTTGATTTCTTGAAATGCGCATAATTTAACCCTCATAAGTGCTCTTTGTGAATTATTCATTTCCGTCCCACTTGCACATAACTCTTCATTCCTTTGCAAAGTGGTGCAAAATAAATACTGAACAGTCTAGTGTTTTTACTTAGTACAAAGTGAATAACATACTGAGGCTAGTGTGATAACACTAACACAGACCATTCATTCTCATACACACTCACTACTACCTA